>NC_133457.1:4342500-4665000 GCF_048565385.1 Saimiri boliviensis | reverse complement strand
ATGATTTTAGCTGCATACATACTTTTGGTTTTTTTTTTTCTTAATTATAAATTGGATTTCAGATTACTGACTTTGTGAAATAATTCACCCACCAATGAAAGGAGTTGAGATATGCAAATAAAACAAAGATTATAACTCAGAGAACAAATTAATATACTTTATGAACTTTACTAGCAGCTCAAATTGGGAGAGAAGATTTATCATTGAGTCCAGAAAATGATGATACTTCAAACAACAGGTGTAACTTGATCAAGTCATTATATTGCAAGTTATTCATTACTATTGAGAATAAAAAATCCAAACTTTGCAAAGATTTAAAATTAGTTACAATGGAAAAAATTAGACAGGACTTGTAAACAGAAGAAAACATACAATCTGCAGCTTATCTATGCCATAACCCATAGTAAGCAATTCTTAGAGATAAATTACTAATAGCTACTAATCACTTGACAAGTGATTTTATTTATATAATCTATAACATCTTTGCATTATATGTCTGTAAAATGTTGGGGTTTTGTCAAAATATGATTAACCCAAAATAAGGTAGTAGAAGCAACTGTCTTTCATCAAAAAACTCAAGGCAGTTTCTCTGGTCAATTGTTTAAGAAGATAAATGTTAGTTTTTACATTTTACAAAGTTAACCCTAGATGCTCCATTGACATTTCAAAATTTAAAATGTAATATTTGTAAATGTGACCCAATCATGTAGTTGTTCTGATGTTAAAACAATCCGTCTGGATTTATATTAAGTAAATATAAAACTTTTAACAATAAACCTAAATAGACCATTATGTTATTGAATACTTACTGAGCACCTATTATTTGCCAGACACTGGAGATACAAAGATGATAAAAAGAGAGTGCTTTGCTTCAAGGATCTCACTTTCTAGCATGGAAAAAAGAAATTGCATCATATTTTAAGTGTGGTTGAGTAGTCACTAATGTTATTCACAACAATCCCCATTCTCGTCTTTTCAAGCTCAGAGTAGAATTATACTTCCCAACGCCTCAAAGTTAGATGTGGCCATTTGAATTGTTTTAGGTGATAAAAATGTGAGCAAGTGCCCCTTCACAGCAGAAAATGTAAAAGCCAGAGCATGACTCCTCATGTTTCTTTTTCCCCTTACTTTTGGTGCTGGGTACTGAAGCGTTTATTTGTCATGGAAACATAGTCTTGGTGGCTGAGTTACAAGAATGAGCAGAGGCCTTTCAGAGATCGCAGTAGACATGCATAATGACCAAGAATGCAAGTTTGTTGTATTATACCATGAAGATTTTGAGGTTCTTTGCTACTTGGCCCGTGTTGACGTATACTGGCCCGTGTTGACATATACTGCTATTACATAGAAAATATCAAGGAGGAGCAACGGAGAAACTTCTGAGCATATGACTCGAGCTTGTAATAGATAGGATTAAATGAGTGATTAATCATTAATTTGGCTTTTCTAATGATATGGCTTGACGAGGGGACTAGAACAAACACCCTCCAGATTAGAGGAGGCCCTTAGTCCCCCTCTTTTCTACTCTGCTTATCTAATCAGCTCCTACAGAATGAAGTACTGAGAAAAGGCCTCAACTCAGCAGCTTCCAGCATCAGTGATTTGTGACAGATGTGGCGAGAGCAGGATTTAGGGATGGTGATCTATAGCCCACACAACATTCTACCACCTGAGTCAGAGATATAATTTGGGGTGAAATAAGTAAATCAATGTCTTTTAAACTGAGCTTGTCAACACAATGACCAGATGAACCTATTTTAAAATATTGAAAAAAATAATTTAAAGCATTACTGAACACATGAGAAAAATGTAAGCCATAGCCAAAGTTTATCAGATATAAAAGCATGCATCTCTTTCTTTACCTAGACTGTAAGGCTTATTCTAAAAAAGACTAATGTACATAGTTTTTGCATGTTTCCAGAAATATCTAATGCGTGTGTGTGTGTGTGTGTGTGTGTGTGTGTGTAGCCCTAAAATTTCAGCTAGAAATGTTCATCTAACAAAGTTCTCCTGAGTAGAGCTCAACTGTGCTGGACTCAACCAGTAACATTGATTTTCCATGTTCTTATCCCTTCAACTGAAAAGAATCAGGTTAAATCTGTAGGGAATGAAAACTAAACAGCTCTTTACATGAAGGTCCATGTCCTATTGCATTTATCTACTGGGTTAAAACCATTCATTGATCGCTAATCACCTGTGGTTGTTTACACACAACAGATTCCCTGGACAGCACAAAACCACAAGGAGGATTATACATACCACAGGAAACAATCAATAAAAAAGGCACATAATGATCTTCCTGAGAGGAAACCGAAAGATTTTCCCTTTGTGACAGTCTGTATATGTGTGATAGGATTGTCAAAACAGACATAAGGGTTTCCAGCTGGCAGGAAAATGTTTTTATCATTTGGTTTTCATATCTACTTTTCTTGTCTCACTACAATGATATTAAAAATGAAAAAAATCATTTCAAAATTTGTTTTAATAGAGAATTGAATGCTTGCTTTGCTTTTCTGCCCAGTAATCATGAAACATGCCTTTTTTTTCCTTTGAAATATTACTGGGTTTTGTTTTGTTTTTTTGTTTTACTTCACTAATGCCTAAAACATCTAATCAGGAGTCCATTTTCATCATCCAAAAGAAGTTGAATGACATTAGTTTAGGATTATTAAAATTGATTTAATGTATTTTCTTTTTTTATTTAGAGAGAGAGAAACAGGAGAAGGAGAGAGAAGGAAACAACTAACTCTCACACTGAGTGAGAGAATCCAGAAAGGTGGAAATCCAGGAGAGGAGAGCAGCTTCCACACTGAGTGGAAGGGAGTAGAGAGAGATGGAGTTTAGGAGGGGAAGACAGGCTTCCATGAAGGAGAGGGACTCTAGAGGGAAAATCCAAGAGAGAGAAAGACGGCTTCCATGAAGGGAGTATTTGTGGAAGGGGATCCAAACATGGAGTCCCGATTTAATGCATTTTCAATTCAAAAATGATTACTTGGTCTTAAACAAAAAGCACATTGTGTATAATCAACAAAAAACGTTGAAAGTTACTTTTCAGGCACTGGACTAGAAACAGAAACTAATACCTTGAATGAAATTGAAACTATTCTTGATAACTTTTATACTCAAATAGTTATATCTTGGAGGTTCCTGATCTACAGTGTATATCTAGCTCTCATTTGAGGAAATGATGGAACTCATTCACTCAATCAGCACACGTTTATTTTTCCTACATTTTGTTTCAAAACCTTTAATATTTATATAAAACTACAGGTTTGATATGTGTCATTCTGAAAAACTGTCCTGAACAAACTCAGTTTAGAAATAAATCTTCCCTCCACGTGCCAAAAGCAAGAATGGAGTCTGACCCATTGGAGAACATTTGCACGTAGGGAGACAGAATATCTCATCAAAAATTCCTTTGGATCTCCCAACAATCATATCCTGTTATTTCCCGATTTCATAACTTTGTCTTACAATTTCTCTCCCAGTGATATTTGACAATTTTATATTTCTCATAAGTAGTTTAAGATGGTTGAGTATCTACATGCATTTGTCTATGACATATTCTTAGAACTAGCCAACTGCTTATTGTTATAAATATCATAATAGTAAATACTTTTATTATATTTTATAAATACTAACTATACATTGCTTCATGGTCACCATTTACTTTCACCACTTCTGAAACTTCATGATTCTTACCCCATTTTCCGTAATTATAAAAAGAAAAGTTCTTTTCTTCCTTTTCACATACAAAGAAAAAAAGAAAAGTTCTAAATGTTACACTTGGTACAGTTTTATAAAGGGGCTTTTGGATTCCTTTCATGGATTAATTATGAAGAGAAAACAGGTGATAGGTCTCTAATTGTGTAAATGTATCAACACTTTGAGAGTGCATGTAAATATCTATAGGCCAGATAGTTTTGCTTGCTGCTCCAATTATCCGAAGATCACAGTATAGAATCATAATGTGCTCTTCAAACCACTCAGGCCTTCCAGAAAACCTCCTGAAATTAAGTCTTCTGCTCATGCAAGGCTTATAAAAATCGAATGGCAGTTCATTTTCACAACACATGACAAACAGAAAGGAGATTATGAATTCATTTTGAACCTTGCTTAGCAGAGTCTTATCCAATTGATGGCGCCCTTTGTCTCACTGAAGTCAGGCATCAGAGCTGATACACTGAATTAGAACCAGGCATCACTAAACGTTTTACAGTGACGGTTCGGATTATCCTGTTGGACCCCCAGGCTTTCCAATAGTTGGACACTTAAAACAAGGCAATTGACTCAAAAGGTTGACTGGGTTTGACTTTCATTTCCATGCATTTCATTAAGCACATCAAAATGCATTATTGTGCTGGCTGTTCAAATAAAGAAAAACAAAAGCCTTTGAGGGCTTATTTAGATAGGTGGATGGAGATAGAGATAGACAGATAATAGATCGATTAAAAATATGTATATACATAGCTATGCCTGTAGAAAAACTGTGTTACAGGAAAAGAAACTGAAGTTACAATTAACTATCCTTCTGCAATTATTCAGAAGTTGCCATGCCTTAGATGAATTACTTAGATTTTAGCCTTTCCCATTTTGGCCATTTCTCTATTCATCACATGCCATCATGAGCTTCTAATTAACATCATACCATGAGTACCTGTCCATTATCCATCTTAAAAACATTCTACTTATGAACAAGTGACATCCACAGATGCTATGGGGCACTGGCTCTTTACTCCTAGTTACAGTTCTGGCACTGAGAGATGTCCATCACTCGAGGCTTGTAGATCTTTGATGCTCTCCCTTTCTTTACTACTAAGTGTGTTATTGTGTTTGGAATATTTTTCCAGGGAAACATCATGGTTAGGAATATTGGCAATTAGTGGGGGGTATATATGTCTTGCTGTGTGTGTGTGTATTTTTTTTTACATTGCCATCACTTTATTGTACTGTCACCCTTAATTTAACTATAAATATTACGGTGGGGCTAGGCACAGGCAGCCTCGGGCTGCTGGGCTGTGGGTCCCGGCGCGCCCCAACCCCAGGCGCCAACCCTCCTGGCTCTGTACACTATTTACAGCTCCTTCTTCCACTTTCTCGACCCCCTCCCTCAAGGCAGCTTGTGTGCAAGAAAGTAGCATCATCTGTGCAAATCCTTCAAGTTAGGCAAGTAACATGGGCAAGTATCCCATGGCCGTCAGCTGTCTGAGTCCAAATCGCTTTTACCTTTACACACACACACACACACACACACACACACACGTATATATACACAAGCATGGGATCACAAGCATGCACCACCATGCCCAATTAATTGTACACACACACACACACACACACACACACACATATGTATATATACACACACAAGCATGGGATCACAAGCATGCACCACCATGCCCAACTAATTGTATGCACACACACACACACACACACACACACACACACACATATACATTGATAGTGAAAGAGTGCCTGTATTTTTGGCATCTTCTAATGATTGCTCTACTGTCTTAGACCCAAGCTTTATTGATGGTATGTCAGGTTTAGGACATATCTGGTTAATTATTTCATAAAGGTAACTTCAGAAGAGCACCCCATTCTAATAGTATTGGCTTGAAGCAGGATCCTAAGTGTAAACTTGCAGTGTATCTTTAAGTGAAGACTGACCTGTTAGCCATTATAGGGTGAAAGTGAGGTACCTCAGGCTATTTTAGATCCTTGTGACATGGTTCAGAGTTTACCAGGATATCCGGAGCTCAGAATAGCGCCAGGAAGTGTTGAAAATGTGGCATCAACTTTATAGTTCAAGGTTTAGTTTCAAGATTTTCTTTTCACTTTGGATGAAAAAACAGTTTTATTCCTTAAGAGCAAAAATGCAACCAAAAAAGAACAAAATACAGTCAAAATATATGTGAAACTTTCTGATGTCTATGAGAACAGAGTTGTATTTGTTTTCTCTTTTCTTCATAGTTAATGACAGCTTCAAATATTACCTTCTGTGACTGACTAAATCTTCCATTAAAATAATAATATTCATGACAACCAGGGAAGTGAAAGATACAGATCTATAAGTTAGTGGTAAAACTACATTTTCACATATTAATGTAACTAAATATAAAATTTATTTACTCTTTATTCTCTTTTAGACTGACAGTGTACCATGTTGGTAGTCGTAAAAGTCATGAAGGATAGGCCAGATGTGGTGTTTCGCACTTGTAATCCCAACACTTTGCGAGGCTGAGATAGGTGTGTTGCTTGAGACCAGGAGTTTGAGACTCTCCTGAGCAACATGGCAAAACCCCGTCTTTACATAACATACAAAAAATTAGTTGGGCATGGTGGCACACATTTGTGATCCCAGCTACTCAGGAGGCTGAGGTTGGAGGGTCATCTGAGCCCTGGAGACAGAGGCTGTAGTTAACTGTAGTTGCACCACTGCACTCCAGCCTGGGAGACAGGAGACCCTATCTCAAAAAAAAAAAAAAAAAAAAAAAAAAAAAAAAAAAAAAAAAAAAAAGTAATGAAGGATATAAAAATATTTTTCCTTTGTTACTGCTTTAATACTAATTACTTTTTAAATAGGATCTTATACATTTCTCTAATTATTGCAACCCCAACACTGTCCTTGTGGGGGCAAATACTCTTTCTTTGGATTTCAGAACCAAACAGCTCTTTAGGCTTCAGAGCAGCCTCTACAACTCTCACCTGGAAAACAAGTGAGCTCAGGAAAGCACCTAAGGCTAGAAGTCAACTTCAGTGGATGCACATTCGCCATGAATTACCTATGAGCTCTTTCCTCTTTGTTAGGTAATGGCGTGTCTGCTTGAGTTGGGTAACATTTTGTGTCATCTACTTTGTTAGAGTGCTCTAAGACTTGATAATGAATCAATGACTGAAGCTTTTGGAAGACTAGGCTTCTTGGCTTGTGGGAGGAGGGGTAGGTCTGTGCTTTTGTGTTTTACAAGCATATTTTCTTCCCTGCCATTTTATTTTTCACATCTCTTAGCATTATTGCCGAAACGTGAGAACAGCATTTAGGAAGCCTAACAAAGCTTCCCAAGTGTGAAGCTGTGACATTTTGTTATTCTAGAACTACTTCAGAAAGCAACGTTGTATTTCTACTTAACATTTAATGTTTTGCAGCTGCTAAAGAATTATTTACTAAGTAGTAAAACAGAGAAAAAGCAACCCTTTCCCAACATCATTAGTAATAAATGTGTTTGCTCATATTTTCCAAAGAAGTGACAAGAAATGCAGATAATGAATGACTATTTGACAGACATGTACAAATGTGCCAGTCAATATTAGACAAAGAAAAACACAAAAATAAGGAACTGAAGCATTTTATCATCTTTTTTGTTATAAATGTAATGTCCACTTAATATTATGATTTTGTGTGTGTGTGTGTGTGTGTGTGTGTTTTGTACCTAATGCAAGGAGGATTAGAAAGCTTCCAGAAAGGAAGCATTGTATTAGCTTCCTCATTTTTACAATATGTGTACTCATATTTTATTTTATGATAATTCCAAATTGAGACTAAAATGAATCACAAATGAACATGTGGAGAAAAAAAATGCCATATTAAAAAAGGAGATAAATTGAATTTCTGTCTGAAGCTTTGTTTACATAGGCAAGGCGAAGTCAATAGAAATCACCTCCGCAGCATTTACTTGATGCTCTGTTAGCACTAAAGAGAGAAACTGGGAGGGCCAATCTTCTCTGGCCCTGGGAAAGTTGACTGGATGAAATGTTACCCGTCAGTTATTCCTTTCCAGCACCTAGGATCTTCGCTAACAAGGGTATACTCTGACTGGCAAGGGTAAGAAGGAGTGGAGATATGATTCAAGCCAGAAAAAAGGATGATTCCAATCAAGTTTCTTAATGACTTTTTGTATCATCAGGTTAGATTCAACTGGGAAGTGTGAAATTCCTCTGTAAGACTTTGACTTTTTCCAATCACCTCCAGGGTTTTAAGTACATTTTTGCACCTTTCTAATCTGATAATTTTTCTTCTCTTTCTCCTTCTCCTTCTCCTTCTTATTCTTCTGAAATGGAGTTTTGCTCAGGCTGGAGTGCAGTGGCATGATCTCAGCTCACTGCACCCTCTATCTCCCAAGTTCAAGCGATTATTCTGCCTCAGCCTCCCGAGTAGCTGGGATTACAGGCACCTGTCACCATGTGCTGCTAATTTTGTATTTTTGGTAGAGATGGGGTTTCTCCATGTTGGTCAGGTTAGTCTTGAACTTTTGACCTCAGGAGATCCACTTGCCTTGACCTCCCAAATTGCTAGGATTACAGGCGTGAGTCACCGTGCCCGGCCTCTAAACTGATAATTTAGTGCCGGGTATGTTAACTATGTAATTTGTAGATTGTTAGCTTCTTGAAGGAAATGGTCATGCCAAATTTACATGGGCTGTACAGAGTTGGTATTCAGGAATCATGATTTGTATAAATGGACGTATAATAAAAAGAAGAGTTTCAACCAAAAACTGTATTTGTTCTGTCTGGCTAGGATTCTTTGGGTAACTTTTTTATATTTGAGACACTTTGATGGTGGAGAGGAAATGAGATGGAGGCCACTTACTGGATAATTTGGACCCTTAAGCCTCCTTTACCTGGACTTAAATGGAAATTTGATTGTTCTGCTTTCATCCAGTCTGGGCTTCATTTGACCTGATCTGAAAGTCAATACACGATTTGATAGCAGGACTTTAATCTATGCCTCATCTGCTTGATTTCAGAAGTCTTTGGAAATTTTGAAAAAGGTGGGTGTTTTCCGTTATGCCTGGGCTGCCTTTGGAGGGGGTGGTGGGAACAAGAACCCAAAACTGTGCTCTCTGGCGATGTTGGTTACATCTGTGCAGCTATCAGTGTTTCCTCCTACACCTCTATCCTAACAAATACATTTTTTGATGTGGGTGTAAACCTAATTTCCCTGTGCATAATGCTAGTGCCTCTGGAGTGTGCAGAGCTGGCTGGAATGTGCTCTAAGTGGTTTGGGAATAAAGGCTTTTCTTGTCATTATTTGCAGTCTGTAGTATTCAGCTGCCAACCCATGCTGTATTATTTGTGTGATGCTTGGTGACAGTCTGTGTTGAGTTTTAGCTATGATTTTTGACATAATTTAATGAGCCGGAATACCATTTTCCCCTGTAAGAAATATGCACATATTTTCAATGCCAATGAAAAGTTGTTTATTTTATACATGTATTATTTTTCTGAATCCAGAATTTCTACTCTTGACAAATACTCACATTATATGTTCAGTATATAAAATGTACTTTTTTCCCCACTCACATTTATGAGAGGTTTAGTGTTCAGCATAATTGAAGGGAGAAAATGTACCTACCTGGTTGCGTAAGGTTTGCCTCTTGCCTCCTCTTCCTAATTAGCTCTTAGCAAGCTGTCAATCTTTCACTCTCTACGTTGCATTTGTAAAGAGAGGACAAGGATGAGTTGCAACCTCCATGTGAAAATACAGTGTGCGTCTTAAGGCAGGTATGGCCAGGCTGTCAAGGGTAGGTCTTAGCCCTCCAACTTTGAGTCAAATACAATATGATTTTGCCTGGTACCATAAACTGATGCTGAGCACACATGTATCTGTGTTATCTGCTCTTTTCCTTAGAGATGTCATCAGCTTTTCCCACACAGACTAACTTTAACACAACAGGAAAAGGCCCACCTAATATTTGTCCTTTTGTTAAATTAGACTTTGGAAATGCAAATTATTTTTTTCTAATAAAAGAAGTAATACATGTTCAATGTGAAGGATGTAAGTAATTCAAAAAATTTTACCCAATAAACCAAAATTACCTCTTAATCAACCATGCAGAGATAACCAGCTTAATGTTTTAAGGCATTTATGTGGGCATTTATATCATGATTTGTGTTTGGTTGTGTGTGAGTGTGTGTGTGGTGTGTATGTGTGTACAGATATTTGTTGTTTTCTTCACAGGAAGGTTACATTTTACATATTACTTTTGTAGCATGTATTTTTATTTAGCAATAGTTTATGAACATTTTCTTTGGCGATAGTGTTGTTTACAGCATGATTTTTAATATCACTCTAACATGAGGCAATATAATAATTAACTTAACCCTCTATTAATGGACGTTTAGGTTATTTTTCAGTTTTTGCTGTTCTTAAGTTTTCTCTGTACAGTTCAGATCATGTTTTTAATATAATTCCTAGCCATGATGTTATTGGATTGAAAGCTATGTGGGTCTTTTATATTGATCACAAATTGCCCTGCCAAAAGATGAACTAATCTTGTACTTCCACTAGCGGAGAATTAAAGTCTCTTTCTGTGCACCGTGCTCTATCAATGGGACTCTCATTATCTTTAATCATTGCCAATATGTCCATTGAAATATGGAATCTTGTTTTTTTTTTAATTTAAACTGGTGAGAATAAATGCTTATCATATGTTTAATTTTCATTTCATTTGGACAAGAAAACCCAACTCAGTAGCATCGTAGTATCATGTTTAAGTGAGAGCATGCTCGAGGGCATCAGAAAACATGATCCTCCACAATCCTTCCCCAATTCATGTGCACTGAGAATTGTCTTCACTTATCTATATAATGTAGTCAATAGTGGAAGCAAACTCACAGATTATAGATTGTTAGCTTCTTGAAGGAAATGGTCATGCCAGATTTACATGGGGTATCCAGTAATCATGATTTGTACTTGTCTTTGAAGTATTAACTTCAAATATTAGCAAACTATTTGTTCAAAGTATTAACACAGACCTGACTTTGAGATATTAACTATTTAACAGTTGTTAGGGTTAATCAAGTCTTACATGCAATAATGATGAGAACGATAATAGTCAAAACATCTCTATAGGGCTTACTGTATGCCAGGCACTGTCTTCAGCACTTGGTGTACATTAACTCTCTCAATGTATTATGAAGCTATATATAAAGCTGTTAGCACTATGTTTGGTAGGTAATAAACTGTCAATATGTATTAACTGTTATTATTTAAATTATTATGCTTTTCTCATAACATGTGCTGCCAAAAGTACACAGGAATTAATTTTATGGGTGAAAATCAATTTTATCAAAACATCTTCAAATCATCAACATTAAATTCCTTTAAAATATACAATACAGGCATTAAATATCATGAGCATTCACTGTGAATTTATTTTTAGCTTAATGTAAGACAAAATTATGAGCAGAATAGATGTTTAAAAAATAGGTTTTTAGGTAATATATTTATTATTGAACTATCAAATGCCAATATATCTCTTCATACTAATAGCCATACTTGGAATACACAAATTACATACAGAGTTAAACAAATATCTAGTCACTTGGAATAATAGAGGGACTTTATTTGATAACCAAAAAATAAATGATTTTTTTCATTTTACTTAATGGTAGTACCTGCTGCTGTAAGAGGTCAAGCAACTGAATGGTAAAATAGCTAACCATGTTCATTTGCTTCTCGGTCTGATATTTAGCTTCAAGTAGAGATGAGTCGCTGTTTTCTAAGGTTAGCACCCACATACAGGGCTCTGTGATGCAATGTGGGAGACGGCATAGAGGCGTGGCTAGGAACACATATTTTATTGTTAGAAAACCAATCTTCAAACCACAGATTTGCCTTTTAGAGCCAGGTAACACTGGGAATGTTAGTAAATTCTCCAAATTTTAATTTCTTTATTTATATAATGAGAGTATTTACCTCAGAGGCTAATGTGAGCATTAAATGAAATAAGGAAAGTCAAGCACGTCGCACAGGGCCAAGAGCACAGATATAGAACTAAGCTGTTAGCAGTTTATTTTATGATTACAGCAAAGACAATGCCACATTATCCAACATGTGTTTTGCTGATGTGCAAAACCTGGCTTTGACATATCTGCAAGACAAAAAAAAAAAAAAAAAAAATGAGACAGCCAAAAGACACATAGCGTTTTTGGTCTGAAACTCAGAAAGACCAGAGTTTGAGAAATAATTTGTCCTTTGTAGAAGGGTGAGTACATGGACAGAGACAGAAGTTTTAGGAGAAAGATTGCTCCTGAAAAAGTGAGAGACAACAGAGTCTAGGACAAAGAAAGATGACACATTCCATTGACAGGGAGAAGGACGTCTATGCCATACTAGCAGGAAGACAGACACAAGATGGGTACAGAAAGATGCATGTATATTTACATGATATTTGTCTCCAGCAGTACTTGTGCTTATGAGTGTTAAACATTAATGCTTTCCTTCCTGATTATTTCTAGGGTTTTATTTCAGAATGATTCGGTGATTGGACATTATATTTGATTATGATAAACTCAAATTTAATGGCAATCCAGACAGACTTTAGCTAAAGCAAATTTGGGAAATTCATAGTAATACATTTTTAAAGAACTTTTTTTTAACAAGCAGAAGATACAATTTAGTAAATTTTTAAAAAATAATGTTTTATATCTCCAAAAAAGTTTACCCTATATGTAGACACCTCTCATCACTCAATTTTTTTAACTATGATCAACCTATGTAAAAATGTATTAACTCATAAATAAACAGCTAAACCAGGTAATCAGTGTAAATGAGAATTTAGAAAAATAGCTCTCAGCATATTCTTTCTGAACAAACAGTTCTCTTTATAGAAAAATAGCATGGTTTAGATGCCGTTTATTATACTTGCAAATCTCAGGGTGTAAATATATTTTTTCTGAATATATTCCTTAATATTTCAATAACTGGCTGTGAAAAGAAGGTGTTATATATGATGCGGCCTTCAGTCATTTTTCTCTCCTAGCAGAAGTGATACATTTAAGAAAGTTAAAACTTCTTAATCTACAGAACAGAAAAGAGCAAAACTGTAAATAAGACATAAGTAGAAAGATTTATCTTCTTACATGATTTGGGGCACGTTGCAAGTTCTTCCTCTGCTTATTTATATTTTCAGAAAAATTCCCCTAATAGCCAATGTCATAAATGTCAATTTATGGACTCTGGGGTAAAAGAGGCATCTGGATTGTGCTTTTGAGACCTTGTCTTTACTACTTTCAGACTGAATGATGAATTGTTAAATAATCTTCAGTTAGTAAAACCAAGTCTTAAAAAATGAAGGCATCCTATAAACATTCAGTTTGAAAATACTAAAAAAATCTCTATAATATTGTCAGAAAGTGAAGCATGACATTGTAATAATTCTAAAATGAAAATTAAATAGAACTAGAATTTATACAAATTCATTACAGTGAATTTACCAGTGTTGCTAGAGTTTAAGATGTCAGAGGAGGAAATAATTATGTCTTGCATTGGTGGATCAATTACCTTTGTGGCTTCTAATAAATTTTGTTTTATGATTTTGATGGATGTTTAGCCATCTGCTTCTGGAGAGATTTCCATTTATATACCTGGAAAATGCTTCAACTGAGTAACTATTAACTGTTAGCAACTGCAAGATAGAAATAGTTCTGTGGTTACTGTGACTTAAACAAACATTGGGACCACATGATCACTTTATACTGATATATAGTAACCTTTTGTAGTTAAGAAAAATGGAAAATTTGGTAAAATTATTGTTTTTCTTTGTTATCTATCAATGCTTCAAAGAGCAATTAATACAGTAATTTATACTAAAACTTTAAACTATTGAACAAATGGACCTGCTGGTAAATACTTTGAAATTTTTGTCGTTTTAGCTCATGTATAAATATTATGTAAGTATTTGCTGACATAAAAATATATTTACAGCAAACTATAAAATTTACTTTCATACTTAAAAAATATGGTATCAAAATGCCTATGTGTATGTGGTAACTTTATTCTTATTAGGTTGGTGCAAAAGTCATTGCACTTTTGCCATTACTTTCAGTGACAAGCACCAGACTAATAAATATGTCTGTTTATGTGCAAAGGAGAGTTTAAAAAAATATTGATATTCAAACATTCTAAAAAGGTCCTAAACAATAAAAAATAAATGTTATTAATTAATTTATTTATTAATTTGAGATGGAGTCTTGCTCTGTTGCCCAGGCTGGAGCGCAGTGGTGCGATCTTGACTCACTACAGTGGATACAAGTGATTCTCCTGCCTTAGCCTCCTGAGTAGGTGGGACTACAGGCATGCACCTGTACACCTGGCTAATTTTTGTGTATTTAGTAGAGATAGGGTTTCACCATGTTGTTCAGGCTGATCTTGAACTCCTGACCTCAGATGATCCACCCCAAAGTGCTGGGATTACAGGGATGAGCCACTGTCCCTGGCCTGTTATTAATTACATAAATAGATTTTTAGTAGAACTCTTTTTTCACCTAACTGGAAGAAATGAAAATGAAAAAAAATTTCTTTGGAAAATTATGTGGTAGTCTTTCAGTTTGTTAAAATTTGTCTAATACATGCATATGTCATCTGATAAAGTCACACTCTGATTAAAACTTGTGTTAAGCATTTTTAGCAATTTTGATTAGTATATTAATAATTCTGAAACCAACATGGTTGGTCTACCTTATATCTTCCTCTTCCTATTAGATGTAACCTTTCTAAGAGCAGGGAGCAGGCTTTTTTTTTTTTTTTTTTTTTTTTTTTTTTTTTTTTTTGAGACAGTGTCTCACTCTGTTGCCCAGGCTGGAGTGCAGTGGCACAATCTTGGCTCACTACAATTTCTGCCTCCTGGGTTCAGGTGATTCTCCTGCCTCAGCCTCCCAAGTAGCTGGGATTACAGGTGCATGCCACCACGCCCACCTAATTTTTGTATTTTTAGTAGAGATGGGGTTTCATCCTGTTGGTCAGGCTGGTCTTGAACTCTCAACCTTGTGATTCGCCTGCCTTGGCCTCCCAAAGTGCTGGGATTACAGACAAGAACCACCACACCTGGTGGCCAAGAGCAGGTATCATTCTTATCTCTGCATCCTATATCACATATCTTAGTGTCCTCCAAATAGTAAAAGCAACATTTCATGTATATATCCCAGACCATGTTTGCAAATTTTAATATATGCCTTGTATATTCACATAACTTTATTATGGCTTAGTGTTAAACCATTTTGGTTAGATTTTTCACAGCATAACTTATGTATAGTGCAATAAAAGTACGTGTCTGTGAACAAAGGCATACTATTGAGAAGATTTAAAATTGCACCTGATATTATAGTTAGTATTATTTCCCTTTTTTTTCATAATGACACTATTTTTATGTGAGGGTTGGGATTCAGGTAGGAAAAACACTTTGTTCCATTCATCAGTCTGTATCTTTCTGGCGTAGCGAACTTCCTGCAGGTCCGTAGATGGGTGTGTGGCACAGGTCTGTTCAGTCAGTTTAGTCAATCCCACAAAGATAGGTTTAAAGATGGGCACATTTCCCAGTAAGAGCCAACAAGCCTGGAGTCCCGGACTTCAGTCTCACCCTTTCCAGAGTCATTGAGAGGAAGAATGTGTGCCTGGAGCTGCTGGCAGTCATGTTGCCCTCCAGAAGAGAGCTCTTGCCTAATAATGGACACAAGAGGTGGGACAAGAAAGGGTCTTTGTGATATCTTTTGATTCCTGAATCTTGTCAGGTTTTAAACTAGTGCTATCATGGGTTTTTCAGTTATAGAAGCTAATACGCGGCCTTATTTTTGCTTAAGTGTGCTTGAGTCGTATTTATAGCTCTGTAACTTAAAGAAGCCTGATTAAGAGTCATCTGTACTGTGGTTGTTTCATCTACAGGGTAAAGGACTGGAATTGATAGCTGTTTCATGATTTCCCTTTCAGAAATCAGTCTATATGTATAACCACATGTACTTAATTACAAAGATCTCATATGTTTATTACATCAGGATAAACTGAAAATGTTTATTATTTTCTTTCATTTTGTTTTTTATCGTACTACTAATTTTTTTAAATAGTTAAAATTTACTTTTAACCAGCCGGGCGCAGTGGCTCACACCTGTAATCCCAGAACTCCTGACCCTGAGGCCAAGGTGGGCAGATCAGAAGGTCAGGAGTTCGAGACCAGCCTGACCAACATGGTGAAAACCTGTCTCTACTAAAAACACAAAAATTAGCTGGCTGTGGTGGGTGGCACACACCTGTAATCCCAGCTACTGAGGCAGAAGAATCGCTTGGACCCGGGAGGTTGCAGTGAGCCAAGATCATACCACTGCACTCCAGCCACTACACTCTAGCCTGGGCGAGAGAACAAGACTCTCTCTCTCAAAAAAAAAAAAAAAAAAAAAAAAAAAAAAAGTTTACTTTTAACCTCTATATCTTTTCATGATTACTCTGCTGTTTACTGGCATTCAGAGTAGCTTAGCATTATTGATGTAAAAATTACTAACAAAAGGCAATTAATTCTATCTAAACATGCAAGTGACTGTCAGAGAAAACCATTCACATTTATAAATCAGGTTGTTATACTAGGCTGTCTTACCTAATGCTTACCAAATCTTGTTACCATTACCTAAGTTGTTTTTTTAAAAGATGAACTTTGTGTAAACAAAAAAAGTACTACTTACTGATTTTCTTGCAGAAAAACTTCATGAAAAAGAAAAAAAAAATTGCTGTTATATTTCTGAATTAATCTCTGTTAAATTTTAGAGCTGCTTCTTATCCAATTGGGCACTAAACTAAGGTGACCATTTATCCTGATTAACGGTAGACAGCCCTGACTGCCTGGGACCATTTCATTTCATTTCATTTATTTGTATATTGAGACAGAGTCTCACTCCATTGCCCAGGCTAGAGTGCAGTGGCACTATCACAGCTTGCTGCAGCCTCAACTTCCTGGGCTTAAGTGATCCTTTCACCTCTGCCTCCCAAATAGCTGGGACTCCAGGCATGCACCACCATTGCTGTTTAATTTTTTGTGGATGGGAGGTCTCACTGTGTTCTCTAGGCTGATCTTGAACTCTGGACTCAAGCTATCCTCCCACCTTGGCCTCCCAGGTGCTAGGATTACAGGCTTGAGCCCCTGTGCCTGGCTCATTTCAATTTATATCAGTTTTCCTGATGTACTTGCTGATGGTCTTTTATTTGACCCTCAAAAGTATTCCAATTATGAGAAAAAATATGTGTTCATCCTAGGGGTAGCCACCAAAGATTCCCTCGAGGAAAATGATATGGTGATGAACTTGTAACACTTTGACAATAAATGAGGTATCCGAGAGAAGTGTTACAACTACAAATGGTAGATATGGAGATCATTTATAAAATCAATAAAAATGTAAAATATTATCATCATTCATGCTACTGTAATTTATTGACAAGACAAAAATGAAGAAAATGCATATGCTTATTGCTGAATTTAGCTGTACCACTAACCCTCAATGACCTATTCTTCAGAAATACCAAGTCTCACCCACAAATAGCACCTGACTTATGTATATCTATGCGTTCTATAGCAAAACTCTGTGCTAAACGAAGCACAGATGTAATCATCTACATCAGGAGTCACCACTAAGAAAGTCTTTCTAAATTTTAAATCTTGAGGGAAGTGTAAAAGGTTATTATTGTTATTATCATTATCATTGACGTGCTTAGAAGTATAACTGCTGTCATTGGGAAACCTGCATCTGAAATTTATAGGAAATTTGCTTTGCAAGATGGATTTCATTTCTAGCTTCCTGAATACCCTGTTAGGTTGAAGTGGAATCAGCATTTCACAATGTCTGCCAACCATTTCAAATGGCACGCCTTGAGTTGCTTCTTCTCATGTCCCACCTTCTTCCTGTATATTCCTTCAGTAGAACCAATGTACTTCTGAGGCAATAAGAGAATTAATCACTGATTAGTTAGAACTGACTATTGCTCATACGGTCACTAAACTAAGGTTCAGACACAGAGGACAAACTGAAACCAAGGCTGTTCTTTCCAGACTCTCCTTTTTAATTTATTTCCATCATTTTATGTAGAATATCTTATATAGCAACATAAACACACACACACACACACACACACACACACACACGTATACACACATACAGGAATAGTGGGCTAGCTCACAAATATGAGAATTAGTCATTGAATCTGGAAATAATACTGAATACTTACAGAATCCAGGAAATCTCCATTAGGTATCAAAAGATTGTGGGGAGGGAATTGACAAACTTTTTCAGTCTAGGGCCAGGACATAAAAGTTTTAGGATTTGTAAACCTTATGATTTTGGCTACAGCTATTTGACTCCACCATTGTGGCACAAAAGCAGCCACAGACAAAACATTAACAAAGGAGTGTGGCTGTGTTTCCATAAAAACCTTTATGCATGAACACAGGAATTTGATATGCATAGAATTATCATAAGGCATGAAATAAAATTCTTTTTTGAAACGTTCAACCAGTTAAATATAAAAATCATTTATCCTTAGATTGTAGGCCATGCAAAAATAAGTCAATGGAGAAAATTTGGTGTGTGAACCATCTTTTGCTGATGCTTCTCATAGAGCATTAATACTGTTCTCTCTCAGGGAGAGAAGAAAATAAAGAATTGTGTGTGGCGTTTAGCCAAATTCCCCAAATGTGCTTTAAGATGCGTGTAATGTTGCTGAAATCAGGTGCCACATTTTCCCCCTTAGAAAATACAGATTATTACATTACTGGGAAAGTGCTATGAAACAACAGTTTCTAATTTTACGTAAAGAGTCCATGATAAATACACTTCCAGAGCAACGCTTTGTTATACAGAGATATGATGTCAGTTTCGTGTATAGCCAGCTTCCTTGCCAGTCAAAGAATCCTGTAGATAGATATGACATTATGTTTGTGCATAATCAGTTTTGACTGATAGGTCGGAATACAGAATATAAACAAGAAACTGGAGAATAATTGTTTGACTTAAACTTCAGATAAAAATAGTTGAAGAAGACTAATATTACTAACATTAATGTATTAGAAATTATCTAAAAATTATTCTTTCTGCAACTGCCAAGATGTAATCTAATGATGAGAGAAAGAACCTTGGAAATGTCTAATATTATTTAATTTATTGTTTAGTCAAATAGGTCATTAAAATAGATCACTATTACAAATATAAGTATTTTTAAAACAATAGAGGCCATTCGGAATATACAAGAATAAGTATAACATATTAAAGAATAAATTATAATCAGATACCAATTATTAGCAAAAAAATATAATTAATGTTATATTCCTACTAGTGGAGTAAATTTTAAAAAATGCAACACTTCATAGAATAAGCTTTTGTAGAGCTTATATAGATCTTCAATAATGTTAATAGTAAAACACCCAAATTTGATGAGGCAGAGTTTAAATGTTTCATTGCATCATGTAGTTTGTCCAAGTCTGTCATTTTAAAATAAATAAATCAAGCAGAGAAATGTAAAGGGACTTATTTAAGGTTCACAGCAAATTAGTGGCGAATCAGGACAAGAATACAGCCTTTTTCTATTATAATATTCTGCAACCAAAGGAAGCAAGAGAAACCTATCTTGTGAACTGAGGAAATAACAATGTTTGAAATTAACCGAAAACTTTTCTCTTTTTTTTCTTTTTCTTTTCTTTTCTTTTAGACAGAGTCTTGGTCTGTCTCCAGGCTGGAGTGCAGTGGCGTGATCTCTGCTCACTGCAACCTCCGATGCCCTAGTTCAAGGGATTCTCCTGCCTCAGCCTCCTGAGTAGCCAGGATTACAGGAACATGCCACCACATCCAGCTAATTTTTGTATTTTTAGTAGAGACAGGGTTTCACTGTGTTGGCCAGGCTGGTCTCGATCTCCTGACCTCGTGATCTGCCTGCCTCAGCTTCCCAAAGTGCTGTGATTAGAGGCGTAAGCCACCCCACCCAGCCTAGCTTTTCCTTTATAGTCTTAATCTCCTTCCTCCTCACCTTTCTCTTCCTCCTTCTTATCTCTTCTTCCTTCATAAGCTAGTTACATGTTATTTTGGGAAAAAATATTATTTGTAATTATTACTATCCTGAAAAATAAAATGTATGTATCCTCAATTTAATTATATTTTATGAAACATTAATTCTTACATGATACTGGTACAGACCGTATGGTCAAATATTTCTGATGTGCTACATACACTTAACGTTGTGACTTTTATGTATGGATATGATGGTTTTCTTTAAAGAGTTGCCAGTGTAAGCATTCTAAACAGAACAAAGCATAATGCTACTGGTCATGATTGAAATTTTTTATTGATAAATAACATTGAATATAATTTTCACACCTATGAATCCTAAGAAAGATTAGTAAAATCCTGTATAGTAAACAGCTCACAGACTTCTATAGAGATGGGAACATTTATTTTTCCCACTGATCAGAACATACGGAGAATTTTCTTTTCTTCAGAGAACTCACAGTTTCCTACCGAGTTGATTTTTTTTAAATTAGTTAATAATATGGTGAACATTATAAAATGGTGATTTTTGGCATGTATGAAAAGTTATCAATAACAAAATTAGAGTTATATCTATAGAATTATGATGCCTATTATAAAACTGCCAAAAAACATTTGGAGGATAAAGTGATTTAATAAGAATCAAATAATATTTAAGATATATTTTAAGTATCTTAGTGGAAAAGTATATGTCTTTCTGAGAAAATCAAGTGTATTTATTTGCCTGGATAAGTTGTTTATCTGGACAAATATTAGTTAACATTAATTAATTATCTATATTAAGGCAAAAAAGGCAATATTATGAACATTTTCTTCCCCAAACAGCTGCTCAAACTCTGCAGATCATAATGCAGTTATAAATAGCATACTCATTATATTTTAGATAGCTGGAGTCTATTAGGCACTTTTGAGGTATTATTTTGCTCTGCCTGTTTTTCTCTCATGGATTACAACTAAATATTGACATATTTTTTAAAAATATGGTTTACAGCTAATTTTCCCCCGACATCCATTCTCCCCTTCTTGGAGAACCTGAGATTTTTAGCCCAGAATAACACCTATATTATTGAGACTCCTAAACAATAATTTTTAGACAGCTAAACAATCATTTCAAGAGGCATCTGCATTATATTGACCTACCGGGACACAGCAGAACATGCTATGTGCTCTTTACAGGTTGGACTCCTAAGAGAAGGAACAAACCTTACCTGTAGTTTCTCCTCCTTCCTGTGGGCCTGAATGTACATAAGGTAGGGTCATGAGCCAGAAACCTCTGTAGCCAGTGGCGTCTTTGCCTGGGTTTTGCTTGGGCCCATTGGGCTCATTCTGCTACTCAGCCTGGCATGTTGTGTTCAGCTCGTGCTACTGTCCTAGATCCCACACTTGCCAAGGGCAAGTCAAGTGTGGAGCAGCAAGGGTGTGTGAGTGAGTGAGTGTGGGGTCCAGCCACTGCACACAGCTAGGCAGACCAGGTCCCTGCTTCCTGTGATGCTGCAGCTGAACCAGGCATACTGCAAGCAGCTTCCACGGTTGGCACCAGAAGCTTGGAGCCAGCAAGAACCACAGAGTCCAGAGAAGGTGTCACAGCCCTGCCTTGGGGAGCTCCTAGGTCTGGGCTTCCTATAGGGCTGCAACTCTTCTCTCCTTCTCATCACCCACAACATGGCAAGCAAGGGGCATGTTTGAGCCCTGTTTGTTACAGCTCTTTTAGCCCTGCCATTTGGCAGGTACCAAGTTCTTGTGTGGCATCCAGGAAAAACAAAGTACATGGACGGGTAGAGATTGAGCAAGATGAAGATGAGCTTTATTGGGTGACAGAACAACTCAGTGGGTAGCTCCTCTCCATAGTCAGGGCATCCTGATGAGTGTTCAGCTCTCAACAGAGAGGACAGCCTGGAGTGGGTAGCTCCTCTTCATAGGAAGGTCATCCCATCTTCTCCTTGAATCTAGCCGAGTCTCGGCTTTTATGGACTTCAGAGGGGAGGAAGTGTGAGCTGATTGGTTCGAGGGAAGCCATGAGTGGGCCTGGAAAAAGCACTGTAAATTCCGCTCCGGTCTGTGCAACTGGCAGCCCAGCCCCCAAGATTCAGGCTTTCCCCAGCTTGAAGGTGGGGCTTCACTGGGGAGTCTCGCCTTTCTGCCCTGGTGTCTGTCTGGTCCTTCCACTGTTCATGGCATCCAGGCTGTTTGTGCTGAGAGATGCCTACAGGCCAGCTCCGAGTTGCCTTCAGCACACCTTTGGCCTCTCTCCCATGCTTATTGGTGCCCAAACTGGAGGAGGCCTAGGCAGCAGGGGATTGGCAGGTCAGTGCTGCCCTGAGCATGCACACACCTGGCCAGATTGCAACGATGCCCTGGCTCAGCCTCAACTTTGCTCCGAGATCAGAGCAAGTGCCAGGAGCAGGGAGAGACCAGGCAGTGGGAGCAGGCACTTCCAAACCTGCAAGGGAATGGGGTGCCTTCCCTAGGCCCTCAAGAATGCAGAGATGCCTGGGTCTGCAGCCATGGGCAGGAATCCTGTCTAATCCCAGTCTCCAAGAGCACAGGAATGCCCGCGTCCACAGCCATGGCTTGGGTGGTTGCAGCTGCACCTGGAAGGGCTGGGCTCCTACCTGCTCTGTGGAGCCCACAGCCCCAGCTGCTCCTTCCCATTGCCACCAGTGCTTCTGCAGTGGCTGCTCCAGATGGGCTGCTGCTGCCATCAGCAATGAGATATATTTATCAAACCAGAAGCAGAAAACACCTACAGATGGCGGAGTAAAAAGAGAAAAGGAGTTTAGGTCTCCATGCCTGGAGTAACCCCAGGAATCCAGACTGACAATGCTTACATTTATACATGAGAAAGAAATAAATGTTTTGCTTCTTGTAGCCTCACTTTCAAATTTTGTTATTTATCAAGATGATCTTATAGTTTTTTCTCATTATCTAATAATATGAGGAATTACATAAACATTGAATCCCCGAATATTCAAAGAATGAATATTTTGCATTTTTGAGAAAAACTCTACTTGGTCAACTTTGCAATTAGATTCAATTTGTTACTGTTTCATTTAGGCTATTTATATCAATATGCAAAAGTGCTATTAGTCTGAAATTTTTTATTTCTTTTTAAATGTTTTGATGGCATAGCTATGGAAGATTTATAAAATAATTTTCAGAATCTTCCAGATTTTCTATGCTCATACAAAATTTATGTATCAGGGAAGTGTTGTTTTTGTAAAACTTTAAGAAAATTGCTTTTAAGCCACTTTGGCCTAAACATTTTCACCCACTTTTTCATTCTTCTGTAATTATTGATATTCCGAGACTTCCTTCTACTTTGTGCTTTGATCAATTTTAATCAACCATATATTTTTAGAAAATCATATTATACTGAGATTTGTATATCAGATTACACAGATTTCTGTGTGACATTAAAAAACATTTTCTCATTCTTAATAGAGTGCTTTTCAGTTTTCTTTCTTATTTTTTTCCTTGGCATTACATAAGACAGAAGTTTACCTGTTTAATTGTCTTCGTCAAATAATCACCAACTCTTCCTCTTTACAATGTATTAACTTACTTTCTGCAATACAGACTTTCTTTTTGCTTTTCTTGTTTTGTGTTTTTTCTTTTCTTGAACTGATTGGTTAGTTCATTTATTTTTAGGGTTTTTTGCTTAACAAGCAAAACATGTGCACATAAAAATTTAAATTTCTGATTAAACCTTTGACCATGCTTGACATTTTTGATACATATTATTTCTGCTATCATTTTTCTACTAATATCTAAACAGATTTTTTGTTTCTCCATTGCTCCAATGTAACTTTGGGGAGTTCTTTTTCTTTTAAATTTTAGAGAATTTGTAGAGGGTTACAATTATATTACTAATTTTAATTGCTAAATTATTGGATTCAGCATATGTGGCTTAAGACATATCTATTGTTAAAGATTTATTCAGGTTATTTGGTACCTACCACTATAATTTTTAAAAATTTTATGTAAAATTTTAAAACAACGATATAGGATAATCATTTAAATATAAACTATATAAAGAAAAATATGTTGCATATATCTATTAATTTCTTTTTTCAGATTTTTGGAATCCTTGTCTGTTACAAGTTAAAATAGATAGGAAGACAAGTTTCTTTTTTTCCACTCCTCTCATATTTCTGTCCTCTACACTGGAAGTTCTAAAGGGTTTTCTTTATATAGTTAAATACAAGATTATTTATTTTGCAAGTGTTTATGTCTGATCTACTTTTAATATATATTAAATAAGAAGTGTCTTTTGTCAAGCACCACCTTAAGCTGGAGGCCCCATTGAGAGAGAATTTCAATCTCTCTTTTATAATATAATGTCAAATTATATTAGGTCAGATATCTTTTTGAAGCTGAGCTTAGTTACCCCAAAGGTGTGCTTGGTAAATGCTCTACCATGGACTGTCACATTTTATTCAAAGCTTTCAACACAGACATTTTATTTCTTCCCTTTACCTGAAAACACTTGAACATAGTTGTGAATTGTAAAACAAATGTTACATTGAGTCAAATATTTCCTAAATTAGTCATTTTTAATTTTGAATGGGAGATTTAGTTTCCAAAATTAAAGTCCTGAAAAGATAAAGAATTTGCAGTGTAATAAGCTGGGAAATTCTCTATTAATATAAAGGCATGTGTTAGTTCCATTAACTAACAAATACATTCTTGGATTTGACTCAATAACTACAAAGTTATCCTTCTGATACAGAATAGCCTAAGGGTGCTTTCTAATTAAAATTTTGAAAGTTGATGCTCAGTATACCATATCTGTCTGCAATTCTAAATTAAGCTGAGGTCTCTTATATTGAGTGAGTCTATAATCTTTTCTTTCACTGCTGCGTAGCAGTTGAAGAAATGCTAATTTAGTAAATCAGATCAAGTTCAATCCTAAACTATTATTACTGCAGCAAATAAAGTTAGTGGTAGTTATGGTTGAGTTGCAATTTATGGAACCTCATAATCTTACTAGTAATAAAAATAATTCCAGCAATAATAATATTCTACCATTTATTACACTCTTGCTGTGTTCCAGGCCTTTAAAATGCGTTATCTCATCTGACTTATGCTACAACTGTAAAGGAAATTTTCACATCAATTCTACAGTTAAAGCAGCTGAGGTGAGAAAATAGGATGGTTTTCAATATCAAAGCAATGGGCGGGGGCTGAGTGACTGGATGGAGGTGAAAACAGAAAAGAGGATTCATTAAAGAGCTTTTAAAAATCTTATAAGTAACATTAGGTTTTAAAATTGCCTTAGTAGTAGGTATATGCCTTAGATGATATGGAATGATGGAACAAAACACAAAAGAAAATAAAAGTCATAAATTTCACTTCACAGGTTACATTTTACACTAGTGAGAAATTTCCAGAATCTGCCTACCCCTTCTATGTAGCGATCTGGAATTCTGGAGAGAGGTCTGATAACTTTGGAAATCATCAGTATAGGATAGAAGTTGAAGTTTCAGGTATGGACAAGACATTTTAAAAGAGCTTTGTGGACTAAGAAAAAATGACAAAGGGTATGTATGATTTGTAGAATTTGCATATTCAAAAAGCTATAAAAATTAGAGATAGTAGGATAATTAGAACAGTGTGTTATCACCAAAACTAATACAATAAAGATTATAGGAGGTAAAGAATAGCTGAAAATGTTGAATTATGTTGTCAAGTAACACGAAATTTGAAAGGTGTCTAATTGGCTTACCAATTAGTCAGCTACAGATACCCGTTCCTGGTGAACGGAGGTGGGCAGACTTGGAATTCAGTGTTCTAGTGTATTCAGGAGTGAATGGTAGGTGGGTAGGCAAGGAAGTGAATGGATTCTATAAAAGCCAGGGTGTGCAGAGATTAAGAGGTCAACAGCTAGAAATCAAGAAAAGAGTTTTATTAGAGAGACTACAATACATTTACTTCTGCAGAGGAGTGAATGGGAGGTGGGTAGGTGAGGAAGTGAATGGAAAGTGAAAAAGCCAGGGTGTGCAGAGATTAAAAGGTCAATAGCTAGAATCAAGAGAAGACTTTTATTAAAGAAACTTAAACACATATATGTGTGGAGAGAGAGAAGATTGATACATAGGGCAGACAGATGGTATGACAGTGATACCCGAAGGAAGTCCAGTGCATAAATGTCAGCAAGATGTCCTGGAAGGGCTACCACAGACGATTGTGCAGGGCACGGGGTGGAGGGGTGAGAGACAACACAAAGTCATGCAGTTCGTCTTGTTACCATACTGAAAATTACACAATGTCAGTAACAGAAAGGTCCTTAGGGTTATCTATTGCAATGCGCACCTGCTGTATTTGTGCATATTCTGTAAGGCGAAGGACTTCCCTAGGGTCAGATAATAACTACACAGAGACAGAGGCAAGACTGGGATTTTGTTCTGATTTGCAATTCAACGTTCTTTCTGGCACACCAGGAAGCACAGACTCCAGCTTATACTTTCTGCTGGTAGACTATCAAAGCACTTCTTAACAGCATCCTGAGTATTGAATTCACCTTTTATTGAGGTAAAGACTAGAAAAACTAATTTTTCTTGCTTTCTAAACTTGCCCTACTCCTGAAATCTGTATGAATCAGCTGTAATTTTGACTTTTAATTTTTAATAATGGTTCTTCCAAATGGATTAAAAATGTTAGATGCATGGCAGTTTGATTTTTGTATGAGTTTTAGATATTTATGTTCTCAAATCTAGATAACTATCATATTTTTGAAACTGTATGCCAATATTCTTGAAAAACAAGCATAGAAAATTGACATTTTCAGGTATGAGTACATGAGGATGGGACTGTACATCGTACGGATCAGTAAGGAGATTTGGGGCTTTGTGGTAGCCGTTCAGATGTGAGATCTTCAAGGCTGTTTTGAGTAAAAGCATTCACAGTCCTAAGTAGCTACTGCAGCATAATTCTGAATAGTGGCATGCCGATATCTTGGTTTACATTTTTAGTCATTGTTTTCCAAATTTTGGTTCCCTAGTAGCTCATAGGTATTTTTTGAATAAAGAAGTCTGTGGTGAAATTTTGCCATACTTTCACTGCAGCCTCTCCTACTTCTACTTGAAAATTGTAATGCAGAGTTGAAGATGTAAATAATCCTACGGAGTGGAAGACCCAAAGGAATCTAAGGATTCCAATGACCTTGTTGAATCCATGTTTTCCAAACATGTTTAACCACAGAGCAGGGTTTTGTTGTTTCCTCATTTTTTTCCTAGAACATTTACTATTATTAGTATTATTATTTATTTGAGACAGAGTCTCACTCCATCACCCAGGCTGGAGTACAATAGTGTGATCTTGGCTCCCCGCAAACTCCACCTCTGGGGTTCAAATGATTCTCATGCTTCAGCCTCCCTGGTAGCTGGGATTACGGGCGTGTGCCACCAGGCCAGGCTGTTTTTGTTGTTGTTGTTGTTGTTGTTGTTTTTGAGACAGAATCTCGCTCTGTCGCCGGGCACCAGGCTGGAGTGCAGTGGCGTGATCTCGGCTCACTGCAACTTCTCCCCACGGGTTCAAGCAATTCTCCTGCCTCAGCCTCCCGAGTAGCTGGGATTACAGGCGCATGACCACACACCCAGCTAATTTTTGTATTTTTTAGTAGACACGGGGTTTCACCATGTTGGCCAGGATGGTTTTGATCTCTTGACCTCGTGATCCGCCCGCCTCAGCCTCCCAAAGAGCTGGGATTACAGGTGTGAGCCACCGCGCTCGGCCTTTTTTTTTTTTTTTTTTTTTTTTTTTTTCAATTTTTAGTAGAGACGGGGTTTTACCATCCTTGCCAGAATAGTCTCGAACTCCTGACCTCAAGTGATCCACCCGTCTCTGTTTCCCAAAGTGCTAGGATTACAGATATGAGCCACCAGGCTGGCCCTTTCCTAGATATTTACTATCATCTCAAAGGTAAAACTGTTCCACAACTGGAAAAGAATTTTCTAGACTAGATTTTCTCTTTCTCAGGATCTTTTATTCAATATCCAAATTTTAAAGATATCTGTTGAACACAAATACTTACCTTTCTCTGAAATAAAGGTGCATTTGCCACAGCAAAGGAGCTAAGAGCTCCCTAAAAGATGCCTTTTTTTCTCTTTAGCTGTTTGAATGGACATATATGTTCTATCCATACTAACACTGTAAAAGATAATTTTTCAGTATGTAAATATACACATTTTTATATTATATACATGTGTTTGTGTATATATTTTGAGGAACAGGTGTTATCAGTACAAATATCTATCTTTTAAGCAGACTCATTCATATTTTGGAAATGTCTGAATGTTGTGCAGCTCTGGTATTTACCTTGCCTTCTTTATAAGAATGAAAATTTTAACTTTGGTTAGCACCAACTGATATTCAAAATAAATATTATATTAATAACAATTTGGTTTATTGTCCTTTTCCATAACCAAAGAAGCAATGACCACTTGCCTAAAATCTCTCCCATGCTTAATATTAAATATTTGGTCCAATAAAAAGTCCACAGCTCTGTCTTTCAAAGCTGACTTCACCACATTCCTCTTACAGGTGGTGGCATATTTTCCCAAATCCAAAACTTAAATGACATGTGACTAATCTAAAGATGCCAAGAGAGATTTTCTTTTGTTTGGATTTGAAATACTGTTGTGAAGTTGGTGGTCAATCTTGAAGGGGCTAGGATTAGAAACATGTTACTGTGGTATCTAACAAAGGCCATGAAGACAATTAAACTAAGAAAGTACATGAATTATTTGTGCCACCTATTTTTTAATGACATAAAAAATGTAAAATTGGAGATATTAGTTTAAGAATATTCAGATGCCGCAGCTTGCCACTGAAGGCACATATACATTTCTTACACTGACTCTGTCGATCATGTATTGCCAGACTTAGTGATAAGTGAACTTGTTAAGTTATGATGCCTGCTTAATCAGCAGTATCAACCTTGATAATTTGATATATTTAGAAAGACCAAAGTTGAATAAAGCATTATATAAAAATAGATGAAACCTCTTCTTAAAATAGCATCATTGTAGTGCATTGCAGTCTTGGTAATATTCCTAGGTAAATCCACAAACTGAAAGTGGTTTGCTGAACCAGAATGTATTTTGCAAGGTAAATGTACACCCTGTAACATGAACCAAGCTTTTACGTTTATTCAAAGAGAAAGGTCTGTAAATGATGGCAATTGTTCAAATATCTTTAGTAGATGAATTTGAGACTAAAATTTGAGAAAAATTCATATAGTTTCTGTAACAGTTTCACCAACTTTGCCTACAAGTCATACTTAACATCTAATGATAAGACAAGGTCAACAACAGCAGGATCCCAGGACATCAGCATGGGAGGCAGGCTCACTGAAATTCAGATTTACTGGGCTGGACATGTGTGGAAGATGGAGATCAGCAGGGTGGTGAAGCAGCTGATAGACTAGCTGAAATGGAGTGATCGTAAGCACAGTAGGCAAAAGAAGTACTCTAAGGCCTTTAAGCAATGTGGCATAACTTCCGACTGGTGGACAGTGATAGCAGCAAACAGACCATGCTGGTGCACAGCAATCAGAACTTGCGTGACTCCCTTGCAGTGACTGTGCTATGCACACTCTAGCATACTTGCCTGAACTATAATAAGGTTGCTCTATAGAGATGAATAATGGCATGCGTTCCTTTTGAAATAGATGTAGATATGTCTTTATTGCCTTGATCTGAACACAACTGATATTTCTACTAAAAAGGAATTGTCATCAAAATCTGACCCTTAGTATCCTCGCAGGCTATTTTTCAACCTAAGTTACCCCAGACTACCCTGTAACCTCTGTTTACGTTTTCACATTACCATATAATTTAGCGTCTCAGAAATGTTTATTTAGTTTCTGTTTTCTTGGGCATGCTCTCTATAATTCTTACTTCTTATTTTTAAGGTCGACTATGATTCTCAATTCTGAAATGCATTTTATCCTGTTTCCTTTTGCTTTATTCTATCTATGAACTTGTCAGACCAATGAACCTTTACATTCAGAAGAGCTAAGAAATAAGAAAAGATCCAGTGAATACATTATGTTACTTGATCTTCATTGCTGTTTCTTTATATACTTCATTTTTCTTTATTAGAAATTTGACATAAAGCTTAGCCATAACATGAAGTCTTCCCAAACCAGCAAAACTGATTAGAACATATTCAAGTTTAATTTTTTCACATTAAGCAACCTGGATTCAGGGCCTTTGAACTTTAATGGTAGCTGTTGTGTGTTCCAGTAACATAATTCAAATGCGACTATCTAGAGTTTGCTGGAGTTTTGAACTTTATCCCTGAAAGGTTGTATGGTTCAGACTTGTGTGTTTTTCTTTTCTAAATTACAATAAAGTGTAAAATTTCATTTTAAGAATTCTGCAGATCTTTGAAAACATCTTGGAGTTTTTCAGTTGTAAAGATTTAGAATAGATCTTATAATTTATATACTTCTCAAGTGCATAACATGTGATCTTATTTATTATCAAGAACATCTTTTCACCCTATAGAAAAAGAATATTTTAAATAATGACTTAATTTTGAACAATTATTTTATCTTTCATACAAGCAATGTGATTACTGCAGTTTTGCTTTTCAGAAATAATTAAACCTAATTTTAAAAACAACTGATTGTGGGATATATCTGTATCTATATTTATTTCTATATCTATATCTAGCCTTCAACCAATTATAGCCCTACAGAATATTTAGCAGCTATAAAAAATGAGTCAATGACAATTTTTGCTTTTTTTGACAAAATACTAGATGACGCTTATAATAAATCATGTTAATCAGAAAAAAAAAACTTTATAGCAAGAAGATATACAATGAATGCCTTACTGAGTCCTAGGCTTTCAGGAAAATTATCACATAATAAACTTTGATTCTCTAACACCCAACAATTAACTGAAATCATCTTTTTTTGAGACAGAGTCTTCCTCTGTCGCCCAGGCTGGAGTGCAGTGTTGCAATCACAGCTCACTGCAACCTCCACCTTCCAGGTTCATGTATTTCTTCTGCCTCAGCCTCCAGAGTAGCTGAGATTACAGATGCACACCATCATGCCTGGCTAAATTTTGTAGTTTTAGTAGAGACGGGGTTTTACTTTCTTGACCAGGCTGGTCTCCAACTTCTGACCTCAAGTGATCCGCCCACCTCGGCTTCTCAAAGTGCTGAGATTACAAGCATAAGCCACCATGCCCAGCCTAAAAACCATCTTTTATATATATATATATATATATATATATATATATATATATATATATATTACCATCTTTAATATTAACAGTTTGTTACTTGGATGAGAAAAGAATGTGTGAGAAGATTTTTTTTTTCAAGGGAAATTTTTTTGTTACTGTTAATTTGTTGGTAAAAATTATTTCATTTTGTTTGTTTATTCTACTTATTGTCTATAAAAAGATTTAAGGATGAGTTCAACATTAAAATGTGACCAAACAAAGGGAACCAGAAATAAATTCTAAGATGTTTTGATTTTCCTTGAGTCAATACCAAACGGACAATATGCCGCATGATAGGATTTTAATTTTTTGATAGAGGAATGCATACCAATTCATTTGAAGAAATAGATTATTTTCTAGTACTGAATTCTAAATAAAATATATCATATAAATCTCTACAAAGGCTATTAGCTAGGTTTTTTATAGGAAAAGGAAAAATATTTTAATATTCTTATATTACCCGTTTACGAACACTGAAAATTAAATATCACTAGTAAATATAGTGGGTACTCTCTAGAATTTAGATAATTTAGATACTAAATGAACACATTGATAACATATGTAAAACTAGAGCAAGGTTTGGCCTGTCCACCAGGACTCCATCTCAAACATCCTTGGCTTATGTGAGCTTGTTTTAGGATTCAGTTATAGTCAGTTCAGGGCTGGATTCTGTGATGACTACCTGGAATGCCAATATTCTATGCTATTGAAAGCATTACATATTCTTTAAATTTAATATAAGCCTATGGCAAAACTTACATTTATTATGAAAATCTGGCAACTTGATTTTTATTGTAACACTTTCATACAGAAGAGCACCTCTGAGTAAAATCAAAATTGCTACCAAAAAAAAAAAAAAAAAACAGTTTTGACTCATTCCAAGTAATTGCCCATTAACTTATTTGAAATCTCAGAGTTCTGCTTCATAAGGCATGGAGAAGATATTTGGGCTTAAAAAAATTTAACCATAAAATAAAACCTTTGTCTATTTTTATTATTACTGCAATATTTTTAAATAAACTGTATACTCGTTCACTTATATGCACTTGATATGCATCAAATATGTGCATATCAAGTGTTGTGTTTCTGATAGTTACAGTTTCTTTTTTAACTACTTTCATATATTTTGACATCTAAAAGAGTGAAAGCAATTAAAGTTGGTATTTTCCCAATACAAAATTGTTTATACAAGTCCTTTAATCTACTCAGCACCTATGATGTGATAAGCACAGTCCTTGTTGTTAAAGACTAACAAACCATTAGTTTAGTGGAGGGTGAAACAAGTAAACATTAGTAAAGAGCAGTAATATTTTGTGGTAAATGCAATGAGAGAAAATGTCCAGGGTGCTTTGTGAAAACAGAGGACAGTCACCTCGTTGACCTGAGCCCCAAAGGCCATTTAGTTATTCATCAGGTGAAGGGCGTTTTAGCTAGAAGGAATGGCAATTTAAGGAGAGCTGAATCCAAATGCAAGAAGTTCAGTGTGGCTGAAGTCCAGATGTTTTATGGGTACGTAGAAGGAGATGAAGCAGGAAGGGATGTGGAAGCCAGATAATGAAGGGCTTTGCTTACAGGAAAAAAAAAAAAAAAAAAAAAAAAAAAAAAAAAAAAAGGTTGGATTTTATCCAAAGTGTTAAGGCGTGAATTAACGCTTGAGAATTTATAGAAGGGGTAGATTCCAAAGCTATTAGAAGAACACAGTATAGCATAGTGGCTAAAAGGACCTGCCTAAACCTGGGTTTAAATCCAGGCCTTGCCATCTAAGAGTTCTGTGACTTGAGCATGTTATTTAACCTCTAAACTTAAGTGTCTTTATCTGCAAAATACCTGCCCGGTACATCGTTACTGTTCAGTAAAGAGAAACTGTTGCTGCTGATTCTGGCTGCTACTTCCACTTCTTAAAAAGTGGAATTGAAGACTGAATAGTGGAAGTAATGGAGGAGCAGAGTGCTCTGGGATAATTCACTAGAAATATAGGAAGAGCGATTGGTTTGTATTTTGGTGTTTCAGAAACAGCAAGCGGAGATCCAATGGAATCCCTATTAGTCTGTGAACTATCAGCAATGCTGTGAGGAAAGGTGAAACTGTGAGTGAATGACGACATTGCCTGCAGAGAGGAGACAGACAGGAAGATGCAAACGTGAAAATCTGTGTGCATTCACTACGATTTGAGAAGGATCTGGAAAAATAAAATAAAATCCCTGAATGATGAAGACGGAATGATAAAGGGATATAAGAGAAAATGGTGTTACAAAAGTCAAAGAAAGATTTCCAGGAAAGAAATTGTTTATTATACTGATTGTTTACAATACTGACTGCCAATGACATGTCAGTTGTGATAATGCTAGAAAATGTTCACAAGAAGAAACCACTGGAAATCACTGCTCATGGTCATTGAGGAAAAGCGAAGATCAAGTTTCAGTGGGAGAGTCTAGAGATTTGTCTGAAAAGGAGAGAGACAGACAGACAGACAGACGAACAGACAGAGGATGTTGCTATTGCTGCTGCTGCTGACGATGATGATGCTGAGAGGAAAACTTAAGGACTTTCAGTTTTAATTTGAGTATATTAGCACACTACAGGAAAAGAGCTGATTAAGGAGAATACCTACACAAGATAATGAGGAATAATTTTGTAATAGAAATTTTAGTTAAAAAATTATCCCCAAACACTGAGAAACAGTATATGTGAAATTCTGTAGTAAGGCATCGAACCACTGAGATGGCTGAGCTATTGATTTAGGTTGCTTGGGCTTCCCCGGGACACGACATGGGTTCCTTGCAGTCACAGGGCACGACGGACTGGTGCCTAAATCGTACCAAAAAGTAAAGACTTATGCACACATAAAAAATAAGAGCCTTTCCAGAATGTGTCGGGGCCAAGGATATGTAAGGATTTACCTTTGAATCAAGTAGGGACTACAACTGAGAATTGTTATACAGTTGTTCTGACTCTTGTGCAAATGGACTGCTTAGGACAGTAGTGAGATACAGAAGACTACGGGGAGTGGACTCCAGGAAAGCAGCAGTCACATGGGTGCAATTCACAGCATGGGAGTTCAGTGGAAAGTACCCAGCTGAGGAACAGCTTCTGAAGAGCCCACAGAAGATCCCATCAAGAAAGGGCCAGTTTTAAGCCTATGACAGGATATGGGACATAAAGCCTCTTAAAAAGAACATTAACAAACTAAGAATATCCCACTTTTCTTTTCCTAATGGAAGAGGAGAGAGTAAGAAAGTAAGACAACCACATTCCCCTCCTGCAGGCAGGAAACCTGGCTGCTTGCAGCGGAAGCATCAGCTTGGAGAAGAGCATAGAGTTTTGATTATTATTTAGAACTGGCTTACTACTTAATGGTTTATTATATGTAATTTAAAGAGATTAGGTTTTTCTACTACCTGCAAATGACCCGAAAAGTCACAAGGCTGCTTAGAGCTCTACAATGGTGGTTGTGGAGGTGAGGGACTCCTCCAATGAATAAATGCAAAGGAACAGAAGAACATCGAAATAAAGTTGAATTTTAATAATATACAAATCACACTTATTTGGCATTCTGGTATATTTGGGTCAGTAAGGTCCCAAAGAAGTATGAGTGGATAGAGTCAACATTTAGGAAAACTGACCTTGAATAGCAAACTTTCACACATAAGGAAGAGAAAGAGATACAAATGAGAAAAGATAGTGACAAAATTTAGTTGGAGGAAAGAGATAAAAGAACAGAAATAAATGAGGAGAAATTTGACTTGGTGAGCCTTATTTTCTCTGGGAATTGACGAGCTTCCCTTCTGTGAGTTAGGAGTCCTGGTGAAGCAGTGATTAGATTGGAAGATTAAAAATGGAGAGGGTTTTGGAATGAAACAGAATACCAGTTCTCAAGGTGTGGTCCCCGGGGTAATAGCATCAGCATCTCCAGTGAACCTGTTGTAAATCCAACTCCGTAAGTCTCAACTAGAGTTCTTGAATCAGAAATTCTAGTGGTGGAGCCCATCAAATCTGTGGGGTCCCCCCCCCTTTTCTTTCTTTCTTTTTTTTTTTTTTTTTTTTTTTTTTTTTTTTTTTTTTTTTTTTTTTTTTGAGGTGGAGTTTCTCTGTTTTTGCCCAGGCTGGAGTGCAATGGCACTATCTCAGCTCCCAAACTCTGCCCTCCAGGTTGAAGTGATTCTCCTGCTTCAGCCTCCCAAGTAGCTGGGATTACAGCCACCTGCCCGCTACTACACCTGCTAATTTTTGTAGAGATGGGGTTTCTCCATGTTGGCCAGGCTGGTCTCGACCTGACCTCAGGTGATCCACCTGCCTCGGCCTCCCAAAGTGTTAGGATTACAGGCATGAGCCACCGTGCCTGGCCAATAATCTGTGTTTTAACAAGCCCTCCTGATGATTCTCCTGCACACTGTAGAATCTAAGAACCACTATCAGAGTTTAGCGATTTAAAGCACATGTTCTGTGTTTAAATCACAGCACTGCCACTTCCTGTCTTTTGCAAACTACTAATATTTAACCTCTCCATGTCTCAGTTTCTTTATCTGTAAAATAAGAATATCTAGTAGTAACATGCTCATAGTATACTTGTAAAGTCTACGTGACTCGAACAATCTCTAGCATATTGAAATAATTAACAAATGTGTATTATCATTGTGGGAAAATGGAATAAATTTCTAAGTATACATATAAGAAACGGTAGTTCTGATTAGTCTAATACACTGTACTGTGTGACAATTGCCCCCTTAGTAGCCAAGACACTTTGTTTTAGTCCCTTGCCACACGCCTGCCTGCCAGGAGTCCTGCTCTTTTCCTTTCTTTGCACGATCTTCAGCAGCGTAAGGCTACTTTGAGGAAAGAAACGGAGGAAGGGAGGAAGAATAAACCAAGAGGCAAAGTAATGCGTGCAGGGAAATGCATATTAGCCAAACTCTGTAGGAACTTTGAATCCATACATAATAACCAGTTTTTGTCCTTTGGAAACACTTAACACTTAACATGTTTCTTTGAGGAATATTGCTAGGAAGCCACATCAAATATAGTAGACTAGTAAAAGACAAATTCTGTGTTAACTAGAGAATCTGGTTTCCAGTGTATTTGAAAAAAAATGTCTAATTAAATTGATGATACTTTGATTTACTGAGATCTATATGACTTCATTTTTCAAGTATTTAATGATATTTTCCAGGACTCAATTATTTGATACTAATAATGTTGGCTACACAAATGAGTCTCCAGTAGTCTTATGCTTAGTATTAGTGATAAAACCACATTCAAAAGTATACTATTTGTAATTTTCTGATTACCCTCTAATAGGCTGAAAATGTGTAATAAAATACTCTAATGACTACACCTTGAGAACTAAACCCTATTCTAATTGCTTTGATGCATGGGCTAGCAGGATAATTGATTGACACTAAGACCACTCAGTAAACAGCCAGCTAACAGAATTAGATTAATGAAAACATATGGTAATTACAACTGTGCAGAACAACTTGGAATCTACAATGTAGCCTCAGGATAAATAATCAAAAGTCTGATCAAAGAGCAATTACAGTTAATAAAAGTCTTATTGTGCATTTAGGATCAAGAGAGGCTGAAAGATAAAATGGTAAAGTTTTAGGAGGGTATTTGATGAAAGATTTAGTTCATTCCTAAAAAAAAGGTTTTGGAGGCCAGGCGCAGTGGTGCATGCCTGTAATCCCAGCACTTTGGGAGGCTAAGGCAGGCAGTCACGAGGTCAGGAGATCGAGACCATCCTGGCCAACATGGTGAAACCCCATCTCTACTAAAAATGCAAAACTTAGCCAGATGTAATGGTGGGCATTTGTAATCCCAGCTACTCGGGAAGCTGAGGCAGGATAATTGCTTGAACCTGGGAGGCGGAAGTTGCAATGAGCTGAGACTGTGCCATTGCATTCCAGCCTGGGTAACAGAGCAGGACTCTGTCTCAAAAAAAAAATTTTTTTTAAGTAAATTCTCATGTATGTTTTTTTCAACATTGCTTAAGAAATATTTATTTTAGTATTTTTCATACTACATTGGTATTTTTATAACACAAATTTGCTTTTACTTAAAAGAGTCCTTGAAATTTAACTCATTCATTCTTCTGACAAATAATTATTAAGCACTTACTATATACAAGTCTCCAAAGAGAACATCGTTGAGAAAAGGTAAAACAGTCATAAATCCTGACCTTTAGTGTTTTACTCTGGTGGAGAACTAAAACATTTTTTCAAATAATTGTGATTTGAGGTGGGAAGAAGTGGACAAGCTTTTTAGAAATATGTGAATAAAATACTTGAACAGTTAAAAGGATGAAGTGGTTACTTTTGGGGGGACTTCAAAGAAAACTTTAAAATTGCTTCCTGAGTCTTATAAGTTTGAAGAATTTGCTACATATGTTGGCAAAGACAGGGATGTTTTGTTTTACAACACTCCCTACAGCGGGCCCTATTTTCTGTTTTGTCAGTCCCAGTGTATAGTCTTTATAATTGAAAGCATATATTTGATTTTATAGTCTCATTGTCTTATTTCCTAGATGGATGAAACTAGAGGTAAAGCCATGGGTCATAAATCGTAAATATTAGGCTTTCGAGTCTTATTTTGATTCAAGAGCCAATAACCCTTTTCTCACATGCCACCCTGAATATTTATTATTAGGTTCAGTGAGTTCAAAATATAGTGGTGACCCAAGGACACACCAGTCTAGAGACTGAAAGAAAATTGGCTTAATGGTGTTTACATGTTTCTAGGGCTGGGGTCTGTGGTGGTGTCAGCTTCGTGGAAATGAATTTTAACCACTTTCTTAAGATGTGCACATTTACACTTACAGCTGTCTTTGGGTAAATTAATTGTCTTCTTGAAAGCCTTGGACTAAGTACAATCTAGTTTATGAATCACCAGTTGGAGGCTTTGGGGAAAATAGGGAGTGAGTTCGCCTGGATATTTCATGGTAGGCTCAACACCGGGATCTCTTCCAAATCTCTCCTCGTTGCCCTTCACTCCTATCTGCCACCTCCCTTTCCAATCAATAAAGAGTGGTTGATTAGGGAAGGGAATTCTGGAAGGAGAGAATGACAAGACAAGAATTATTGTATCAGAAAAAGTTGACAGTTTGGTGCCGTGCCAACCAAGTGATAATATGGATCACAGAGCAAAAATGCAATTGATTTTCAGGAAGGTGAATACCTTAATACTAAAACTTCAAAGTGTAATAGTTCTTTGAAGTATACGAAGATGAGTATAGAATCTGTTTTAAAAGATGAGAAAATTGAGATTCAGACAGGATATGTGACATTACCCAAGATTGCACGGCCTGTTTGAGATATTATCTTGAGATAATACTTTCCAATTCCTCTTTTAGTGCATTTTTTACCCAGAACAAGAATGCCCAGGTCTTCACTGAGCACCATACCAACTCTCTCCCACATTATCATTTTCTTGCCCCGGTCATTGCCTTTCATCATATTTTGGGTGGCATTTTTATGTTCATGTTATCATATGATTGATTTTCTCATGTGTGAGATGATTCCATTTCTTTCCACTAGAAACGAAGTTTCTTGAGGGCAGTTATGTATCTTGCTCACTGATGTTTCTAAATCTGATCACCACTGCAGTATCCTCAGCATCTAATACAGCATTGGTAGATCTGCTATATTTACTAACTGACTATTTATCTACTATACCAAGTGGGCTAGGTGGTTATACATCAGAGCAATCCCAACTGAGTGATATGCACTGTGTACAACTGGAGTTGTGGAGATAACATAAATATTCTACAACTCTACATTCAGGGTTTTTATTCTGTTATTCAACTATATTGCAAAATGTATTGCTCTCCGCCTTTCCTGAAAAATGCCCATTTAAACTACACCACAAAATTTTGCATAAACTTTTATAAGAGATTTATTGATCCAAGGTATTCTAAGTATTGGTTACAGGATCAACTATTTGACAGGTTTGGCAATATGGACTAGCTAAGTATAAGTTTCCATTCTAGACCCTGGGGAGTACAATGAATGTCCCTAGCTTTGGGTAGCCTAATTGCACGTAAAACTCTCATGGAAGAACAGGATCAGAATTTTGGAGCTATTACAGACAATGAACTGATGAAGATGTGGGTCAGCATATTTTAGTGATTTAACCAATCAAGCTGGAGTTAATAGTAGAGCTGGAACTGAAACCCAGATTTTCTGGTTCTCAATCAGCATTTTTTTCCACTAAGTGTTCATGAGTTCTAGTTATTATTTTTGCTGATTGACTACCATGAACAAATGTATCTTACCATGAGCTTCTCGGATTTTCTTCATTTCATTTTGTTTTTCTGGGCTATATTGAAGATCATGATTCTACAAGTCAATGATTCTTTCCCTGGCATGTGCCCTTAAGGAGTCTATGACCTTTCATGTTTCTAGGCTGTTATTTTCTCAAGTAAACATTGGTAGTTCTAGCCATCTTTCCTTATGGATACTTTTTAAACCTCTTAATAATTTGATACTTTTAGACACTTGCCAATTTATTCAGTGTGTGTATTTTCACTTCACTGACTTGTATCTAGGTTCAAACTCAACCTTTTGAGCACTACAGAAAAAAATTTACTCAGCCACTCATTCTTCATGCATTCTTTCATTTCACAAATACGAATGCCTATTACGTGCCAGGCATAATGCTAAGTACTACAGATAGAATTGTGAGTGAACACAGTCAAAGTACTTATTTTATAAAAGAATTTACAGACTTCTGAGGTGTAGGACAAACACACACGCACGCACACACACACACCGTGTAACTGTGGCAAATACTACAATAGAAAGTTATTTATACTATGTGAACTTGTGATAGGAATATTTGGCATTGCCAAGTAGGTCAGAAAAGTCTTCTCTGAGAAAATAACATTTCAGTTGAAATCTGAAGTATGACCAGATGGCAGTTAAGCAAATAGGAGCGGGAAGCATGTCTTATATGGGAGTGGGGGTGGGGGAAGGGCACGTGCAAAAACTGCAATGTGAGGGATCATGGCGAAGGATAGACAAAAGTCAAGTGTGACTGTAGGCAGAGCACACAAAGTGAAGGGCAGCTTCATCTGAGTTGACAAGGCAGGTAGCAGTTGGAATCTGCAGGATCATGTACAACAAGTTAAGGAGGTTCTTAAGCCCCAAAGAAATAGATAGTCTCTGAAGATTTTAAGCAGGAATTAACAATTTTTATATTAGAAGACAGAGGTTCCAAGGATGACATCAACAAGCAGGTTTGTGTTTGTGGAAGTCTAGTGGTGCTATTTATTGACATTAAAAAAAATGGACAAAGTCCAAACTCTTGAGAGAGTCAGGGAAGGAAAATCATGCCTTCAGTTTGGGCCATGTTGAGTTTGGGATGTCTTTAAGATACCCAAGAAGAGATGTAAAGGAAGCAGTTGGTTAAGTAAATTTGGAATTCGAAAGGGTATTATGGCTTAGAGATATAGCTGTGTGAATCAGGTGTGACTAGATGATAATTGAATCTGTGAGCATGGCTGAGATCACTTCAGGAGAAAACATCAAGTGAGAAAAGGAGAGAGAACTGAGGAGCAGTCTTATAGGAATGTCAACATTTTGTGGCTTGAAGGGGAATGAGAATGGCAGTAGAGTAGCAGGTAACAACAGGAAAACCAGGAGAGAATTGTCTTGAAGCCAAAGGAATAGAAAATATCAATGATGTAAATGTTTATGAGAGATAAGGAAAAGGTCATAGGTCATGACTACGTGGTTTTACAAGTAACAAATAAATGTTTTTGTTGATTCAAGGAATGGTAATGTCTAGCATCGGTCTGACATCATTCAAGCCTTCATCAGACAATGCCACTAAGGAGCAAATGTCTCTTCCCTTCTGCCGTCTTTGGCATTGGCTCTATCTTTACTTGTGCTAGATTGGATAGGAGATAAGTGATTATATAATTATATATTGGTATCATCACTAAGATGAATAACAGAGAAAGAGCAGTTTTGGAGGGCAAGTTTTAGTTTAGTTATGCGCATGCTAAGTTTGCAAGATATGTGAAGATCCAAGTGTAGATGTTGAGTAAATAGATAAAATTAAGGAAACTTGTAAATGAAGTCATGACTATTGATGGAAGTACCTAAAACAACATACAGAAACGGTTAAGGGGGCTTAGCATCTAAAATTGAGAGACTTCAGCATTTAAGGAGTGGGTACCTATGGACTAGCCAATTAATAAAGACCAAAAGTAGCAGTCAAGAAGAAGAATCAAACAAATATAATGTCATTAAATCCAAAGGAAGAAAAGCATTTAAGAAAGCAGTGGTCAAATATTCCTGAGAATTGGGTAAAATGAGGCTAGGCATGGTGGCTCACATCTGTACTTGCAGCACTTTGAGAGGTCTAGGCAGGTGGATCATTTGAGGTCAGCAGTTCGACACCAGCCTGGCCAACATGGTGAAATGCTGTCTCTACTGAAAAAAAAAAAAAAAAAAAAAAAAAAAAAAAAAAAAAAGGAGCCAGTTATGGTTGCAGATGTCTTTAATCGCTACTCAGGAGGCTGAGGCACAAGAATTGCTTGAATCCTGGGGGCAGAGGTTGCAGTGTGCCAAGATTAGGCCACCACACTCCATCCTGGGTAACAGAGTAAGATTCTGTATCATAAAAAAGAAAAGCAAAGAATCAAAAATGAGTAAAATATCCATTTTAATGAGCAACTGAATACATTGGTGATCTTGTCTGGAGCTGTTTCACTGATATGCTAAGGACAACAGAGGCATGTAGTGGGAAGTGGGGTTAAGTCAGATTAGAATAAATTGAGGAGCGAATGGGGAAACAGGAAGTGTGGAGGGCTTTGTTAGCAATATAGATAACTCTCCCACAAAAACAGATTGTAAAGAGAAATAGTTAGAGCAATAGCTAAAGGAAAATATGGGATACCAAGAGGTAACTTTGTTTGATGAGAAATACCTGGGCATGTTAAAGGATGATAGGAATAATCCAAGAAATAGGGAAATATTAAAGATACATAAGAGAAGTATTAATAAATGGGAAAGAATGAAACTTAGAGTACATGTTTTACAAGGTGGGCACAACATACAAGGTAAGAGGATTATTAAACATAAGAGTTTATTAAAGTGGCCGATAGAATCTACATTGAAGAGCAGAGGTGTGAGGATAAGAAGGGCAAATGGAAAAGAAGTGGCAATGTGAAGACACCAATGAGATTAACAACAGCTAAGGTCAGTGTAATTGAGCACCAGTATGTAATGTATGATCTGTTATAACATATTAATAGCATATGCTAAGCCTGATACACAATGCAGAATTTTCCGAGATTACCATGGAACTGGGAGTCTTCTGAAGGTTACTGGAGGGACATACTCTTTCCTAAATATCCAGAGTACTTTTGACTAGGACCCTGTCCTAGTCTTATCACCATAACCTGTTATTGACTGCTTGTGCATCTATCTAGATGGGTAGACTATGAGCCCCTAGAGCATTTCTTTGAGCCTATCAAAGTGTTTTAAATATAAGAATACTCAACATGTTCAGTGAATTGAAGTAACGTTTTCCATCTGGCACCTATCGATAACTGTATTTATACCTCTGAGGTTAACCTTCAGCTCCCAAGTGGTAGTGGTAGCATGCATTTGCTTCCATCTCATCTGCTGGATTGAAGTATGATATGCAAAGGACCTAAAGATTTAGAAGTAATGTGGTGTTGCCCTTTGTTTAAACCAACTTACTCAAAGCAAATACATTGGGTTGTACCAGCCAGTTATGCCTCTTAGACAAATTAAAATCAATGAAAAATAAATTCGAAAAATTATTCAAAAACATTAACATATAAACTCCTCATTAAAAATATGTATTAAGTAAAAAGTAAAAAATGTATACACTGAACAAAAGTAACATCTTAGTTTATGTTCTTCTTTTTAAGTTTACTTCATGGTACTTTCAGCTTTCATTTATATTTTTATTATTTAATCATAGTATATATAAAATATTATAGCTTATTTCACTCTTCATTAAATCATAAAATTATTCCCTGTTGCTATATAGTCTTTTATGTTTATCATTTTTAATGACTGCACAAAATATCACTGGGTTGATGCATTATAATGTACACAGCCATTCCCCTTTTGTTTGACATTTAGTTCATTTCTATTTTTTCCGCATTATAATAGTTTAATGAACATCTCTGGGAATATAGTTCTTTCTTGTTGAGATGTTTCCTTAGGATACATACCTATGAGTAGGATTACTAGATCAAAAGATAAAGACATTCATATGAATGTTGACATGCTTTCAAAAAAAGATTGTATACTGACATGATATCAGAGCTTCAAATTCATCTTTGCCAGCATCAGGTATAAAAATGTTTAATTTAATATATGTAGAATGGCACCTCTATTTTAATTTACTTGGGTAAGGGTGGGACTTACTTCAAATTCATGTGACTAATTCTCCAAAATTTGAGTACTATGATTGACCCATTTATATTTTGAGAAATATTAGTTATATATTCTTCATTTGAATTTTCTTTTGGAGAAATTATTACTTTGTAATTTGTTCCTTTGATCCATTTTTTTTTCAGTACAGACTCTCCCAATTATTTTAGTTCAGTTATTTTTATTAAATATAATACTACCTAAAATATTTTCTTAAATAAAATTATATCGAATCTCTAACTACAGCTGTCAGAATATATTAGTAGCTGAAGCTGTGGGTATTGGAGTCACGAGAAATTAGATCTGAAGCCCAACTCTGCCTCTCTAATTGTCCTCCTGGTGACGTAATCCTCTGGGTTTCCTCCTGTGAGAATAACAACAGCATGAGAGTTGTGTGAGGATTAAATGTAAAGTATTTAAACATTGCACTTAACAACACTTGGCTATTTGTTGATTTAGATTATCAGCCAACCCAGGGTAACTGATTTTATTTTATTTTTCTCATCCTCTTGTAGATTCACCAAATTTTTGAATTGATAGTATTTGGGTAGTTTTATAGCAGAAATAAAACATAGAATAGAATGGTAACATCTTATGTAAGAATATTGACCAAATAAATTTCCATATGAAGTTGGTTTAGCTCAAAGTGCTAGAAGAGTTGAGATGATGGCTCACAGATATCACCGGTGTAACACATAACTCCAACTAGTTCTATATTACATTAAAGCAGGGATCCCATTTTATCTAGTATATTACATTTGCTGTTTAATAGATTGGCTATGTCATCTGTTTCTTGTATTGTTATGTAAGGCCATGTTGTGATATGCTGTTTAACTTTGCTGGGGCTGTATTCTTACATATGCATATAGAGAAATAACTTATATCTATATGATGGTGTTTCCTCTTTGCATAGTATAATCCTTCATATTCATCGTGATACCAACTATATGTTTACATATAATCATATTCTAACAGTATCACACAGATTTATACTTTATCATTTAAAAATTAATTTTACTAATTTGTATTTTCTCTTTAATACATGTTACCTAACTTAAGTTATATGCATATAAGTGTCATAATCTAGCAATCAACTGCCAGCGTGCTTTCTTTTTCTTTAAATAAAATGATTTTAACAGCTGATATTTTAATATTGTATTTGTGATTTTTGAAGTACACTAGCTGTCACATTTGAAAAAAATCTATTTTGATATTGAACTTAGACACATGAGGAATAGAAAACATATTAATATCCTTAATTTATGAGTAAGGAAACTAAGATGGCACAGTGTTAACTGACATTTTGTATGGTCTTATGAATATAAGATAAAATAACTAGGGTTAGAACTTAGGTCTCTAACCATCAGTTTTATTCTAACTGTAAATGTGTGTCTTTCTTTGGTTTGGCATCAACGTTAACTTCAGGACAGAGGCACTTTGGTTTCTGAGGATTAAAAGAAAATACTTAATTCTGTTGAGAAACATGCCAAGAAGCTTTATCTAAAATAATAGATAAAAAGTAATTGGTTAATTTATATTTTAATATTTAATTATTACATATATGCTTTTTCTTGAAACAAAGAGAAAGAATAAGGCTGATTAAAAAACAGGAGAAAATAATGGAACTCTCCTATCCTCTCTAGCATTCTAACTCTACCATGTATTATTAAATTCTTGGTACACAGAAATACAGACCCCATAGGTAAGGAGCCAGAGGATATCATGGTATAGAAAATTTAGAATAGGGTGAGTTAACTCTATAAGGTGAAGGATTATGGATCATTCTAGAAATTATATAAGTTTAAGAATGAAAAGCAGTGAATGCATTGATTGATGGTCACAGCCAGATACACTCCATATCAATTTCTGAGTCCAACGGCTCTCTGTCATATTGGCTAGGTTGATCCAGTTTTCCTTTCTGTTGCTGCTGCTTGAGTTTCAGTGAAGACAGTGCAGACATATACCAGGAACATTTAAGTGCCTTTTGATTGTAGTTTACCATAAAACATAGAAGGCCAGAATGTAAGGTCTTTTGTTACATTCCCCTTGTTGCTAAAAATGTTTTCTTTGTTGTGTGCCAACATGATGCATCTCCATACCCAGGCCTCCATCTTACAAAAGGTATCAGGATGTGGATAGTCATCTAAAGATCACAGACAGAGCATAATAATGTTATATTCCATAATAGAGTTCCACATTTTTTCCCATAAAAGCTTTTTTATTTCATTGTATTCTTTTTCTCTCAAGAAAAAAATGCTAATACTGAATAATTAAGTTTAAAAATGCAAATTATCGAGTTCTTCTGTTTTTTCTTCATTATTTTGGGTTTCTTACGTTTCTTATAAACGTTGTTGATTTTCTTTTAGTTCACCTTCATATTGGAAGGGCAGTACATTACATCGTCTTACTTGGGGCCTGTCAATTGCCATGTACTGGTCAATGCCAAATGTCAAATGGCATAGGCTAGAAGTAACTTGTAATTATTTGCAGACGGTACAACTCCACAATACCCTGTTTTTAAATTTCCCAAATCAGTTACTGTGTTGGATATACAAACTGTAAATAAGAGAGTACTGATGCCACTGTGCTCAGGAAATGCTTCTGGTTGAGTCCAGCAGACACCCAAAGGATTCGTGCAGAATTTCCTTAAACATTTTTCCATTCTGAATCAGAAACATGTGGACCCTTGTTTGAAAGTCAGGTTCCTGAGTTCATCCCAGATCTACTGAATCACGGTCTCCGGGTCTGGATTCCAGGAACCTAACCTCACTGCTCGTCTCTCTACCTACTCCTTGATCCTTATGCTCCAGCCTGTTTTAGTCTCTGACTCATGCCAAGCTTGTCTTCTTTAGAAAGCCATACCCAGCTTTTCCTTTGCCTGAATCTCTTATTTTCCAACTTTCTCATGAATAGTTCCCCCTTATTCTGGTCTCAGTTCAAGTGTCACCTCCATGGAGCAGACTTCTTTGACTCCCCAAGCTAAAGCAGCCCCCATCCTCACCAAAACATTTTCTATCACATTAATATGTTTTATTTTTAACATTTTAACAAGGTCTGCCACCTTGTACTAAAATTGAAACTCCACTAGCACAGTAACTCTTCTCTGTCTTATTCACCGCTATATTTGCAGAAGGCACTCCAATACGTAATTGTGGATTAACTAACTGAATTTTTAAACAAAAATTCAAGTGGCTGTCACGTACCTTCAAATTTGGCACCACAGGGCTAGAGGATGTCTCAGGATAACTAGCATATGTTTCTCAATTAAAAACAAAACTATGTGATGCCCCAGGTGATTTTAATTATCTGGTTAAGTGGCTCTTCTCCGAGGCAAATCTAATCTAACGGAGACATCCAGGAGTACTTAGGTACATCAAGAAACCCTGTGGCAGTATGAAGGGTCGCTGAGCTGGGATCAGGACCATGGCTTTGGCTCCTGCTCCTGCTGGTTTATATGTATTTTCCTTGTGACAAACAATCAAAGATTTTGAACTTCAGTGTTTTGTTGAGATGCCTTACTTCTAGGGGCCTACATATCTGCATATCTAAAATGAGAGAACGAGACTAGATTAATACTTCCCATATGAGGTTCTACAAAATACTAATTCATCGAGACCTAAATATTGACTCCCTAGAAATAATGCAAGAAATTTTAACAGCTCATATGATCAAAAAACTATAGAAAATCCAAATTACTATATCTCTTTCTCTCTTGGAGATTCACATTACCTATTTGCACTGGTAAAGTACTAACAGTCTTCCACGAAATAAATTTGTTCACACTTATTTAACCTAACATTTATCAAACTTATCTAATTTGTTTGTCATGTACAAACTACGAACTATTATTCCACAAAATTGAGTATGAGAACTGTTGAACTAGGTTATCTCAATGCTATCTTGTGGTTCTGGTGGTTAAAAACTGCCTGGTGCCAAACTTCAAGGATGCTTACTATCTACTCTAGAAGCTCTGTAATCCCCATGGGGCTGGCTTCACATCTGTGAAAGAGAGAATTATGATGACTTGAACCTTTTTGCTTTCAATGCTGAAATCACTGGTCAGCATTCCCAAAGCTTGGAGTCATTCTGTGTGAGGTCAGCCCCTTTTGATTAGAGCCTGTACCTACCACCCTCTGACTCTATCCCAGCCAGTCCTGAGTCTCAAAAGATATGCAAAGATTAAGGGATTTACTTTGGTAGCAGGAACCCATTCTTGTGCCAGGAGATAGACTAACAGAAGAGCATTTTGATTTTGTCTATAGAAAATATGCATTGAGCAAACAATACAAGGACTTTTAAAAGCTTCTCTATGACCATCACTACCACAATATTGCCGTACATCAGGTGCTTTAAATGATTCTGCTTCAGAAAATTCATGTACCCAGAAGTCATACATTTCATAATAAAGTATTTTTTAAAAAGTAACTATTGGCTGGGCACGGTGGCTCATGCCTGTAATCTCAGCACTATGGGAGGCCAAGGTGGGCCAATCACCTGAGGTCAGGATTTTGAGACCAGCCTGCCCAACATGGCGAAGCCCTGTCTCTACTGAAAATACAAAAATGAGCCAGCTTGGTGGTGCATGCCTGCTAATCCCACCTACTTGGGAAGCTGAGCGGGGAGAATCGCTTGAACCTGGGAGGTGGAGGTTGCAGTGAGCTGAGATGGTGCTACTGCTCTCCAGCCTGAGCAACAGAGTGAGACTCCATCTCAAAAAAAAGAAAAAGAAAAAGAAAGACAGAAAGACAGACAGAAGGAAAGAAAGGCAGAAAGAAAGAAAAAGAAAAGACAGAAAAAAGTAAGAACAAAAGAAAGAAAAAGAGAAAAGAAAGAAAGAAAAGAGAAGAGAAAAGAAAGAGAGAGAGAAAGAAAGAAAAAATAAGATATGTTGTGGGTTGAATTACAGTTCCTTCAAACCTCACATGTTGAAATCCTAATCCCTACTACTTCAACCTGTGACTTTACTTGAAAATAGGGTCATTTCAGATGTGATTAGTTAAGTCGAAATGAAGTCATACTGGAGTAGAGTGGATCCATAATCCAATGTAACTAGTGTCTGTATAACAAGGGGGAAATTTGGGCCAGGCATAATGGCTCATGCCTATAATCCCAACACTTTGGGAGGTGGAGGCGGGCAGACCACGAGGTCAGGAGTTGGAGATCTGGGTGACCAGCACAGTGAAACTTCGTCTCTACTAAAAACACAAAAATTAGCCAGGGGTGATGGTGCATGCCTGTAATCCCAGCTACTTGGGAGGCTGAGGCAGAAGAATCACTTTAACCTGGGAGGCAGAGGTTATGGTGAGCCGAGATCATGCCAGTGCACTCCAGCCTGGGCATCAAGAGCAAAACTCTGTCTCAAAAAAAGAAAAAAAAAAAAGGGTGGGGTGAATTTGGATACCAAGGCAGATATGTACAAAGGGAAGATAACATATACAGGAAGAAGATGACCAAGAAGGAACCAACCCTGCCTACCAACACCTTGATTTCAGACTTCTGACCTCCACCAATGTGAGATAATAACTTTCTGTTCTTTAGGCTGCCCAGGCCAGGTGCTTTGTTTCAGCAGCTCCGGCTAACTAACACAGAGTCTAGATGCTGGAATCAGGTCTCTGGGTCCTATGCAGAAATCTGTCCAATTGCCAGCTAAATTCCTCCTTCCAGACTACCAAACGTTTGAGTAGTCTCGGGACACGACAGAGCAGGACAGTGAGCAATATTCCTCAGACCATTTTCTTTAGTTCTTTGTGCCCTAGAGTAGCTAGTTTAGCTCAAGTCTCGGAGCAGATTTCTTAATGACATTTTCGTGAATCTTCCTTTACTGTTCTACTGTATTTTGTTTCAGCCATAATAAGCAGAGATTGGAAGAAATTACAAATATTTGGAAAGATGAAAGGCAATGAAATTACTTTGAAACCCATTTTGTAGAGTCCTGTGAGGTTGACCAGGCAACGTTTTGGGCAAAACTGCCTAGATTTTTAAAGTGGATGTTAGAAGCAGGTAATACAGAAAATTGAAGCGAATCTTCCCTGAAATTACTGCTACTATTACTACTGTTCTTTGAGGACCAGTCTAATGTAATTTATACCTCTTCAGCCTAACACTAAGAGGTCAGAGCTTTAAAATGGCACTTGTAACAAAGAGAAGAGTCAAACCGTTCTCGTCACTAATTAGTTCAGATGTTATTTCAAATTCACTTTGGCCCTGTTATTGAATCAAGAAATCCACATCTGAGGAAATCAACCGTAAGAATGTTACCAACAGGGAAAATTAGGTCAGCTTTTATGTTTTTCAGCTAGAAAAGGAATTCATTGCCCATATTTAACTTCTATTTAGCACTAATCTCAATATAAGAGGGTTGACAAAAATATGAAAATAATTAAAACATGAAAAATAAGGCTTGAATCCAAAACTTCATGAAAATTAAAACCACCTTTTTGGTTTTCTCTGTTTATAGTTTCTTTCTATCTCTTTTAATCCAGCTTACCATAGTACAATAATATCATCATCTACAACACCACAATTATAACCAATTAACTTTATTTTCACCAATAAAACAGTCACTCGGTACCCTTCTAAAACTTCGCAAAGGCAGCGCCTAAACCCAGTTCTGCTCTGTAGTTATTTTTAATTGTATCGACAATATGCCATACTGTGGTTCAGTTGGACGTAGCAAATGGCCTAATCCTTTTCAACATTTTTCAGTAAGGGAGGACTTACTTCTGAATTCTCACTTGTGTTGCTAACTAATGAACTTGTCAATTGTAGTCATGGCTTCACTGTCAAATATTCCAAATGCCTTTCCTTATCAATAGCAATATGTTCAAGTGTACTATCATTTTATTAAAGCTAGTAGTCTGGTACTCTGATCATATTACTTGAACAACATAAAGATGCATCGTTACATTTTGGGAAAACCCTCCTTTTTTCTATCTCTACAGTAAAAAGATTCTCAATTACGGAATATGCCCACTTTCGAAATGCAGCTTCCTATGCAGGAGTACATTAATTATTTAATTTTCAAATAGATAATATATTTGGAGACATATAGGCCAGAGTAAACAAGGACAAGTCCATGAAATATAATGTCTATAATCTAATAGCCTCAGTCAAGGGACTGCAATCAGAGACTAAAGTCATTTTACTTCTTTCTGTATAAGAAGAGTTACAACAAAAAACAGACCCTTGTTTAAACGCGTTCTCTTTGTATAGATCCAGGTTCCCTGTGTGTTAGATACAAGCTCGTTCTCCCAAAGCAGATAAAGATACAAAGTTTTTCATTGTTTCTTTTACCATATTTATGTCATCAGTGATTCTTTATTGATAATCTGATGTGTTTTTTAAGGGTTTCCTGTAGCCATTACTTTTAGCCCATTTCAGGATGAATGGAGGAAAATAGTAGGTTGCTCAGACCTTCACAGGAAGAATGAGGGTGGCAAGGCCTTACCTTTTAAGCACAAGGCTGCCTATCATGACTTCTAGGAATACCATTTGTCCCAACAGTGATCAATAATGCCTCCTGGAAGAATAGCCATGCAGGCAGAAATTAACCTTCTCTCTTCTCCTTTTTTGCTCCTTGCTCAACTTCCCTGAATTCCATACACAAACACTTCTTTTTTAAATCTCTAAATGATTTTTTCCAGTACTTCAATTGAACTGATTGAATGTACTTTAATTTTCTTATTAAATGTACGTCTTTTATTCTTCTTGTCTTTAATACCGCTACTCTCTCCTAAACAACTTACCGACCTCCCTGCCATCCCCACTTACCATCTCTGTGATATTATTTAATCCCCTTTCAACCTTTTTCTCTCTTTCTCTGTCGCCCAATCCACTTTTTGTTTTACACACTTAGGATGCTGAAGCAAAGATAAGGTAGGAGAGGAGAGCTAGAAGATTGGGAATAATTTTCATGCGTTGGCACTTAATTTGGTAAATTCACCAGGCTATGGCTCAGCTAATTTCATTCTGTCACATCTCTCAAGGTTGCCACTCATTAACTAAGCCCGCAGAGCTCAAGGGATAAGGCAGTTGTTATCTCTGAATGAGAAACCCAACGGTCACATCAACTGATAAAACAGCAGCATCAGCATGACTTACACATTTCTTACAGTTGGGCAAATTTACATGGGAAATTGCATACTTGTACTCAGAACAATCTAAGTCAGTTTTTTTAAAAAAGAAATAATCCTTAGCTAAGAAAAATTGAAAAACTCTTTTCACTGTAAAGATAACTTTGACCACAGAATAATAATACTTCAAATCTTTGGCCAAAATTCCCCCTCCCATGGGCAGCACTTGAATGTGGAAAGTCAAGGTTTATTTTTCTTTCTCATGTTTCTTTTTCTATACTTCCTTATCTGAGAAGCTTCCTTTAGGATTAACACATTTAAAAAATATATATTCTGATGATGCAATGAATCAAGGTATAGTCCAATCTAGGAACCTTCTGTAATGTTCCTATGACTTCGCAAATCTCTGATCTCACTCACTACGATAGTTAGATTGTGTTCAGCCAAAAGTAAAAGAAAATTTTATCCACAGTGGCTTAAACTAAAAAGACATTTACAGAGAAGGCTCTTCTTTGCAGTCTTACAGCAGGTGCAGCAAGTAGCTTAATTATGTCATCAAAGACCTTCTCCCCCCACCCTTCCTTTACCCCGTGCTCAGTATTTTGGCTCTGGAGTTCATGACTTTCATAACTTCATGTCCTCAGAGAAGGACACAAACCAAGAAGGAAGGGAAGGGGCAGAAAGGCTCTCTCATCTTGGAGCACTCTCTTATTAGAGTCATTTTTGCACTCTACCCTGCCCAGGCTCTTCCTTCCAGTTTACTCCTCTTTGGGTATATGTGGATCACCAGCTCACTTCTAGACAAATTACTGGCAGAGAAGAATAATATTGGCATATTGACTCAGAATAATCGTGATCCATCCTCAGCAGCCAGGCATATTGTCTTGGCTGGGGGTGGAGATGTTGTTCCCTTAGTAAGCAGGAAGTCGGAATGGCTGTTAAATAGACAATTAACAGAGATTATCACAACATACTCTGTTGGGTGATTACGTATAGTCTTAGGGAAACATGACTTTCTATATTTGCAAGAACTTAGGATTCTAGGCAACCTCCCAATTTTCCCCATGTACTGCTTACGGTACCTTTCTCTATCAAAATGTTCTCTACAGATTCTTTGTCTGTTAACTACTTTCTTTATTCTCCCAATCTCAAGTGAACATACTTCAAAAGGGTAGGCCAAGAGTACCTTATAGAGAAATGTATTTTGTTTGATGCAAACATACTCAAGACTGCAACTGATTTGAACTTTTTTGCAAATGAGCATGAAAATTTTATATTACTTGCATAACAATTCCAGTTAATAATCATCTATCTTTCAAAAGTTTTATTTTTCAGAGGGCCTTAATCTATTTTAAATATCATTTGTTGCAGCCAGTATCCTGAAAATTGTTTATTGGCAACTTGATTATTCCATAATTTTAATGGCAATTCAAGCAGTATGTGCCTTCTTCAGATAATGTCATTATAATTTAAAGAGAAAATTAGTAAACAACTCACAGCTGTTTTGGTATGAAATGTGCATGTGTAGTTATGAATATTCATATTCATAAATATATTATTCTAATAAAAGATATTAATTCAATATTTTAAAAGAAACAATTGTAATGGGTATTAGAATGTAAAATACTTTTTAAGCTTGTGTTTTATTTCCTTAGTAGAACACTTTTCTAAACATATTTTAATAAACTTTATTTTTAATGGAAATTTTAGACTCACATCAAAATTTAGCAGAAGGAACAGGGATTTCCCATATACCCCCATATATGCAGAGCATCTCTGATTATCAACATTTCCCACAGAGTTGTAATTGATGAGCCTATATTGACACATTATGATCACACAAAGTTCATAGTTTACATTAGGGTTCACTTTTGGTGTTGTACACTCCATGAGTTTTGACAAATGTATGACATATATCCAGCCTCCTAATATCACAGAGTAGCTTCACTACCATAGAAATCCTCTGAGTACCACCTGTTTACCCCTTCCTCCAGCCTATAGATTGACTTTTGAAATGTTAGAAAACCTTAATAATTGATATAATTGAATAGAAAATACCTTTACAGTCAATAAAACATACTATTTTTACAACGTTTATACCTTTTAGAAATTTTATGTGATTTAGTATTCTTCATTTAATATGAATGTATTCAATGGCAAAACATTGTGTGACAAATTTTATAATTCATCGAAAATCTCCAGAGCAGGGCTGTCAAATTAAATTTCCTGTGATGGAAGAAATATTCTATATCTTCCCTGTTGAATACAATGTTACTAGCCACACGTGTCTATTGAGCATTTGACATGTGGTTAGTGTCACCATGGAATAGATTTCTCAATTTTATCAAGTTTTAATTAATTTAAATTTAAAGAACCATGTCTGGCTTGTTCTACTATATTGGATATCACAGATTTAGAAGGAAGTATAAAGTAGGAGAAAGAATACTTCTTCTTTCATACTTCATTGAGCACTGGATGCCCTTTCTCGGGGTGTGGATATGCTCTTTAATAAAATAGTCTGCAAACATCAGGACAAAGAAGAATTATCTGGAGAATTGTTTTCACATGAATATCCTCAACACCAGAGATGTTTGATCAATAGATTTTGGGTAAAGCTGAAGATCGTGTGATTTTGACACTTGGGGGTCTGAGAACCACACTCTGTGAAACTCTTTTCTAGGGCGTGCCTTTATATTTTTCCCTGTCTGTCCATAAAGACTATAAACAGCAGGTACTCTCAGTAGAATAATAACTTTCAAATGTATTTGCCTTTCTGCCCATAATTCATAGTAAGAAACAGATTTATTGTTACACACACACAAACTATATATAGTATATTATTCATTAGTATACACATATTTTTATGTGAACCGTGATCCTTTAAATTATATTTTACTTTATTTTCTTTTTCAAAATTTTGTAGTGATCCACTAAAATGTGTCAGGACTCAAATAAAAAAAAAAAAAAAAACATTATGCAGAATAGCCATAATTCGGGCCCTGAAGCTGCACTCAGGACTCTCAGGCAGATATATAGAAAGAACAAGTTGAGAAAGTATTTTTTGCTCCACCCCCTCCCATGGCTAAGAAATATCTGATTCAACAAATGCACCAGTGGCTTTTTTTCTTCTTTTAAGTGATTCAAGAATAAACTACATATTTACAGTGTAACTGCCGTAAAAATCAAACATAAATGTCCCATGAAAGAATTATTTTTGTAAGTAAAATAGGCTTATCTTTTTAAAGTATGATGTTGATTTTGTCCGGAAATGGATATTGTGGTGACTTTTCATGCTGAACAGTAAGTGAGTAGTTTTAAGGCACTCTCAGGATATGTAATGTTAGTTTTTAATGTATTCTTTCATTTTTATAGAGCCAGAAAAGACAAGAAGATATTAAGAGCACACATATAATCTATATGTCTGTTCATTGTATGAAACTAAATATTTATTACAAACCCTTATGCCAAATAATACAGCAATATTTGTGCTTATTTGTTTAAAAAAATAACCTGGATGAGATTTCCATGTACTGTATGGCAATCTTAGTCTATTTTTTTCTCCTGTTGGAATGGATCTTAATTTTATCCATATGGGTTAGGAATCTGAAGCAATTAAAATTAATGATTGTGTGGCATAATAGTACAAGAGGCTATTTAATCCCTGGGGGATAAATGGTTCTTCATTATCATTTATTATTCTCCTGTTTCTTGTTAAAATATGTAAATAAATAGAAGAGGGACAGCTTACAGGCATTTTCATTATTTTTGATGTCACTGGGACACAGTTTAATACTCTCATTATGAGTGACCTATACACAGTTGGAATTCTGTATTCAGTGATAAAGCAGTTTCATAGAAATGTCTTAAATGGGTTGTGGAAGCATGTAAACCATCTTAAAGATCAATACCTGATGGGTTTATTTGTATGTGGCCAAAGCAAATCACCAATGTGTTCATGTTGCCATTTGCAGTTTGTAAAAGATAGGCCACGTGTGCACTAAATGGTGCATTTTGTGCCAGCTGTATTTGTAGCATAATGTCAGACTGAATTTGGACATATGATTCACTCCCTTGGTTGCAGAGCAGATACAAATTATTATAGCATGAAGTAAATAGAGCTACTATTGGTTAGGTCAGATGTTAAGAATGATGTGTGTGTGTCTTTGTGTCCCTACGAATGCTATGGTAACTTTTAGTCAGTAGATGGAGTTGCAGGTCCCAGACATATTTATTTTCTTTTGGATACTTTGGCCTTTTTCAAAACAGAAGATAGACAGACAGATAGATAGATAGATAGATAGATAGATAGACAGTGAGACAGATGTATAGTTCAGGGCCAACTAAGAGTAATTTAGTTTTTCCATTCATTAATTTAATAATGAAGTATATATATATATAAATATATATAGTGTGTGTGTGTGTGTGTGGATGGAGATAGATAGATAGATAGATAGATAGATAGATAGATAGATATACTGTGAATATATATAGTATTTTGCTCTACCCTGCACAAAAACGACATTTGTACGTGCATGCATTTAGGCGTGTGTATCTAAATACACATATATAGATAGAAAAGTATTTTTCTATCTATATATGTACATGTGTATATGAGTGTGTGTGTTGTATGTGTGTGTATGTATAGTAACTAGGAACCCAATTTAGGGCAAATTCTTTGTTGCCTCATATTATCATAAGCAAATCCTTCAGAGCCATCAATATAAGTAGATTGCCATAAATGATTTTGAATGTTTAACTTTTATGGAAAAATAACCTAAATTCGAAAAATATAACATTTCATATTTCACTTAAAAATTGTAAAATGCACAGAGAATGCATTGGTAGATAATTCTTTTGTTTGTTTTTGAAGCAGAAGCTTACTCTGTCCCCAGGTTGGAGTGCAGTGGCGTGATCGCAGCTCACGGCAGCCTTGACCTCCCAAGCTCAAGTGATCCTGCTGCCTCTGTTTCCTGAGTAGCTGAGACTACAAAAGCACACCACCATGCCCAGATAATTTTTGTATTTTGGGGGGTTTTTCCATGTTGCCCAGGCTGGTCTCAAACTCCTGAGCTCAGGCTATCTGGCTGGCTCAGCCCCCACAGAGTGCTGGAATAACAAGTGTGAGCCAGTGTGCCCAGCATGTATTGGTAGATAATTCGTACTGAGATTTTCTTTTGTATGAAAATTTTTATTTTAACATTGAAAAAAGCAAAGAAGCAAAAAAAAAGCCTAATTAGTTATGCATTAGCTCTATTTTAAAACCTATTAAAATTTAGTTCTTTATCTTACATCTGATGGCAAAATTTTAAGCTCATGTGTGATTCATGCCTCTCTTACTGTGAAACATTTTGTTTAGCAAAGATCCAGGCAAAATTAGGTGACAGCCTTAATCCTTTATTTCTCTCTACCAGCATCTAATTTTTTGGCTTTAGGTTAGAATTGGGCACATGTGCTTTGCCTGAAGGCGACTGATATTTTTGTTTTTAAAATTCGGACGAGTTTTTGGAACACCATGAGCATTTTACAAATGTCAAATAATTACAATACTACAAGCATAAGGCGAGACCAACACCAACAGCTTTCCAGAAGAAATGTTTGAAACTTCACCCTTGCAAAGAGGAAACGTAAGGAGAGGGATTGAAAGCTAACGTAGTTAGGCACCAAACCCTCAAAAACTAGTAGATATATTTTAAAAAACTGGTTGACAGTGTAAGTTTCTCTCTATATTTGTCTCCCATTTTTTACACGCTTACTTTTGTGGATTTTCTTGGCCCAAAGAATTCATTTTTCCTGCTGCTAGTTTCTTAAAAATTATCCAGCCAGCTAGCGTGAGGTTTGCAATGTTTACTTGCATATGAGAGAAATAAACTAAGGCTGGTTAAGCCAAGAAAGGTTTTATCCAAAGATTATTCAGGTGTCTTGAAACCTCAGGGCCAGAATGCAATTGTTCCAAAGGAGGAAACTGGAGCCAGGGGCCTCGAGCCTCATGAAATACTTGCCAACTCTGCTCCCTGCTTCGCTCTGCCCATCTGCCTCATTCTCCTCTCTGTAGAGTGACTTCCCTTCCTTCACAGGGCCAGGGAAGAAAACATGGCCACTCCTCAGTTCTTGAGTTTTCTGATGCAAATCCAGCTGCCTAAGGGGGAAGTAAATGAATCTCTATGAATCCCAATCCCAAATTTTTAAAAGGGAGACTGAGCTGAAATAGATCAAGTGCTCATCCTAGTCTAATCAAATGTGTCAAGATGGTATCCCACTGTCCAAAATGGCTGCAGAAAACTTTCTGTACTGAGTGAAGAGGGAATTAGGGAAAGAGTGTTGTGATTTCATCAGTCACTCCAAAATGCCCCAGTTAGTGTTAGATTATTTCCTTTTCTTTTTTCTTTTTCTTTCATTCTTTTTTCTCTTGACTTTTATTTTTATTTATTTTTTCTTAGAGATAGGGTCTCATTCTGCTGCCCAGGCTGGAACACGATGGCTCCATCCTGGCTCACTGTGGTCTTTAACTCCTGGGCTCAAGTGATCCTCTTGCTTCAGTCTCCCAAGCATACCATTATATTAGGCTAATTTTTAAAATTTTGTAGAGACAGTGTCTCACTATGTTGCCCAGGCTAGTCTCAAACTCGTGGCTTTAAGCTGTCCTTCTGCCTCTTCCTCCCAAATTTCTGGGATTATAGGTGTGAGCCACTACACCTAGCCCTTGTGTTTTGTTTTCAGCCATAACAATCACTTTAATTAGTTTTCAAATATCAACAAATATTTATTGAAAGCTCAAAGAGAGTAGATTATCAGTCTAAGCATTAATGTATTTCTTTGTTATTATTTTTTAAAATTAAAACTAAGCTTCAAAATTATGAATGGTGCCAGATAGAAAACCTCGTTAATTCCTGCATCTATTCAGTGGTAGTAACTCAGCATCTATAATTTACATGATAGATTCTTGTTAGTCCACATGTTAAAAATTACCTCTATTTTAAGATCCTTGCTGTATATATAGTGCAAGGACATGCTGTTTTCTTGAATCAGTGCTTCCCAAACTGTCCGGTGCCTCAGAGTCACCTGGAAAATTTGTCGAAGCAGATTGCTGACTCACACCCAGAGTCTCTAAACCAGTTAGTCTGGAGTGGAGCACCAAGAATATGTGTTTATCAGCAATTTACCATTTGGTGCTGAAAATGCTAGTCCTGGACCACAATTTGAGATTCCACTGCCTTAGATGGCAGTGGAATTAAATTCAACTTCTCCAAGGTTGGCCAGTGAAATGAGGCTTTCCATGTTAAAGTCTTAGCTCTAACCACTGCCCTCCTGAAGTTGGTCTTCCCTGGAGAGACTCTTTTACACATTAACACCAACACTCTCCACAACACTGGCCTTACCAGGTACCCTTGAACATTTCAAATCAATTCGTAACTTATATCTTTGTTTATAGAAATACAACTTGGACTACTTCAGACCTTGTAAACAAGGGATCACTGTGAATCAAGGGAATATTATAAAGAAGAGAATTTGCAACAAAATAATCTAAATTGCGCACTTTGTGTTATGTTTTCTTTTCTGTCAGGGGAGGTGGTTGGGGAACACCCTAAGAGATGACTTCTTGACTATAAATGAGACTTTATGTGGAGGACACCAGGAATTTCCTTGACAAAACCACTCTAACAGGACATAATATAAGCCCCAAATCTATATAAGACAATGTTTTTAAAATAGTGATTTGTGACATATTCATAAGTGAAGAAATCCATGTAGTGGGTTGTGTCTATTTTTTTATATTGAGTAGAATGGAAAATAGCAGAATAAATCTTATTCTTGGATCAATTATTATATTGTGAAGCATGTTTCATAATATAGGTCATGGTCATAAGTATTTAGAGCAAACTGCATTCAATAATTTTTTGAAGTGGATGAGATAGCAATTATTAAGTATTTTAAAAATGTAATTAGCTTGGAATCAGGCTTCTGTATACTGTTTTGCAAAATGACGATGATGGAAGAACAATATTCCCGTCATACCCATTCTACAGCAAGACTAGAGATCATTTACCAAACAGAAGAGGCACCAGAGATCCACATTAATTGATTAGGATTCTGCATCTTTCAAATGTTTCAGAAGTCATTGTACTTTTGAGCTGGATGGAATATCCAGAATCATTTGTTCTGGTGACTTTTAAAGTATGTTTACAGAATTCTAAGAGTTTTATGGAGATTTCCAGGGCTCATAGTTCCTAGTACTGTTTGAATTAAAACTCTTTATCAAATTGATTCTAAGGCTTGCTGATGGTATTTACTGAACTCCATGTTCCCGGCAATAATCGTGATCATCCTATGAGGATGGTAGTATTATCACCCCAGTTTTCAGTTGAGGAAATAAAGGCATAGTCAGTTTAAGTAAATCGCCAAGTTTCCCGATGATGTTCTTAACCATTATACTATAATTCTCACAGCAAAACTACCACAGAGCTAAAAAACACACCCACTTTAAAAGTATTCTTATTTATTCTAGCCACTTAATATAAGAAGGCTTTTACATCTCACTGAAGTAAAATACTAGCACCAAGCTTCATACTTGCAGTAGATTCAGGCCTAGAACTGCTGTCCTCAGTTAGTTCACTATGACTCCCATTAAACAATCATTTAACCAAGATCTTGCCTGCTGTCAGTACACTGGATAACATAATACCATCAATACAAGTTTCTCTATGGACTGAGCCATACATGAGATTAGCCAAGGGGTTAGCTATGGTTAACCTTCGCAATCCACAAAACCTCCTGGTATGCAGTCTTGTTCTTACTGTTTTATGAAGGAGAAAAGTAAAGCCCAACAAGGATGCATAGCTCTTCCTGTGCTACCTTTTAGTGAGGGTCACAGGCAGGCTTTCCATCCTAGACAAACTGCTTTCAAAGCAGTCAATCCATTCACTTCATCCATCGCTATTTCATTAGCTAGGTTCCCCATTGCCATATTACTTTGGGAATCAGAACATTCTACTTCAAAGGAAGCTTTTCCATTCACATGGGATTTATCCGAGCTTACAACACACCGTTACAACTTTAAGCAGAAACTTCCATTTTCTTTGAGTGTTTAAGTAGAGAAGCTAGTTCATATATTATGACTTCCCTTCAGCATGTGACTCAAATATATTAAGAAGAAACAATAAAGTGTAACTTCAATATCAGACTTCACTTGATTATGTGTATCAAATAAAAAGCATCACTTTTATTAAGCCTAAATTATGATTCCTTCATCTCTTCCTTGCCCACTAGGAATTTAATTGCCTAGAGTTCAGTTGTTTGAGTCCTCAAAACATTGCCATGTATTCAGAATTTAGTCTCCTTACACTGTTTTCTTCTCATGAAGCAATAAAACATATGAGACTTTATTCTCATAAGTCTACTTGCACTGTTTTATTCTCCTGAGGGAGTCACTCCCTGTTCTATTGACCGCTCCTTTGAGCATACCAGTGGTCCTGTTGAGTTCAGTTCTCTCAAAGCTATCAACCCCTGAAATATTGGTATGATTCTGAGCTCTGAACACTAGTCACTTACATGCACCCTCCAATTTCATGCTGATGTGCCACCCCTTGGGTCTGAAAGTGTTATTACCCATCATAGTCTAATAAACATCCTCTTCAAATAGTTCCTTCAGCTGCTGATCCTCAGCTTCTAAGCTTTTAGCCATAGTGGCATATACCAACAAAGAAAATACACTTCCTCCTATAAGGACCAGCAATAATCTTCAGGCGTAGAGCATGCTTTTTTCAAGTTAGAAACTTTTCTCTATAGAAGCTAGTATCTCTAGAAGGACAGTGAAACTCTAGATGCCCCATAAAATAACCCCTTTGTTACTTGACAGAACAGATGAGCTCCTTAGAGCTACAATTGAATAAAAGTCTCATCCGTTTCCAAAGAAGATGACTGCTTATATTCTCATAATAGAAGTTCTCCTTGGTGGTTTTCCCAGAACACAAGAACAATCTGCCCCAAAATGATTTCAAGGAGTTTTCAAGAAAGCTTTGAGATGACATTTTTTTTCCAACTTCTACTCAGCAAGGCTTTAAAAATTCTAGGACTGAATTTCATTTGAAGTACTTGGTCATAAATAACATTAGAGGAGTTCTAGCAGGTGATTTTACCTTTGGTGCCTCTAAATGTATGTTGTAAAAAATAAGAAATATAATTTCAACTGTACATCTTATAATAATGGAAAAATTGCTGAGACTTAGATGACACGAATAATGGAAATTTCATAGAATATGTTTGAAAAAAATACTAACCTTTATTCTCCAACCACCACTTCTTTTTTAACAAAATCCTAATAACATTTTGGGAACTTACCAATTTATTTGACTGCAGGACCAATTTGTAAGACAAAGAGATCAATTTCCTTTCTAGTTATACCTCATTTTGCCCAAAGCTGGAATTACCCAGCATGACCACTATTTTATTCACAGAAGTAGCTTCAATTGACCTTTCAGTTGGAAGATTCCAAAGACCTGAATCTACCCTTGTAGGGTGAAAACATGTTACTAATAAGTAAATAGGGCAAAATGTTTCAAAATACAACAGCATTTCCAAAAGAAGAGTGAAAACCTATATTAAACAATGTAGTAACTGCCTGAATTTCTAGAGTTAGTAATTTGAAGAAATAACAGTTTTATTTTTCTGATATGAATAGATCTTGCAAAGCCCATCAGAGCAGAGAATCATAATAAGAGTTACATGACGGATACCTTCAACATTTTATTATTTCTAAACATGCAAGGACACATTATTGTACCAGTCCTTCGATGCAGGACTGAGTATTTTCCTTTGTGACCTGGTCCACTGATGATGGTTCCTGTCATTTTTTTCTCATCTATAATACCCTGACCACAGATTTCCAGCTTCCATTTCTTTAGAGTAAAACCTTAAAGAAAATTTCTCATCAGGAATTCCTATTTATAATTTTTGCACCTTCACACCCAATTTACAGCAACTTGATTTTTTCCATAACATTTAACTTTGTTTTCATAACAAATGTGCTCTATTCACATTTATTTTCATCTTTATGAGAAATAATTAATTTATAAATGTAACAAATTCAACAGGCATAAACAACGTCAGGAATAGTTTTGGCCAGCAGAGAACTCCAGGTATGGAGGCAAATGTCAGTGAACGAATCAATCAAAGAGAATCCTACCAACTTTTGGATTTTGTATGCCTTGAAAAGCTGTCAGTAGGTTTTAAAAAGGTAACAGAGAGGTATAGGTAATCCGTGGAGTTGAGTAAATCAAGATTAGTTAATAAAATGTTAGAATTTTAATTAAGAAATTACCTTTGCATTTTGTGTAATGTGAAATATGTAAAACACCAAATGTGAAAGTCATACAATGAGAGCAAGAAGGCAAAGAAAAGAGTCCTTTTCTGGAGGATGGTAAAGACGAATTTGTGAAGTTAGTTGAACTTTAATAATGGATAGATTTAAATACATTCATGAGATGAGAGAAAAGGTAAGACTTGATCTGCTCATTGTGGCAACGTGTGCATAGCTAGACATGTGTCAGATCATCAGATCAGCAGTGGATCAGTATTATATTCTGCCGTGTTGCAGGTGGGTGGACGCTGGTCTTCTCTTGACTTTTTCTGAACCCCAGGATATCCTGTGAGCCCAGTCAAAGACTCCATGTGTGTTGTCTATGGGGCAATGCTCCATCTGAATGCACTCTACCTGTTCCCTGCTCACCTCCCCATACAATTCAATTCGACTTTGCATATTGGGCTCAAATTCAAGATTTAATCGTATAGAGAATGATCAAAAGACTTTTGAAAAACACTCTACAGCACTTTTCATAGAAGAGAAAGGGAAGACAGAGGAGAACAAAATAAAAAATGGGTTTTTTAATTGCCAGGCTAAAATTTTCTGGTTTCATTTCAGAGGTCTGAAGTGACCCTAAAAAGGTTGGGCTTGTAAGACAGACTAAACACTGAGAGGGTCAGCAAGAGGGAGGTTAAATGATGACTCAGGACTAGAGTTAGGAACAGATTTTTTTCTTTGGAAAAAAAAAATCAGAAAATTGGGAATAGAAGTAAGTTTTGGATAAGAAACTTACTTTTAGATCCATTTAATTTGATCCATATTAATTCAGCATCTACTCTGTGTCAGGAATTGAAGTTAAGTCATTATGTGGTGAGCTTCCAGAATGCTTGCAGTCTTGAGAGGGTATCAGTAAGTAAAAGTCTACAAAGTAAAACGTATTGTAGGGGTTAAGAACATACTCCCCTAAGTCAACAGCAGACAGATGTTGATTTACATTCTGCACCCGTGCATCTCTGAGCGTGTTTCCTCATCAGTAGTGTATATATGTACCTCATTACTATGTTTTGAGGATTAAATGAAATAGATAATCTGTGTACAACAGTTAGCTGAGCAACTGGCATGTGGAAAGCACGGGTTAATCTGATGATGGTGGTGGTGACAAGTGAGATGGGATGATGATGATGATGTAAGCAGCGGTCCTCAGTGTGATTTTGCTTGTTACGGAACATTTGCCAATGTCTGGAGACAGTTCATGTAATACATCTTATAATGTCAGAGTAACCTCCAAACAAATAATTTTCCAGTCCCAAATGACCACAGAGCTGCACTTCAGAAACTCTAATTTAGAAAGAAATGCTATGACATGGATAAAAAGATGCCATAGAAATATGGAAGTCATGGATGAAAGTAGGATAAGATAACAGAAACACCTAGACAGATTTTTTTTTTTTTTTTTTAAATTCAGGCCCTACCTAATGGCATGAGACTCTTACCGGGAAGGAGGTTGAAATCAGTATTTTTTTTTTTTTTTTTTTTTTTTTTTTGAGACAAGGTCTCGCTCTGTTGCCCAGGCTGGAGTGCAGTGACAAAATCTTAGCTCACTGCAGCCTCTGCCTCCCGGGTTCTCCTGCCTCAGCCTCCTGAGTAGCTGGGATTACAGGCACGTGCCACCACGCCCACCTAATTTTTGTATTTTTAGTAGAGATGGTGTTTCCCCATTGTTGTCCAAGCTGGTCTCAAACTCCTGAACGCAAATGTCAAATGATCCACCTGCCTTGGCCTCCCAAAGTTCTGGAATTACAGGCGTGAGCCACTGTGGCCAGATGAAAATCAGTATTTTTTAACATTTAAAATGTTAAGTAAATCATTTTTACTTAATGACTTGTAATCACTAATTACTGTAATCTGTATTTTTTAAATACTTCCAGGAATCAGTCTTTTTTATTTTTAACACCTCCCAGATTATTCTTGTGATACCACAAGTTGAGAACTGCTACCCCTCATTAAATAACTAATAGGTAGAATAATGTATGAAATTGACCTTGAGTTTGTATCTCCTAGAAGCAGACAGGTGTTAAAGACCACAGTTAATTTCTATTGAAATATTTTGCCTAGTGAAGAAGTCATTCTATAGCACCCCCTGGCAAAAAAAAAAAAAAAAAAAAAAAGTTGAGGGAAAACTGGATGTAGGTAGTGAAACAGACTGGTGCTGCTCCCGTTTCTCTCATGCCTGACTTTATTAAGGTCAGCCAGCTGCAAGCTATTCATTGCAAGTGGAAATTCTTTTATGCTTGTAAGTTAGAATTTTAAGCTAGGTCAGGATAAAGTCTCGAGTAGTCCATTTATTCATCATAACGGATAATAATAGTTTATTAATATTAATTTATTATAGTTTATTATTGTTATGTCAATGCTTTAGAAGACAGAAATTAGAGAAGTACGTAGATGACTTCAAGGCATACAGAAAAGAGTCAAGAATCATACCAAAGGAAGATAGTAGAAAGCTGAAGATGAGTGAGGCTGGGTGGCAATGAGTTAATGAGAAACAAGCTCATGTTTGTTCAGAGAGAGTCTCACACTTTCAGGTGGAGGAGCTGGAAGAAGGAAGGCCCTCATGCTTCAAAGGAACAATAGAGACTTTATTTAGAAGAATAATATCAGAAGGGCTACGAACTTGCAAAAAAGTGACTATTGCAAAGGTTATTTTCTTTTTATGAAAATAACTTATTTCACTTGGCCTGATATATTTGGCAGGGATTATTTGAATTTAATCGATAGGTCCAATGAGGCAGAGTTCTTGAATCCTTGCTAATTAATGAGTGGTCCATGTACCAGTGGCACCAGTATCACCTGAGAGATTGCCAGAAATACATAATGTGAGGCCCACTTCAATATGTAGGTGTATTGTGTGCACACTAAAATTTGAGAAGCACCTTCTAAATTACAGAGTCAAACCAAATGATTTGTGGAAACCCTTTATTTCATATTCTAAATGCTGCTTAGCCTGAAAACAATTTTAAAAGATTTTAATCGAATAGATATATTTTTATACATAAATAGAATTTTTTAAAACTCTAACATATCTCTTTATGTATATTTCAATGTAAAAATAGGATTTGCTCATGTTAAAAAAAAGAAGGAAAATTAGACTCTTGAGGAAAGGACATTTATGTATTTTATCTGCAAATCTTAAATGATTAGATGTCTTTTCCTGGGTTAATATGATAAGGACTGGTATTTTTCTGCAACTGAATATATCAAAATAATAATAATTTTCTGTGCAAAACTCAGATTTCCAAAGTACTGTAGTATATAATCAAAGATTGTATGTGATGCATTTAATCAGATTTGTTTGATGAAAGCAAAGTATATATTTTGCATGAAATAATAGAATCTTAATGTTGGAATAAACTTTAGAAGTGAGCTAAAATCATTCACATCCAATTCTGCAATTTTTTTTCCCCTGTCTGTGGATTGGGTTTTGTTTTTCAGTATCGCTTAAAGTATGGTTCTCCAAATTGAATCAAGCATTAGATCCACAAGCAGTGATCACTTCCAGTAATCTGGAACCTGTACTTCAATTTGTGTAGCCTAAAGATTCCTGTTATCTTTGCTATTACTACATCTTTATTAACATTAGTTAGAATCATTTAAAAAATATATTATTGATCCAAAATATCAGAATGCTTTCTTATTAATTCTTGCTAATAGGATTCTCTACAAAACTAGGCTTACACAATTGATATTTTGAAAGTAAAGGCCTGTTTGCTAAGTTATGAGTTGTGTAGATTTAGACTAGCTCATTAGCGTTTGTCAAGATAATTTTGAATCTTGCTTCTGTCACTTCCTGTAACAGCTATCCTTCCATGTTATGTATTATCTTCAAATTTTTATATCTTTTAAAAATCCTTATTTAAATAACTGATCAAAATGGTCAAACACAAGGGTGTGCTCTGCTAAAATAAAAACATTCTTGTACTCTCATTTACTAATTTAGTAATTAATTCTAGTTAACAAAATTAGATAAATTTGGAAGAAGAATCTGTGGATCTATGTTGCCTTTTTTCCAGTGGTTATTTTCTGAATGCAAAGACGATAATTTGATAAGCAATAAGATAAACAATATTTCTACTTAAAATTTAAAATGGAATAGAAAATATCAAAATGTAAAAGCATCAGATTAGCATCTATTGTTTAAGCAGAGTAAAATGTTACATGTGGAGAGAGGAAGAAGTGTGGCCAGGTACGGCTACTATGGGAGTCATAACAATGTCTTAAATTATGTTCATGTTAAATCTCAATCAAAACATCATTTTACTATAAAATATATTTTATTTAACTTCTGATTTTACAAATTATATTTTTATTATTTCTGCAGGAAATGATAAAAGCCTTTAAAGATTACTTGATATATTTAAAATAACAAGTCTGTCTAGGTCAAATCCAGTAATCAATATTTCCCTAATCAAAGTAAAGATGAAGATTTCATCTAATTAAATAGAATTATATGCTATCTTCATTTATTAATATGACTTGGCCTCTTCAATGTACCTTTTATCCAAGGATATGATAGTCTTTTATAATTTGATCTCTGTTTCATTGATAGACAAACTGGGATATCAGAGGTGTAATGATTTTCCTTGAATTGTATGTCCCATTAATTATGAATTTAGTTTTATTATAATCTATGACCTCTAAAATCAAACGTTTAGTTCCATTCCTTATAAAGTTGTTAATGATCCCTTTAAGTGTTACTAATTGGAAAATCCATAATTTCTGGGACCTTGCGTGTATTGCTTCCCATTGTATCTCTAGATTCTAATGTAAGTGCCTGGCACTTAGTAAGTGTTCAATAAATATTCACTAAATGAATGTACCAGTGAAATGTAATATATATAACTCTGTCACATAGGAAATGCCTGCTTTTGTTAAGTTCAAATATATAAACTATACTTACTCTGTCGACTTGTTCCTGTCTTATTTCTTATGATGAGTACTCAGCATAAGCCCTCTGCTGCATCTGTGCTGATCTCAGTTTAACAATTTCCCAACCCTTTACAAGCAGGCACAATGCTGTGTTCATGCATGCAATTGCTCAGCATTTTCTTGCCACCTTAAATTAATTTTTTTTTAAACACCAAACTAAATTTATATAGAGAAATAAAATAATAGCACCTAATATATGTATTCCTGAGTGAGGTGTCTGGGGTCAAACATAGCTTTTTATTTACTTGCTATGTAACAGTAGGTAAAATATGTCATCTATCTGTGCCTCATTTTCCTCCTCTGTGTAATGGGGATTATCATAGTATCTACTTCGTAAGATTTTTAAAAATTAAATGATCAAATAGTTAACAAATTTATCTTTATTCTTATATTTTCTACTAAATTTAAGACCTTGTTTATGTACTATACTTCTCTGTGCTACTGTACAGCCAAACTGCCCTCTCCTGCCTCCACCTTCACCCTCTCCAAACCTAACAGGACTATTTGATAAGGTTAACATCATTCATATCCTCATTGCCTAATCTAATGGTCTTTCTCAGCGTTTATACTTCTCAATCTCTCTGCCCTATATATAGATTTAAAGACCCTATTACTGACTGTAAAAACTCCTTTCTTCAGCTTCTTGGCTCACTCCAGGACCTTTCTACTTCTCTATACTCTATGTCTATTTTCCAGAATGCTATTTGTATTCTTTTCCAAGGAAATCTCACTTTTATATGGCTATCAGTATATTGCTGTTGATTATAAGAATAAATAAGTTATGTTTTTACTTTATTGTTTTACTGTCCTCCATCCAGGAACTGTCATTATGTGTCATATTTACTTCCACACATATTTCAGTCTTTCTATCTGTACTGACATTCTCTTTAATTGGGTCATCTGCTACGTGCATTTGAAAAGATCTATCCAATCTTCTCCTCAGTCCTATACACTTGACACACAGACCTAATCTTTCTTAAATCAGAGCTGGAATTGTATGTCCCTTTGTTACTTACAATTTTTCAATCTATTTCACCTGTCAACCACCCTATATTTTATTCTATTCACCTAGTTACAGACCTAAACTATGGCCAAAATTCATATGTTGAAGCCCTAGCCCCCAGGAGCTCAGAATGTATTTGGAGAGAGGGCCTTTGAGGAAGTAATTAAGTTAAAATGGGGCTGTTAGGGTATGCTCTATTCAAATCTGACTTTATCCTTATAAGAAGAGATTAGGGCTGGGTGTGGTGGTTCATGCTTGTAATCCCAGCACTCTGGGAAGCTGAGGAGGGTGGATCACTTGTGGTCCGGAGCTCGAGACCAGCCTGGCAACATGGTGAAACCCTGTCTTGACAAAAAAATACAAAAATTGGCTGGGGGTGATGGCAGTTTCCTGTAATCCCAGCTACTTGAGAGGCTGAAGTAGGAGAATTGCTTGAATCCAGGATGCAGAGATTGCAGTGAGTTGAGATTACACCACTGCCCTGTAGCCAGGGTGACAGACCGAGACTTCATCTAACAAAACGAGAGAGAGACAGAGAGAGAGAGAGAGAGAGAGAGAGAGAGAGAAGATTCAGACACATAAAGACACACAGAGAGACACTAGGGATGCATGCACACAAAGGGAAGACCATGTGAGAGCACAGTAAGAAAATGACCATCTGCAAGCCAAGGAGAGAGGCCTCAAGAGAAACCGCACTTGTCAACACCTTGATCTAGGATTTCTGGCCTCCTGAACAGTGAGAAAATAAATTTTTTGTTGCTTAAGCCATCCAGTCTGTGCTGTGGCATTTTTTTATGGAAGCCCTAGCAAACTCATACACACTTTTTCTGTCCTTTACGGTCCCATGCTTTAATCAAAATGTGATCATTTTCCAATCTGTGCTTTCAATCATGCCTTTTTCTCATTCTCAAATGCTGCAACTCTCCTATCAATAAACAGTCTTCTCAAAACCACATTGCCTGAATCTTTCCTGACTGTGACTTCCCGTAGGACTGTGAGCATCCTCCCTCATGGAAATACTTAGTTTATATCCTTAGGATAGGTAATAGCCAATGATGTGCAAACTTATATCCTCAGCTAGGAGATAATTTTCTTGATAACAGAAAACAGAGCTAACAAGACATGCGTATTTAGCAGACTGCACTGGATGAAGTATGCTCAATATAGTGAAATGATAACTACTTTTTATGTTCTCAAGATTTACATATGTAATTCTACTAATATTGTAAACCCTAGAAAACAGGAGTCAGGTCTTCTCACAGTGTATATCTGAATATGCAGTTAGAATTATGTATCGTATACACACACACATACACACATTGACTTGTGAACTTGTACAGACAAAATGAGGCTGGATAGATGTGTAGCAATTGTTAACTACTGAGTTCTCCAAAGTGAGTACATTGGTTTTGCTGACCCAGACCAGTCTAAGTGTGTGTGTGCACTGTGTGTGCACATGTGTGTTTGTGTGTAGTTAGTGGGGATGGGGAGAGGTTACTGTGGCTTTTTGCAGAAGGATGCATTTGCCTTAAGAATGAACTCTTAGAAGAGTTCTGTGTCCATTAGCTTTTGCTGGCTTATGCTATGGTAATAACCTCTAAAATCTATATTCTTGCAACAGAAAAGTTTGTGGTTTAGCTATGCCTCTGTCCAATTTTTCTTCATTTCTTGCAGGCAAATGCCAGGTAGAGGAAAAAGATTAGTAGAAAGATCACACAGTATCTCTTAAAGTTTCTGCTCAGATGTGGCATATGTCACTACTGCTCACATCCCACTAGTCAAAGCATGGTACATAGCCAAACCTCTTCCCATTGAGATAGGAATAACATAATCTCCAACCCCCATGGAGGAGCTGTTTATCAATAGGCACTTAATTTTGAGGAAAATACATGAAAATTAAGGCAGCTAAAGGAAATGCCTAAGTTGCCATTGCTTCCCACCCCATCATTCCTCCCCACCCCCCGCCATGTTTTCTTCTGTTTGTTTCTCACCTACGTCCTTGCCTTAAACACAAAGCAAGAGGACCCCACTCTTGGCTCTTCAGTCAGATACTCAGGTTTGCTTGTGTAGTAAGCCCCTTACTGAAAGAGAGGCACATGTCCTGAATGTGTTCAAAATGCTGATCCTCACTCTACAGCTCGGACTGTGCTTTGTGGATTTAGGGAGACGTGTACATTAATGTATGGCAGGAAGATCAGGAACACAGGCCCTCAGATAATCAATCACCTGCACAATGAGTATGCAAATGTCTTCACAAAATGTAAGGTCCTTTCACAGTCTTGCTTGTATAGATAATGTTTCTTGGAAAGAGATAAAAAAAAACAAAAACAAACAAACAAAAACCTCTTCTCAAATTAAAGCCTTAACTCTTTTTGTTGGTTTAATATCATTCATTTGCTTGATCATTCATTTAACAGTATCGAGCATCTGCCCTGTATCATATTCTGTGTTTGACCATGAAAGGTACTAAATTACTATTGTCTTTTGTCAGCTTAGGCTGCTATAATGAAATAACATACCCTGGGTGACTTAGCAATGAACGTTTATTGCTCACAGTTTTGGAGACTGGGAGTCCAAAAATCAAGGTACAGGCAAACATGATGCCTGGTGAGGACCTGCTTCCTGGTTCATAGATGGAGGTCTAGTTACTGTATCCTCACATGGCAGAGATAGAGAGTAAACTCTCTTAAGGTTCTTATGAAGGTGTTGATCCCATTCATGAGGGTGCCCTCATTGCATCATCTAAAATTCTAATTACCTTACCAAAACTTTGCTTCCTAATACCATTACATTAGGAAGTAGAGTTTCTACATATAAATTTGATAGGAGGAAGTGAGGGGTACTGGTTGGAGAATAAGCATTCAGGTCATAGCAAGTATTAATGAAAATACCTAACAACTATTGAGGGTTTATTATATGTCAGTCACCAGGATACATGCATTACAAGATGCATTATTTCCTTTATCTTTATAAAATCCTAAGAGGTAGTTACTATCATTTTACAGTAAAAGAGAAAAAGGCTTAGAGATACTATATCCCTGCGCCACGTTCACTCAGCCAGAAACCAGTGGAGTTTGCACATGAATCCAGGTCTCTTTGACTTCAGAGCTCACATTCTTAACCACACAGTAAACGTAGTGATATATTCCCTCAAGAACCTTATTATCTAATTGGCAGATGAGTGGCAGCAGAATTTCTAAGTATCTCCATTAAATAAAATGTAGAAAACGAAGTAATGTATTTATAATCTGAGTTCCCCAGGAGAAAAACGTAGGAGTGATTAATTCAAATAGGCAACAGAAGGGAAACATGGGAAGCCTTCATTGAAAGGACAATGGCTCAGCTGGACAAAAAGGGTGAGTAGGAGTTCAATAGGCAGAGAGCATTTGTAGCTTGAGCAGAGTCAGAGAAATGCTGCCATGCATAGGGGACAGGGCATGATCTGGGTGATGCTACGTAAAAAGAATCTTTCTAACCTTAACACACACACACACACACACACACACACAAACCTTTAATCATCGTACTAGTAAATTTGAACTACTTTGGAAGTCAACACAGAGCTACTTTTCTTCTAAACGATTTTCAACTTTTAAGTGTGTATTCTAGGGAATATTAAATGACTGCTTCAAAAATGGCTTTAAAACAATTATTAAACAAAAATTTTTCATATCGAAATCTAATACCTCTGAAGACAAGCTTTATAATGCTTTAGGCCAACTCAGTCTCTGAAGCTCAAATAAGCATGAATGCAATTAGCCATTTGCTCCCTTAAAATGAGGGAAAATCTGTCTAATGTAGCTTGTAATTTGCCAATTGCAAGTAAATCATTTTCACTAGAAAATCAATTAAGTTATATACAGGGACAGTCCTTTCAACTTGTTAATCCCAAATATTTACACTATTTCCCCCCCAAAATGCTATTGTTTGATTTTCAAAATATACAACATAATAATACAAAGTCATAAAAATTCTTTCCGGTTGAATTAAATATTGTTGAAATGCTTTAGGAATAATTTTGTAAAGGCAACTGCTTAATATTACATATTCCATACACAACATTTCTTCCGATTTGATTGTGAATATGTTCTACATACAGTCACAATTCTTCTTCTGGCAGATTTTACATAACATCTGAATTGCTAATCATTAAATATTATACAACAGGTAAAATGATGAATGAAAAACTTGAATTGGTGAATTAAAGTTGGACTGCATCAAAATTTCTAGTCTCTGCCTAAAAATTGATGAGTTTGGTGATGATTCATTGCATTTTCCATTTAGAAGCAAATATATTTAGTGCCACTAGGTTACCATATAAAATATAAAAGGCTAGAAAAATTAATATCATGTCTCTCTCAAATTTGATGATGGGATGAGAAGGTAAAATCTAAATCTCAGCTTTCAAGGTCAGAAAGGGACTTCTTGCTCGATTCAATTACTGCTCAATTTTATAGAGGTAAAGGAGTTAAGAGCATCTCTTCCATAATTTGGCTAGACTTTCATTATAGAAATAGAACACATTAACAGGAAACCATTAAATACAATTTACGTATGAATAGTCCCCTCAGTGGAAGCTTTGTTTCTTCCATTTGCAGGATAAAGTAAAGGTTAACTGTTTCATATCAATTGCCAGTCACTGTAGACAACATACTTTTATTAACTCTGTGGTCAAAAGCATTCATATCTATATTTCAAGAATGGCACAAATCAATTCTTTTCAGTATTAATCTATATCTCACACAAATAATGCCCTGACATTTATTGGAGTAATAAATTGGCTTTAGTATTGTTGGTTTTTCCCTTCTTTCAGCCATCCTGCTTTCCTGAATTGTATAATGTGCCTTCATTTTTTTTTAAGTGACTGAAAGGAAGATGGTTCTAATTTCACATTAGTGAATGAGGTTCATTTATTTTCACTTCCTTGGTACCCTTCGAGAGAAAGAAATGTATCTATATTCAGAGTTTTGATTGAGAACAGTAAATATAAATGCAAAATGCAGACAAGCTTTGAGGTGTAAAGCTCTATTTACCATCAAAGTTTTAGTTTATGTTTCTTGTATCTGTAACTATACTAAAATGCTTGTAAGTATGAAATTGCATTGAAGAGACCTGGGTTCAAGTGTAAACTCTGCTTCTCTCTCTCTCTCTCTCAAATGATGGGGCATTTAATTTCTCCAAATCTTATTTTTTTTTTCATCTGTAAAATGGAAATACTACCACTTACCTTCAGTTATTGTAAAAGTAAAATAAAATATTATATATTCAGTAACATTTGTAGAAATGCATATTGTTCAAGACAGTGTTGTAGGCACAAATTACATCAGAAAACCGAACCTAGAAAAAAATCTTCTCTCCTGGAATTTATAATTTCTCATACAAAAAAATCAAAATGCCATTTTATGGTATAGAGTAGGTGCTCATTATTTCCAGATATTTTCAGCCTGTAACAACACAACAAAATGACAATTCTGTTAAATAGCAAATTTTGATAGATGCAAGAACACAACTTCTCCGCAAAGCTTTCTTCAGTACTCTCAAAAGTCTCGAGGAGCAGGCATGATCTTACATTAGTAAACTCAGAGAAATGGCTCGAATTCTCTCCTCTCTCCCTCCTCAGGCCATCACGACAATGAGTTTGTGCCGCCAAACTTGTGCAATTCTCCTGTACTTGGAACGGCCCTGCACAGGCCCCCAAGGTACCCATAACCATTCATCTCTCACACTTACACTCCCGTCTCAGCAAATGCTAAGTTCACCTCGCCCTACACATTGCCTTGATATTCCTCTAGGAAGAAGAGGAGTTTATACCCTGCTCCATTCTTGATGAGATCTGTTTCTCTAATTCATATTTTTTGTCCCTTAAATTGATCATTTTTTAAAGTAGGAGTGATTGTGTGAAATCTCACTGATTCATTGCCACTTCCCACTCAAAAGACACAAGCCCTTACCTTCAGCTTCTGAGAGAATCATTAGTAGAATATAATAAAGCCTCATCTATCTTTCATTCTCTACTATCACTATCTGAAGGGTACCTGTTGCCCAGTCCACATTCTCCTTACTGTTTATCTTCTAGGGAGGAGTTCTACAAGTTCTTCCTAAAGTCCTTGCCTTAATTTTAGAAACCAACTACTTGAAGATTTGCATTCTATCCTTACCATCACAGTTTCAAAGGCATTGGGGTCAAATATTGGTCATAGCTGAGCCCTAAAAAGATAAAAGCAGATGGTCTACTCTCTTTTACTAATTTAGCTCCAAAAAGTACCACATTCTTCTTGATATATATATTAACAAGGTTGAGATTATAGACACCAGTTTCAAGTGATGTAGTAGAGTGTTCGATTTGGATATAGCAGTTAACCAAGAGCTTCAATTTCCTTAGGGATTTTGATCTGATATAAAGTTGCCAAAGCAGAGCATAGAGCTTAGAGCAATAAAAGTGAATCAGATAGTAGGAGGGAAAGCAGGTGCTTTATTGATATTTACAAAGGGACAATAACATCATCAAAATTGTCACCTTCAAGCATGTAGAGCAGCTTTTGCAAAAATGAGAGTGAATGGTAAATTCAGAAATGAGAGTAACCTTAGACTGTAATGTACATAATGGGTGAGGTCTTTCAAATAGCTCCTTCAGATTTTATACAAAGCAGTGAATCTTGAGTGAGTCCAATTTTTGGTTATGGGTGTTTTCTTTGAGATGATAATAGATACTTGGGTTTCTGAGTGTTCTTGAATAAAGTCCTTATTCTAGCAGTCCTCATACTGGTAATATTTTGTCATAAGACTTTGAAAGTTTCTAATGGATTTGCAAATGACTGTTATTCCCCTTCAAAATAACACAAATTGGACTTAAGACCAATATCCTCAAAATTGGCTGAAATGAAAAACGAACAAAAGAAAACATAAAATAATATTTCTGCAAAATATTAGTATTTTAATAACTCAAATGCAGTTATGTCAGGAGTGAGAACTTATCTTCAGAAGGATCAACTTCAATAATACAATGCGGTCAATTTCAGATTATTCTTTAAAATTATTGATGATTGACTAGCCCTTATAATTCCAGACTAGTCAACAGCATTCAAACATACGTTATGCCTCACATATATTTTTTTAAACCAGAGAAATCATCAGATACATCTCCACTTTCTCTTCTCATGTTGACTCTAATGTTTTCTTTCAGTTTTTTATTTGTTCGTTTGTTTAAGAGAAAGTGTCACTCTGTTACTCAGGCTGGAACGAGATGAGGCAATCATGGCTCACTGCTGCAGCCTCAACCTGCTGGATTCACTCACTCCTACCTCAGCCTCCCATGTAGCTGGCACCACAGGCATGTGCCACCAGGCCAGGCCAATTTTTAAAATTATGTTTAGAGGCAGTCTTACTATGTTGCCTAGGCTGATCTTGAACTCTTGGACTCAACTCTTCCCTCTTCAGCCTCCCAAAGTATTCGGATTATAGGCATGAGCCACTGTGCCCGGCAGAATATGGTGTTTTCTAAAGATACTACAAATAGCACAAAGGTATGGTTGATATTGCCATGTCTTATGTAAATGGAAGATTTTCCAAGCGTTGAAGGGTTAACAAGACAGGTCAACACGGGTTCTCAAAACTGAAAATAACCCAAGGCCCATGAAACATGTAAAAACAAACAAACAAAAAAAACGATCAAATAGCCTCCAAATATCTTGGAATATATAAACTACATTGTTGTATTAATAGGCAAGCATCTGATTTAGCCTTCTTTTTCTTACATAATAGACTCCAGATTTCTTAATACATCATTTTAATCTTTTTACTATATCATACCAACCGGCCTTTTCAGATTTGCCCATATTTTGCTTAGGCTTTTGCCACATCTGATAACTGCTTTTCCCTGTTCTTCCCCATCTTTCAACATGCCACTTACACTGCAAGGCATTATTTAAATGTTCCCACTTTAGGAAGAAAGAATCACCCAGCTTCAATAGGCACACGTGCCACATCCTTCTAATACTCATTATCATCTCCCCATTAGATTTTATTGCACTTTTTGCATGTCTCTTATTTATTAAATTGCTAGTTCCCGGGACAAAGAGACATGTCTCATCCCTTTCCTTAATCCCAATAACATGTCATAAAATATAGACAAGTTTGGAGCTAGACAAACAAGGTAGCATTTTGAATCTTAGTTCATAAGCATTATGTCCCAGAGCAAGTTCTTCCATCCTTCTGCCCTTCTGATTGCTTATCTGTAAAAGGAACATTGTAACCTTCCTCTCAAGCTTGTTATGAGAAGCAAGGTATCGTGTAAAGCACTTGGCTCAGTTCCTGACCCCAAGAAGAGGCTTCATAGATGATAATCACGATTCTTGAAGGAGGGAGTATGAGATGAAAAGTCATTTGTTTTCAAGTCCACCTGAGTGGCCATGGCAGTCGGGGCAGGGATAGGGTCACTGAACAGCTGGAGAAAGTCTCTACCAACTCACTGATCTAGGTGATCTTCATGAGGAGGAAAGCATAGTCTTATTTATCCTATGTCTCAAAGTGGTGGCTTTATTTTTATAATTAGGTTTTGCTATATTTATTCTTATAGAATTTATGATAAAATACATAAGACCATTATTTTAATTTTATGGTTATCAGTTAAGCAATAACACTCCATATTTTCACAGAAGCTATTAGCAAGTTGTGTGCTATGTTCTTTGGTCAGTTTGGGCTGCCGTAACAAAATACCACAGAATAAGTGGTATAAACAACAGGAATTTATTTATCACAGTTCTGGAGACTTGAACTCTGAGGTCAGAGAGCCGGCATGGTTGGGTTCTGGTGAGGTCTCTCTTTCTGGGTTACAGACGGCTGCCTTCCAGCTGTGTCCCCCTCATGACAGAGAGTCGGAGAAATCAAGATCTCTGGTGTCTCTTCTGTATGGGCACCAATTCTCTCATGAAGATCCCATTTTTAGGAGCTTATCTAAACCTAATTAACTCCTAAAGGCCCAATCTCCAAATACAATCACATTGTGAGGGGAGGCAGTTATGACTCCAACATATGAAAGTTAGGGGAACACAGCTCAGTTCATTGCACTGTGTATAAAAAGATAAGAATATTTAATCATAGACTCAGCAAATTTTAAAGAGACTACTTTACCTTAACAAAGTTCCCCATTTCTTTTACAAGGGAGAAAACAAAAAACCAGGAGGCGTTAGATGGCCTGCCCAGGGTTATTATACCAATTAACAGATAAAATGAAAGTAGAATTAGATTCTCTGATTTTTAACTAGTATTTTCAGCATATATGTGGCAAATAAAGGGACACAGGGGCACAAATCACTAAAAATGCTCATGCAGAGTGACAGTGAAGAAAATAGAATAGAAAATTTTAGAAAAGAGTAAGATAAAACGTGGCTGAAAATGATCCTCAAAGGGGTGGCAAGAGATGGGGAAACAGAAGAGGGTAATATCTGGAAGGCAAAAGCAACCTTGAAGGAAGAGTAGATGAGGCAGAATTCTACATAAAATGGCAATGTTTCTGACATCCCAGAAATTAGAGTAGATAGTATTGGGTTCTAATAATGTGACTCACAGAAATGGAGTCTCCAAGTCTGCTTATTAATAACTAACAACTATGTAGTAACAGATGCTCCATTTTGAGTCTAAACTGTGCTTACTCTAATGTGCCAACGTAATTGGAAGCCTAGAAATGTCAGTTTGCCAGAAGACCTTTAGAAAGAGAGTCAGAGAAACTTTTGGGTTATAACTTTTTCTTAAGTAAAAGAGACTGGATGTATATGGGCCAGAGTCTAAAAGTACAAATGCACACGGCAGTCATTACTCAGACTGTCTTATGACTCGTTCCCTGTGGAGTCATGCCTGATTCACACAGCACTGCAATGAAAGAGTAAGTGCATCTCAGAAAGAGCTGCTTTATTATACTAACCACAGGACACTGCATGCACAAGACATCAGCAGACTGAGACCAGCCACCATCGCTGGAGTCGGTTTTCTTGGCATACTGAGTAACACCCTCAATACAGGAGCGTCAGTAGGCAGGGATGATGCCAGAAGAGATGACAGCACTCTCTGTAGATGCTTATAATTGGGTGCATGTCTTTGGCATGAGAAACTGTTAAGCTGGTGCAAAAGTAATTGCAGATTTTCCCATTAAAAGTAATGGCAAAGAATACTTTCATTCTCTATCTTTGTATTAAAAGTAATACCAAAAAAAAAAAAAAATCTTAATTGCAGGCCTCAGCAAGAGAGTAGGAAATACCTGAAGCCACATAGCAGGCAAGAAGACTTCCTCACAAGGAACAATAGAAACTTAGAAACTCCCAGGCCAGAAAGAAGAATGATCACTGGAGGTTTATTTTGCCAGAAACATTGGATTGGGTTGGGAAAGGAGCAGGGAAGGGAGAAATGACAAAGAAAAGAGCCAGAAAAATATTATTGCATGGCCAATTTTAGTGTGAGAGACAGGGAAAATGGCTAATACAATCTGAGAAACCAATGATTCAGCTCCTGACAGGAGTGTGAGACCATAGTACACAAAATCCAATCAACAGGTACTGAACTTTTAAATGGCTGCTACCACCGTTGTTAGAGGCACTGCAAACCGTAGGTGCTTGTATTTTGAAAGATGCATGTGGCTGAATGGATGAAAAGCCTAGATCATGGTTTTATACTGTTGCCATAATATTTGGCTTGCCTTTTCACTCTTCTTTTGGCTGATGTTGTATCTAGAACTCTTTATTCTTCAATATTGTGTTGGTCTTTAATTGATGTCTGTGGTTGCTTTTTGAACATTTTATTCAAAGTCAGGTTTGTGAAACGGACACCTTAATTGCTGAGATGTTTGCAGTAAATAATTTCTTTGACAGCCTCTAAGTGTTTTCTAATGAATCCAGAGTCATTCATGTAATTTGTCTTTTTAGTGGAATCATAAGAATTGATAGTTTGTGGTCATTTTAGAATGAACTTACTGAGCGCCTACGTGGCTTTTTGAACAATAAGATTCTATAGGTACATCTAGAAACATTCTTAAAACAAAATTTTCTTTAGAAGGCATCATGCACAAGGGTGCTTCTTTCAGGTCAGTAAAATATCTGGTGGTGCTCACTGACTTCCCCACTCTTCCTTTTCCTCTGAAACCTCATTTGCAAGCCAGAAACTTCAGGACTTGATACTGCCTTTGATCAAAGTATCCAAATACGTCTGTGCATAATTTAGATCACTATCATGTGGATTGTGTGTGTGGTTTAAACCTAATACATATTTTTAAAAAACAGAATCAAACCAATAAAAATGCAAGGGTATTTATTTTGGAATATAAGAAAGAAAAACTGAAGAATAGCCCTAAGTGTAAACAAATACAGTTAATTAGGAGATGATCACAGCAATGTTCATCGTATCAAAAATAAAAACTTCCAAGTGTCACAAAATGGAATATTAATAAATTATATATTCAATACCACCAAATACAAGCTGCAGTAAAAAATATATATGTTATTGACTTTAGGCCAGCAATTATATTCCTAATATGTTGATATACTACGTAAGCAGCTTATGAAATTATGGGTATAGTATTGCTATGGTCTGAATATGTCCCTCAAATTTTATGTTTTGGAAACTTAATCCCTAAATTCATATGGTGATGGTATTTGGAGATGGGGCCTTTGAGAATAATTAGTATTAAATATGGTCATAAAAATGGGGCTGCCATGATAGGACTGGCGGCTTTATAAGAAGAGGATGAGAGACCTGAGCTGGCTCACTCTTGCCTTCTTGCCATTTGAGACCTTCCACCATGCTGTAACAGTGAGAAGGCCTCACCCGACATGGCCCCTCACGCTTGGACTTTCCAGCCTCAGAGCTGTAAGAAATAAATTTCTTTTCTTGATAAGTTACCCAGAACTATTCTGTTATAGCAATAGAAAAGAGACTGAGATAAGTACGATATCGTATTTTGTTGCAAGTAAATACTTTTAAATATGCAGATATAGCTAGAAACAGGTAGAGAGAAAGACACCAACATCTTAACAGTATCTCTGTGTGGTATATTATCAGTGATTTTTTTCCTTCTCATTCTTTTGAGTTTTCTACAAACAATATTCATTACTTTGCTACTAAGGAGAATGGGAAGGGTAGTTTTCACAAAGAGTTTTATTTTCTCTTAGCATTTGGTTTGCATGGTTATGCACTAGAACAAATGATTGACTGTAACTGAAGCAGTAATATATAAATAGCAAGAATGATAGAAACCATTTAAGCAATGTACCTTGACTCTCACTAAAATCTGACCCTTAGGTCTATGTCACAAGATGGCATGATGAATTTAATAGTGTTCAATGAGCTGCTTCTAAAATTTAAAGTTAAAAAGCCTCTAGGTTAGAGGCTTCATGTACTAAACTTTGTGCTGTAATATATTGTATTACAGTAGATACTGCTTTTCTTGTTTTTAATGCACACTTCTTTTGAAAAAAATGTAAAAAGATAAGTAACTTAAATAACATAAATTTGTGGGTCACACATCCATCTGAACCTTTCATTTATCCAAATTACAAAACCATCATGTGTAATTTGTCTCAATTAGCAATTTTATAGTTTGCAATTAACTTTACTGTTAATTGATTCCTTCTGTAATAAATGTTTGAGGAAGTGAAATGAATATGACATAATTCTTTGTCAAAGAGGAAAATTTTAGGTTGAGATTTGAGTAATAACTGCACTGCCTTGGAAAGAAAAGTTTTTTTTCCTGCCAAAAATTATCCCCAAGTGATTGATGGAAAATTTGTATTAGCTCTTTGTGAAGATTAAAAATTACATTGATAATTTTAGCATTGTTTTGCTTCTTACTTTGTATTTTTTTCAATCATTGAAAATTTTACCTAATTTTAAAAACACTGATGTCTAGGTGTTGATGTACTATTCTCCTTAAAAATATGTAATTAAATTGCTTACTTAAGGAAATCTGTTACAGTAACAGGTTGTGGAAGCCTGTATAAATTTATAAAGGATTAGTTTTATATTATATTGGAGTCATTCACTAGTGCAAATGGTCATTTGAAAGATTGGCTTGTTGTTTAATGACTGAATGTATTTCAGTTTAGTAGTTTGTGTTATGCTCTTTAGTGGTGAAGAAAAATCTTCACTTTAAAGACCTAATTATGTTTATGAATATATGAGAGAGATGGGCAAAATACAATTAGAAAACAATACTGGAAAATCAGTATGTATATTCTGACATAAATGTCTGGAATCTAAAGTAATTTTTTGTCCTCTAATTGGTGCTAAAAGCAGCTAGAAGTGTGATCTGTGTTTTTATATTATGTAGAAATTCAAAGACAGGCAAAAGTTTAAATTTACATAGTCCAAAAAAGACAAGGAGCTTCATTCCCTTCTCACAAGTAATTGTGCCACTGAGTATATCTCTTCACTCTGCTGCTGCTCCTCTCTTGTCTTTTCCTCTTGATTTCTCGCCATTAATGAACCTGTGTTGGCCCTTGGCTTCTGGTAGGCTAATGGTTGAGGAAGAGTGGCTGGTGGTAAAGATAAGAAACTTAAAACAAGATTGTGTGGCCATAGAAATACATTACTACTGCAGATATTTCCAACAGCTGGCTTCCATCTCTTGGTATCTTTAAACAATAATTTACAAAGACTGGTGCTGGTCAGTGATGACACATTCGTTGGTGAAAGGCAAAAAATCAGGGCAATGTAATAAAGTTTTTATAAAGCTAACTGTATTCTATTTAAATAACTATTTTCATCTAAGATTATAAAATTCCCTCTTAGTTAAAAATACCTTTTTGTTTAATGAAATGATGGTATTACTAGAAGAAAGGTAGTTCCTTTTGTTTTTTATTTATCTTCTGGGAAAACAGCAAGACAAAAATCATGATTTGGCTTTCCAAATATATTTTTTTTGCATTTTGATTTTATTATTCTTTGAAACACAATAATCTTGGAAGTAGCGTAATAGAAACAAAGAGAAGAAAGGCAGCTCCTCTCTGTATTCAGGTGAAGAAGCATGTCTGGGAGCTGCCAGTCATGTGGTTCTAGCCTTATGTATAAGCACATCTGATAAAATTAAAGCTGCATGCTGAGAATCAGAAAAGAGACAGAGAGACAGAAGTCACCAGGTTTCCATGTTTGTCATCTTCTCTTGATTTTACTTATATGAAATAATTCATTGCCTTTTTACATGAGATGGTTTCTGTTGTATTTCTGTCACTTACAAATGAAAGCATCCAGATGAAGGAGTTTCTGGAAAGGGCAATCTCCAGTTGTCTGTGAACGGTCTTGAACATTTTCTTTCAAGAGCAAGATCTGCAGGTCTGCAGTGAGATACAAAAGTGAGATTCCTGACCCAAGTTAAAGTGTTAGAAATCAGAGAAGAGGGTTCAGTTATGGTTTCTTCTCCTCGCTCCAGGCTGAGTTGCCTTGGTGTTCTGCCAATGACCTCTAGTTGGTGGAGATCTCTGCTACTTTCCCAAATTCCTGATGCTCCATTATCTCTCTGAGTTTCTTGATGCATGCTTGATTGACTTCCACTAAGAATACATACTCTTTTAATGTCCAGCAGTTTCTAGCAGTCGGTGGGCAGCCCTTGGGTCTCTCTTCAATCTGAATAAAGCTGCTTCTTTTGCTCATTCAGTTTGCCTTACAGAGTTTGCTCTGGAACTGAGTTGAAATTTAGCATGTCTGTTACCGTGACGTAAACACTCCAGGAAATTCCAGAATTGAAAAATGAAAAAGAATACATGAGCATTTAATTTTTTGAAAACTGTAGGTACAGAAATGAGGATATTGAGGGTCCTTATGATTTTAACATATTATTTTCATATATTTGTATGATTTTACATCCTGATAATTGTTTATTAAAATATATCTAGTATTTGTTTCCATTTTTCTGTCTTTCCTCTTTTTCTTCCAATGACATATATTCCCCATATTTCTATTATTTTTAAGGTTAATTATATTATAAATCTTTAAAAAATCAGATTCAAGTGATATACAATTTGTAGTAAGAATTTATTGTAAATTTATGTATTTTCACTTTCATAAAGATAAAAAAATATTTCACAGAGAAAATTAGTAAGTATGGTTATTAGGTGTTATCTAATTTTTGAAGCACTTTAAATCTGCATTTACAGAGCATTCAGACAGAGAAAGAAAGGATAAAAGGCATCCAAATAGGAAGAGAAGAAGTCAGACCCTCCCTCTTCACAGATGGTATAATTCTATACCCAAAAGCCCCATAGTCTCTCCAAAGTCTTCCATAAACCACTTCCGTAAAATTTTAGGATACAAAGTTAGAAATACATAAATAGAAATATGCGTAAATAGAAATCAGTAGCATTTCTATACACCAATAATGTGAACCTCAAGAGCCAGATCAAGAATGAAATCCCATTCACGATAGCCACAAAAACAATAAAATACCTATGAATACCTCTAACCAGGGAGGTGAAAGATCTCTACAGTAATAATTACAAGACACTGCTAAAATAAATTAGAACTGACAGAAGCAAATGGAAAAACATTCTATGCTAATGGATAGGAAGAACCAATATTGTTAAAATGGCCATGCTGCCCAAAGGAAATTACAGATTCATTGCTATTCCTATCAAACTACCAATGATATTTTTTACACAATTAAAAAAAAAAAAACTATTCTGAAATTCATATGGAACCAAAAAGGAAAAGTCCAAATAACCAAAGCAACCCCAAACAAAAAGAACTAAGCCAGAGGCATCACACTACTTTACTTCAAACTGTACTACAAGGCTGCAATAACCAAAACAGCATGATACTTGTCCAAAAACAGAAACATAGGTAAATGAAACAGGTTAGAGAATTCAGACATAAGGCTGCACACCTACAACCATCTCATCTTTGACAATGTCAATAACAGCAAGCAATCAGGAAAGTACTCCCTATTCAATAAACTGTGCTGTAATAACTGACTAGTTCCATGTAGAAGATTAAAACTGGATCCCTTACTTTGCATCATATGCAAAAATAAACCCAAGATGGATTAAAGACTTAAATGTATGACCTAAAATTATAAAAACCCAAGAACAAAACCTAGGAAATAACATTCTGAACATAGGTTCTAGCAAAGATTTCGTGACAAGAACTCCAAAATCAATTGCAACAAAAAAATTGACAAGTGGTACCCAATTAAACTAAGGATCTTCTGCACAGGAAAAGAAACCACCAACAGAATAAACAGACAACCTACCAAATGGGAGAAAACATTTGCCAACTGTGCATCCAACAAAGGTCTAATATCCAGAATCTATAAGGAACTTAAAAAATCAACAAGCAAAAAATAACCACCCTATTGAAAAATAGGCAAAGGACATGAACAGACACTTCTTAAAAGAAGACATACATGTGGCCAAAAAGCATATGACAAAAGATGTTCAACATCACTAACCATGAGAGAAATGCCAACCAAAACCACAAGATACTATCTCACACCAGACAGAATGGCTATTTTTTTAAAGTAAAAAAATAACAGATGTTGGCGAAGTTGCAAAGAAAATGGAACACTTACCCTGCCAGCAGGAAAGTAAATTAATTCAGCCACTGCACAAAGCAGTTTGGAGATTTCTCAAAGAATTTAAAACAGAATAACCATTTGATCCAGAAATCCCATTGCTGCCTATTGTACCCAAATAAATATAAATTGATCTACCAAAAAGACACATGCAGTCGTATGTTAATTGCAGCACTAGCCACAACAGCAAAGTCATGGAATCAGCCTAGGTGCTTATCAATGGTGGACTAGATAAAGAAAATGTGGTACATATATACTGTGGAATACGATCCAACCATAAAGAAAAAAAATGAAAATAATGTCTTTTGCAACAATATGGATGCAGCTGGAGGCCATTATCCTACATGAATTAACACAGGAACAGAAAAACAAATACTGCATGTTCTCACTTATAAGTGGGAACTAAACGTTGAGTGTACATGAACACAGAGAAGAGGATAATAGACGGAAGTCCCACTTGAGAATGGAGAAGAGTGAGGTGGGAGAAAGTACCTATTGAGCACTATGCCCATTACCTGGATGATAAAATGATTTGTACATCAAACCACAGTGACGTGCAATTTACCCATGTAATAAACCTGCACCTGTGTCACCTGAACCTAAAATAAAAGTTGAGTATACACACACACTCACACGTGCACACACACACACACACACATATACACATACATGTATATATACATGCATATATATGTGTGTGTGTGTATACATATTCGACTTTAGGTTCAAGTATATATATATATATATATATATATATATATATATTCATATATATGTGTATATATATATATTCAACTTTTAGGTTCAGGTATATATACATACAAACACATATACACATACATATATGTGTGTGTGTGCATGTGTATATATATATTTGCATGTGCATACAATTAGTATGCTGATTTAAGGTCACTAAACTTAATTTATACTTGTTCTGTGGAGTATCTTGACAACAAACTGGTAATCATACATGTACTGCAGTAAATAACTAAAAGTTAAACCTTCAATCACTCTCACTGAGTATACTTCAAATTGAACTGAAAAATTACAGTTGTACTAATGCATCTGGGTACATGCATCATAAAAATCTTAAGACTTTCTTTACAGATCAAACCCGATGGTTAGAAACTTCTAAGCTTTTCTGAATTACTTAACAGCCTTACATCAGAATCTATGTTTAATGAAAGCCATAAGGCCAATAGTCTTGGCCAGTGATGGGTTATCTTGCCTCTTGGTGATGAAGTTCCCACTGCCAAGACACTGTCTATGGAATAGCTTCTGGAAGATGAAAGAGAGAGTCACCTTTTAAACATAGCCCATAATATGGACTTAGGACATGCAGAAAACAAATCTCTGAAATAGGTGACCTGGAGCTAGTTGTGGAAACACTGCTATTGACAAGCACTGTGGTAGCTAGAACAGTAAGCTGCTTGGGGAAATCATGGCTGTAGATTTTTTTTTTTTTTCTGGAAGAATTTTCATTTGATGCAAGGGTTATCTTTTGTCCTTGGTACAAAGTTTCCCAAGAGCCTTTTAGTCTGTACTTACTGACTTATCCTTGCCCTTCCAAACCATGCAAGACCAAAAAGGGACATAAAGGGGCCTCCAGAGGTGCTGGTAATGGTCTCTTTTAGAGCTAGGTGTTGGTTACAAAGGTTCATTCACTTTGTAAAAGGTTATCAAGCTGTAGATTTAGGATTTGAGTGCTTTTCTCTATATTATGTTATACTTCAATACAATTTTACTTAAACAGAAAAAATACCCAGAGAGAAGCTTTATTGATATAAAAAATAGCAGAGGTGTTAACATCCATAAATTATTGGAAAAGGGATTCAGTGAGACATATAAGAAAAGGTAGAAAGAAAAATGAGGCAAGATACACAATATACCATTGCTTCCTCTCATGTCCCTGCTGCAGCTCACAATGATTGGGTACCTATTGAATGCCAGGCTTATTCTCTGTGCTCTACATGTAACACCTCACTTAGCTCTCCTCCCAACTCATGAGTTAAATAGTATCATTTCCATTTTACACATAAGAAACCAAGAGTTCAGCCAAGTTTTATGATTCTAGGCTCACAAACCTAGGATCTGCAGGAGTCGGGGGTCTGCCTGGAGACAGGCTTCTCCTAGGGTATATGTGAGGCTTTTGGTAGTCATAGGAACTCCCTTTTTTTCAGACCTCCAAAACTGCTGGCATCTGCTTGCTGTCTGCAAGAGTGAAGAATGAGATATGGGTACAAAGGCACAGGAATGAGTATAGGAAAATCTCAAGGGAATTAATGCCCATTCCTTCCTTTGAGGTGGGAATCCATCATCTCAGTGTGGAGAGGCACTGCTGTTAAATTCTCTGCCCTCTGCAAACAGCCATCTGTCTGAGAACTCCCTGAAGTGGCTGCCATCCAGGATGACTGTGTTGCTGCAGTTTTTGAGTGGTTGGAGCGCTGTAATGTCTATGTTAATAGCTGGGAAATCGCAGTAGCAGCAGCCAAACCACACCAATGGAACAATCCAAGTTGGGGTAGGTTTGACTGAGCAAAAGAGTCATGCTGACTGTGTGATAAAGAGTCAGAGCTGGTAACGGTGACAGGCCCTGCAGTCAGCAGCTGTGGATTTTATGTGCAGGGCAGACTGATCTGGAAAATGGGAAGAGCTGACTGCCAATAACACCTGGGGTTAGGGAGAGGTTTGTTCAGTGCATCTCCCTACTCCTTGTATACCTCCGAGCACATGCAGAAGCTTAGGAAATAAAACACACTTGTAACATCACAGGGTGCAAGTAAGTACATGTGGATGCTGGTGTAGAGAGAAGCAAAGCTAGTTTTCATTGTAAGAATCCGAACAGAGTAATAGGGCTTTGTCCACTGTCTCCAATCCGTGGTTCCCTGGTGTTCCTAGATTCCTTTAAAATTAAAACATGGGCTGGACCATAGTGAAACTGCCATAGTAGACTGTAGATCATCCATCAATTAGCTAATATTTAGGGGAGAACAAAAGGATCTCATGATTCCTATCAACAGGAGTTTGCAGAATAGTTAAGGAGATTGTGCTTGTCAAGAAAAGACAACTAAGAACTTTGCTCACTAAGTGTTAGCATGCCAAATGAGTCATGCAGCAATGAGGACAATAGGAGTGCATCCCTCTTTAGAAAAATAGGTTATCTGCTTTGTAGAATCAATTGTATTTTAAGGAATAAGAAAAAGGCTAGGATTCAGAACACTTTAGATTTATGGTCCATGTACAACTCACAGTTACATTTTCTATATCCCACTAAGAAACATGTTCTCTTTGTACACAGGACTGTCATTTGTATGTGCCCTTCTGTAGAACTCATCCAACACATTTCTGAAACACCAGTGACTTCTTGAATTATTTTATCTGTTCATTGACAATATAAAATCACCACTGCTCTGTCAATCTGTCATTAAATATTTGGCTCTAATAGTGATGCCATTTAGGATTTGTGGCACTTTTAAATCTTTAAAATAGAAAGTAAACATATTCAATTGTATCAGCATTTAATTGCACAAGCTCAACATATAAAAATTAAATGTTCACTTCTAAATCACACTCATCATTTTTCATGAGCCCAGGCTGTTCTTTGTTAGCTCTTTCTGGCTAATTATTTCTAATAATAATAACAATAACTGCCATTTAGTATATGCCTACTATGTCCCGAGAATTAGATATGCTTTACATATATTTATTTCATTTAACTGCATTTTTCATTTCTGGTTAATTATAAATTTATGTAAATTTTTTTCTAAGTCTAGCATTAGAAGACAAATTAATAAGTACCTAGGCCAAACGTATATTTTCCAAATGACATCACTAAAGCTGAGAATGGTTAAGTACCTAGCCTGTAATCTTCTTAACCTTGGGTTGCAAACATATGACTTAAACATGACTTCAAAAGCACCAACCAATTGTGCACACATTGTCAAAACATAAATAAGTTAAGAGTATGAGCATACGGATATTATAATATTCTGTTCAGTTAAGGAAATTCCATACAAAGCTAACAGTTTAAGAGGAGATATATTTCACATTTAGAACTGATAAAGGAGATATTATATAGAATATACAAAGAATGCATACAAATCAGCAACAGGCCAGGCATCGTGGCTTATGCCTGTAATCCCAGCCCTTTGGAAGGCCGAAGTGAGTGGATCACAAGGTCAGGAAATTGAGACCATCCTGGCCAACATGGTGAAACCCCATTTCTACTAAAAAAACACAAAAATTAGCTGGGTATAGTGGCACACACCTGTAATCCCAGCTACTCCAGAGGCTGAGACAGGAGAATCACCTGAACCTGGGAGGCAGAGACTGCAGCGAGCTGAGATCATGCCACTGCATTCCAGCTTAGAAACAGAGCAAGACTTTGTCTCAAAAAACAAACAAACAGAACAAAACAAAACAAACAATAACAAAGAAAAACATGAAACAATCATGTCAGGGACTCCAGGAGAAAATGGACAAATAATGAAATTAAGGATGCGGAAAGTTAAGCCCAAATGGATAACAAGCATGTAACAAGATATTTAAGCTTGCTAGTAAATAGGAAAAAAGACAAACTGTAACAGTGAAATATTTTACATCAGTCAGATGGACAAAAATTTTCAGGACTGCTAAGGATGTAGGAAGCTGGAAAAGCTATGCACTGTGATAGCAAAGTAAACTGGATTAGCTATTCTGGAAAAGATTGTCACTGTAAACATGCATTTATATGGCAGGCAGCTTTATGACACTGACTATATGGTAGAATTTAGCTGTGAAAAAATTCTTACATTAAAAAAGTCACAAAGAGACAGAACTTGTATTTTGTGGAAAATACTTGTAAGAGGGAAAGGAAGCCATTTTATCTGTAACTTCAAACTGTTAACTAGAAATTAAAATTAGTTTTTTTCTTCAGATATGGTTATTTAGGCCTAAATTCCCAGATGCCAAAGACTATGTTCATTATTGCACGTTGATTGTATTTGATGCTAATGAATAGCTTTATATGAATAAGAAAACTTTAAAAATTAATGTAGATAATTTATTTTTACTTTTGAGACAAGGTCTCACCCTGTCACCCAGGCTGGAGTGCAATGGCACAATCAGTGCTCACCGCAGTCTCAACCTCATGGGCTCAAGCAATCCTTCTGCTTCAGCCCCACAAGTAGCTGGGACTACAGAAATGTGCCATTGTGCTGGCTAATTTTTGTATTTTTTGTAGAGACAGGGTCTCACTTTGTTATCCATGTTAATCTCAAACTTCAGGGTTCAAGCAATTTGCCTACCTTGGCCTCCCAAAGTTTTGGGCTTACAGGCTTGAGCCATCACACCTGACCTAGATGATATTTTAAATCATAATATCCTCGTATACATAGAATCTTATGGATAATCTTAAAAATACTAAGTGAAAAAAAATAGTTCAGGTGAGAAATACAGCACAAACACTACTCATACAGATAAAAGCAGATAAACATACAACATTATTATATATATTATAAGCATAACTCAGAACATATATCAAGCTTAATGAAGTATGAGGTGGGGAAGAGGTTGATAAAACAGGTGTTCAGAAACAAAAGGAGAAAATAAATAGAGCTTGAGCAGGATTTTAGAATACTTATCATCATTATGTCCCATGCTCTATTAGGAATGTTCAGCCCAATTCTCTGCACTTGAGGCCCAACAAACAAAACCTTCTATTACACAGCTTGTTAGCAGTAAAGGCAGAACTTGAAGCAAAGTTGCAAGATTTTCTGTTCCTAATTTTTCTCTTTTCATATTGCATACTGCTTTTGTACTAAATATTTACATAATATATTCATATAAGGATATTGTAATTCAATTCAAATACATTCATTAAGCAGCAATTATATGTAAAAGATTGATTGTCCTAGGTGTTCAAGGACAACACAGCTAGAAGTATAAGCCAAATAAATCTTGGCTAAGTTTGGTCTAGTGCTATTTTAAAAAAAAAAAAAAAAAAAGAAAGAAAAAGAAAAAGATATATGAAAAAAAAAGCACTAAAAACAGAAATCCATCTTCACCAAGCCTTTAAAGGAGTATAAATTTACACTGAGGTTCCTGCATACTATAACACACAGAAGGAATTCCTAAAAATGTTCTTTATCCAGCTGTCTACCCAGAGTTCTATCATCCCAGAAAACTGCTCTCTCCAAAATTCATCATCTTGGACTCTCTCTAAAACTCCAACCCTTCTTTCTTATATCCTGTTCTCCAACTTCTGAATTTGTTTAGTTTTTTTCTTCCTAATATAGCTATTTCTGTTTATCATTTTGAGCTCTGGAACTTTAACCAGTACTAATCACCAAAACAAAAGGCTAGCAAGTAGGTTCAGGAGAAAGACTACATATACATAAACAGGTCCACATCTGTTTGGTGCCAGATGTTTTTCAGAGTCCCAGATTTTTCCGGTTTTAGGAAGAAATTTGGTGCACAACAAATACTACAAAGGGGACTGTGCAGCACTGATGTAATAATGATACATTATTATTACTGCAACAAGACATATAGTCACACTATATAAGACAGAGACACATCAGTTCAGTCAAGTTTTGCCCCAAATATATTCAGGTTGGCTCAAGTTTTGCTGACAAATGAATTTTTAAAAGCTCAATTTTTATAGCCTTATAAATTATGAAATTGAAGATGAGGGAATCTGGTCTTGTACATCAATACTCAAAGATCATCTGAGTTAATTTGCATAAAACTCATAGATCAGTGCATAGCTGATATGGTTTGGCTGTGTCCCCACCCAAATCTCACCTTCAATTGTAATAATCTCCATGTGTCAAGTGTGGGGTCAGGTGGAGATAATTGTGTCATGGGGTACATTCCCCCTTACTGTTTTCATGGTAGTGAAATAAATCTCATGAGATCTGATGCTTTTATAAATGGGAGTTGCCCTGCACAAGCTCTCTTTCCTGCCACCATCTAAGATGTGACTTTGCTCCTCATTCATCTTCCACAATGACTGCAAGGTCTCCCCAGCCGTGTTTAATTGTGAGTCAATTAAACCTCTTTTCTTTATAAAAAGGACAGACTAACAGGAATAAATTGGTACTGGTTGAGTGGGGTGCTGCTATAAAAATACCCAAAAATATGGAAGTGACTTTGGAACTGTGTAACAGGCAGAAGTAGAAATAGTTTGGAGGCTCAGCACAAGACAAGAAGATGTGGAAAAGTTTGAAATTTCCCCAAAGTTGAGACTTGTTGAATGCCTTTTACAAAAATGCTGATAATGATATGGATGGATATGAGGAACTTGTTGGGAACTGGGGACAAGCTTTTTAGCAAAGAGACTGGTGGCATCTTGCCCCTGCCCTAGAGATTTGTGGAACTTTGAACTTGAGAAAGATTATTTATAGCATCTAGCAGAAGAAATTTCTAAGCAACAAAGTGTTCAAGATGTAACTTGGGTGATGTTAATAGCATTCAGTTTTATGTATTCACAGAGATGTGGTTTGGAATTGAAAGTTACGTTTAAAAGGGAAGCAGAGCATAAAAGATGAGAAGTTTTGATGATTATAGAAAAGAAAAACCTGTTTTCTGATGAGAAATTCAGGCCAACTACAAATTTGTGTAAGTCATGAGGAGTCAAATATTTATCACCAAGACAATGGGGAAAATGCCTCCAGAGCATGTCAGAGCTCTTTCTGGTATCCCCTCCCATCACAGGCCTAAAGGCCTAGGATTGAAAAATGGTTTCATGGGCCAGGCCCAGGGCCTTGCTGCTATGTGTAGTCTCAGTACTTGGTGCCCTGAATCCCAGCCATGGCTAAAAGAGATCAACATAGAGCTCAGGCAGTTGCTTCAGAGAATGTATGGAAATGCCTGGATAGCCAGGCAGAAGTCTGCCACAGGGGTGGAGTCCTCATAGAGAACCCCTGCTAGGGCAGTGGAGAAGGCAAATGTGGGGTTGGAGCCCCCACACAGTGTGCTCACTGGGGCACTGCCTACTGGAGCTGTGAGAAGAGGGCCACCACCCTCCAAACCCTGGAATGGTAGATCCACTGGCAGCTTGCCCTGTGTGCCTGGAAAAGCTGCAGACACTCAACATCATCCTGTGAAAGCGACTGGGAAGGTGGCTGTACCCTGCAGAAGAACAAGGGCTGAGCTCCCCAAGGCCATGGAATCCCATCTCTTGCATCAGTGTGATCTGGATGAAAGATATGGAGTCAAAAGAGATCGTTTTGGAAACTTAACGTTTAATGACTGCCCCATTGGATTTTGGGCTTGCATGGGGCCTGGAGCCCCTTTGTTTCAGCCTATTTCTCCCATTTGGAATGGGTGTATTTACCCAATACCTGTACCCCCATTGTATCTAGGAAATAACTAACTTGCTTTTGATTTTACAGGCTCACAGGTGGAAGGGACTTTTCACTTGGACTTTTGAGTTAATGCTGGCATTAGTTAGGAATTTAGGGGACTGTTGGGAAGGCATGATTGGTTTTGAAATGTGAGGATATGAGATTTTGGAGAGGCCAGGGGTGGAATGATATGGTCTGGCTCTGCATCCCCACTCAAATTTCACCTTGAATTGTAATAATCCCCAGGTGTCAAGGGTGGGGCCAGGTGGAGATAATCAAATCATGAGAGTGATTTCCCCCAGCTGTTCTCATAGTAGTAAGTCTCGTGAGATCTGATGGTTTTATAAATGGGGGTTCCCCTGCACAAGCTATCTTGACTGCCAGCATGTAGGATGTGACTTTGCTCCTCGTTTTCCTTCCACCATGATTGTGAGGCCTCCCCAGCCATGTGAATTGTGAGTCAATTAAACCTCTTTCCTTTACAAATTACCCAGTCTCAGCTATTTCTTTATTAGCAGTCGGAGAACAGACTAATATAATAGCTCATGGTAAATACATAATAAATGCTGTCAATAGTCACTATCAATACAATTTTATGGCCCAAGATAACACACGTGTTATTTCATTTAATCCTTATGACACCTCTTTAAGTGAGCAAATCTTTTTTTTTTTTTTTTTTTTTTTTTTTTTTTTTTTTTTAAGATGTAGTTTCACTTTTGTTGCCCAGGCTGGAGTGCAATGGAGCAATCTTGGCTTACTGCAACTTCTGCCTCCTGGATTCAAGTGATTCTCCTGCCTCAGCCTCCTGAGTAGCTGGGATCACAGGCATGCACACCACCACACCCAGCTAATTTTGTATTTTTAGTAGAGACGAGGTTTCCCCAGGTTGGTAAGGCTGTTGTTCTCAAAGTCCCAACCTCCCAAAGTGCTGGGATTAGAGGCGTGAGCCACCGTGCCCGGCCAAGTTAGCTATTCTTAATACATTCCATAGAAGAGGACACTGAGACTCAATATCTTGACCAAAAGCATTTAGGTAGTTTATGAACAAGTTAAATTCCATGTAAGTTGTGTGTGACTCTGAAATATGCTTTTAATCATATTGCAATTCTTAATCTCAAGGAATTAGCCTCTGGTTAAAGATGACAGATTACACTTATATGTTTACCTATTCTCCCTTCTGAAACCTCACTAAAATAACAGTAATGGGATATTTACGAAATGCTTAATCCACAGGTGGTGGCAGGTTGGTAGAGGTAAAAATAACAACAAAATTTTGGAACCTACAAAGCAGTTAATGACTAAATAATGACTTAATGATTAGATAATACCAAGGAAACTAAATTCTGAGCCAAGAAGCAATCCAATTTACATTGCAGAGTACCCCAGAGATTCATATCATTACCAAATTAGGTATCTCTAGAAATGAGGATAAAATTGGGATGAAGAAAGGAAATATTGGTCAAAACTCTTTAGATGCATGTTAAACCTTTCTTTTTGCCACACATCTAAAGTACCTGAATGCCACTCTCCCCTGGCCTACAGTATTAAAACTGGCTGGAAGTTGAAGACATTTAAGGGAATGCTTACATATGGAAGAGTGAAATCTTTTACATTCGTTTTGCTTTCAGTGCCCAGTACTGGCAGCCAAGTTTATACCCTCCAGAAAGATGAGTGAGAAATCCTTCTTTGGGAGAACTAAGCAGTCCTAGAAGGCTTCTCCACACCAATGCCTTCTCCGGATGAGAGCCAACTCTCCAGGGGAAAAGACTGTCAGAGGCTTATCCCAGTGGAGGAAGGGCATTATTCTACACTGAGCCAGGCTAGTTTCCCCAGCATTCCCATTTTCTTACCCCAGCATATTCAGAGAGGAGGTTCTTCATTGAAATGGCCCATCCTAAAGAGAAGCCCAGAGTTGGCAAGCCTCATCCACTGAGCTTTTCATCACTTTTAGTTTCTGTTTGTGAATGTAAAAATGCCAATCATCAACAGATATTTGAGGCAAGACTTTGTGATTAAAAAAAAATCAACAAATACAAAAGAGACAAATTGAAGGAAACTTTTCAGGAAAAACTACAACAAGCCATTGTTAATATCTTCAGGGATGTAAAAGATTATAATGTTTCCAAAGCAAAAAAAAGAATATTCACAGATTTAAGCCTCTTAAAATTTTTTAATCAATCAATAAAAATTTTAGTACTAAGTTTAGACTATAAAGTTTAAGAAATATCTCAGAGAGTGCAGTAATAATGGTAGTCCTAGAAATAGAGAATTTTTAAAAAATGTAGAGGAGGAAATATCAAGTAATTAAGAAAATTTGCCAAAATTTAAGGATATGAATTTTCAGATTTTAGAAAGCAATTTAGTGCCTGGTATCCTGGATGAAAATAGGTCTACACAAGCCTACAGTGTGTAATTTTAGAACACTAGAAGAGGAATAAAATCTTCTAAAAATTTCAAGGAAAGAAAAAGATTCAATAACAAAAAAAACAAACAGCTATTATACATTTCCTTAGCATCATAAGAAAATTGAAAAGCAAAACTCAAAGTAAAAAAAACAAATGCATTCTGAGCAACAAATGATTTCCAAAGAAGAATCCTATAACCAGGCATGGTGTTAAATTAGTTGAAAGGTAAGAGTAAACAGTAATTAGACAAAACCTCAAAAAATGTGAGTCCCATGTACTCTTTCACAGGAAGCCACTGGAGTATGTGCTGTACTGAAACAAGAGCATAAATCAAAAATTATGAAGACTTAGGATTTTGTAACAGAGAATTAAGCAATAGAGAGGGACAAAGGGAATTTCCAGTTTAATGTGAAGGGAAATTTCTGAAGCTAATGTTTTAACAGGATCTTAAAGCATTACACTGAAGAGTACTAGACCACAAACTGAACCAATTAAATTGGAAAAACTGGGGTTGGGCCCCAGGCATCAGCTTTTTCAAAGCTCTTTAGGTGGTATCGGTGCATAGATAAGTTTGATACCACTGGTGTAGAGGTCTGTTGTACAAGGGTGCTTTGGAGCAGTAGCATTGGCATCACTGGGGAACTTGTTAGAAATGCAGTATCTCCTGAAAGGGACATGTAAACCTGTTTTAAAGGCTTGATGGAGGATGCATGTGGACTACTGTGAGACTGAGAAAATTCTAAGGGCTGTAGTCTTAGGGGAAAGCCCCACACTCTAATGGGCTTTACCTCCAGTGACTCCACTAAGATCTTACGGTGAAAATCCAGGAAAGATGATGCCCCTGTGCCTCCAGCAGAGGAAAGGGAAGAAGAACAATTATAAAAACACCAGCACCTTCTCCACAACGAAGGCCAACTCTTCAGGGGAAAAGACTGCCAGAGGCTTATCACAGTGGAGGAAGGGCATTATTTCTACTCGGCCAGTCTAGCTTTCCTTAGCCATCCCATTTTCTGACCCTAACAGGGGTCAGAGATGCAAAGAAATAGATTTGGAATGTTTCAGCCAGAGTAGAAAGTGGGAGACAGAAGCAAAAGAGATACATGACTAGAGAATCACTTGTGAAGGTCACAGCCTCAAGACACAGGTCACCGAAGGACTGAGATTAAATCATAAGATTATAAAACACTTTTTCTCCCCTACACTGTACCACCTCGCCACGGGGCCCTAGTAGAACAATGGTTTCAGCGAAAAAGATGCAAGACACAGACTTTCTTTGAGGATTAATTAGGAAATTCCAAACTTAAGCCTGAAGACAAAAACAAGGACTAAGGAATTAATGACCTCTGGCACTATAACTACAGTAAACATTGAACAAAAACACTAATATTAAAGATGCCTAACTCCTAACCAAATTAACATAAGCTCTCACACTAAGGGTCTGTTTATTCACTTTCTAGTACTTGATACATAGCTGGCTTTCAAGGAAAACTTGCAATGTATGCCTAAAGCAAAAGAAAAGAAAGCCTGAAGAGATAAAACAATCATCAGAACAAGATTCAGATGTAACACAGGTGTTGGAAACATCAAATGGGGAATTTAAAATAACTGTGATTCACGTGTTCATTGCTCTCATGAAAACATTAGACAACAGGCAACACAGGCAACATAAGCAGAGAAGTGAAATCTCTAGGAACAATAAAGAAGAAATGCTAGAATCAAAAGCAATTTAAGAGAAGTTGAAGAATATCTTTAATGGGCTCATTAGTAGGCTTGACACAGTGGAGGAAAGAATCAATGAGCATTGAAGATAGGAGAAGAGAAACTTCCCAAAGTGAAATGCAAAAGGAAGAGAATTTGAAAAGCAAAACGGAACATCTAAAAAATTCTAGGACAACTTTTAAAGGTGTAAAACCTGTAATTGTAATACTAGAAAGGAAAGAAAGAGGGAAAGGAGCAGAAGATAGCCTGAAAGTAATAATGATCAAGAGTTTTACAAAATGAGTGACAGACAGCAAACCGCAGATTGAGGGAATTTAGCAAACACCAAACAGGATAGATACAAATAACTAACTAAATAAATAAACTAGGTGTGCCATATTTTAAACTGCAGGAAACCAAAGATAATGACAAAATCTTGGAAGAAGCCACAGAGAAATACTTTATATATAGAAGGACAAGGGTAAGAATTACAAGAACCTTCCCATCTGAAACCATGCAAACAAGAAGAAAATGGAGTGAAGCATTTAGCGCTGAAAAAGAGAGAAAACCCCCATCCATCTAGAATTACATATCTAGCAAAATTATTCTTCAAACATGAAAGAGAATTGAAGCCTTTCTCAAACAAAAGAAAACTGAATTCATTTTCGTCAGGCATAAGAATGTCACATAAGAAATGTTAAAAGTTGTTTGGGCTGGTGGAAATTGATACATGTCAGAAACTTGGATCTATATTAGAAAAGGGCCTTAGAGAAGGGAAAAAATAAAGAGAAGATAGAACGTTCTATTTTTCATATGCTTCATTACCTAAAAGATAACTATTAAAAATAACAGTAATAATATTCTAGGTGATTGTAGCACATGGATAAGTAAAATGACAGCAGTGACAGAAGAAATGGGGAGGAATTGGGAACAGTCTGTTGTGACTCATCTGTACCACATGTGAAGTGGTATAGTGTTATTTGAAGGTAGACTTAGATTAGTTTAAAATACATATTGCAAACCCTAAGCTAAACACTTATTTTTAAAGAAATATAATTGATAAACTGAAAGAGGAGATACAACAGAATCATATAAAATGCTTGTTTAAAACCAGACAAGGCAGAAAAAAATTGAGGAAATGGAAAGCAAACAGTAAATGTAACAAATGGAATCTAAGTTACAAATTAGGTAGCTATTAATTCAATGATATGAATAATCAGTTTGTGAATAGTTTAAACAGACCAATGAAAAGGCTGACTGAGGGTGGATAAAAAAGACAAGACTTATATGTTTAAATACAGACTCAGGTTACAAGTCGAGGAACAGAGAAAGACATGCCATACTAACCCTAATTAAAGGAAAAGGAAGAGTGGCGTAGTGAAATGTTAATTTCAGAGGAGGCCAACTTCAGGACAAGGAATATTATCGGCATTAAGAGGGATATTACATATAAAGCACCTGCTCTGTGTCTAATAACATGACAATTTTTTTCAAATTTACATTATTCAGTTTATTCCTCTTGAAAATACAATTCATGAGTGGTCTTTACATTTAAAGATTTAAAAATTAATAAAATGTGAATAATGCCATTATACATTGATTGCCTTTTGTTAAGTAAATTACATTGCAACAGCAAGCAAAAATTAGCATTTGAAAAGTGCCAACAGGAACTCAATACATCGTTCCATTGGTTAAAATTTTATATTTCGTTGATTATTGCCATATGAGCCTATTTGAAACTGCTGACATTGTTGCTTCTCAGGTAGGCAAGAGACCAGAGAAGAGGCATGCCGGTAGAACCTTCCACACCAGCCTGTTGTCACATGTGGTCTGTGGCTATCTTCTCTCATAGGTTGCTGACGCCATGCGATCTCACATGTAATCCTGGTGGCAGTTTCTACTGCTTCTTATTGTCTCACAGCTTTACCACATGGGTTGATGTGTTTGGTAGGTGCTTAGCACATTTTATCTGCCAGCCACCTTTAGGCTTGCTCCACTTAATGCAGCCCCTGCCTTGGTGTCCTGCTACCATTTATCATCTGCAAACACCTCACGCTGCAGTGCAGAGCTAGAGGGAGCGTGGCTTTAGTGTTGCTGAGCTGGTGGAGGCCAGGTTCTTGTAGCCAGTGATCTGCAATTCCGTTTCATAATAAAAAGAGCTTATAGTGTTGCTGGTGAAACTGCCTGAAGAAATCCAGGTGCTGGCAAGTGTGCATCCCATCATCACTGCCCTGTACATTAGTGTTGAAGGCCACTGACCTCATTCCCAGTTACATGACCTTCTGCACCACTAACCTGATACATTCTGCATTTACAAAACAGATGATATATTACTTGGTCTGACATAGGAAATGACATGAGTTATTATATTTTTACAATGAAGAGATGGAGGGTATCTTTTTATTTTTAAATGTACATAGCATGTATTAACTTAAGCAAGAAAAATGGTTAATGCTATAAGTATTATTCTTCAACTAAAGACTTTACAAGGAAAATCTAGATCAGAGTAAAAGCAAAATCAAACAAACTAGCATGTAGTTTGATGTCAAGATCAATACCACAGTCCTCACACTTTCTGGCTTTTGAAGCTTATTTTATACGTATTAGTTTTATTTAACACATTCTTTTGTAAACAATTTTTATGATATTGTTATTTTTACTTTAACAATTTTTTTTCTATTAAATGCCAACTGCCCTTTAAGGGAAGGAAGAGAGAGAAGACAATTTGACCTGCCCTTCTGTCCTTCTTTTTTTTTTTTTTTTTTTTTTTTTGAGGCAGTCTTTCTGTGTCTCCCAGGTGTAGTGCAGTGGTGTGATCACAGCTCACTCATTTTGTCTAAGACACATTTTCCCCACCAGGAGTGTTGATAGATCAGTAGTTCTCAGAGGCTGGGACAACCAGAGCACAATGACCTGAGGCTCTGGATGTTTATTAGTAATGGAGACCCCTATCATATCAGAGTGCGAGAGGAGGCACAGAAATTGTTGAGACAGGGTCTCTATCTTCCAGGCTGGAGGGCAGTGGTGCAATGACGGCTCACCTCCATCTCCCAGGCTCAAGCAATCCTCCCAAGTTGCTGGAACTATAGGCACATGCCACCACAACTGGCTAATTCTTTTTTGTTTTTGTTTTTGTAGGTGGGTTTTTACTGATTATGTGATTTAGCAAGATTTCTTCAGGTGATTCTTATGCAGGCAAAATCACTGACTTACAGGGAAAAGTAAAGCTCTTGAACACTTCCTGTTAGGTGAACCTTACTCTCTTACTTTTCAGCTGACTGTTTCTATGCAAAAAAAAGATCAACAGTGTAATTCTAACCCTTCTACACATGAGAAAGTTTAAGTTACAAGCTTGGAGGCCACGAATTCCTTGGAAGAAATAGTAGGGAACAACCCAAACACATCATTTTATCTAGTGACACCAACATTTGTGGAAATAGTTTTTTGTTTGTTTTTCAGATTTAACATGCATTTTAAGTTCAGGGGTACATGTGCAGGTTTGTTATATGGGTAAACTTGTGTCACGGGAGTTTATTTTACAGATTATTTCGTCACCCAGGTGTTAAGCCTAGTCCTCATTACTTATTTTTTCTGATCCTCTCCCTCTGCCCACCCTGTGCCCTCTAACAGGCCCCAGTGTGTGTGGTTCCCCTCTATGTGTTCATTCATTCTCATCATTTAGCCCACTTATACGTGAGAACATCCAGTATTTGGTTTTCTGTCCCTGTGTGAGTTTGCTAAAGACAATGGCATCTAGCTTTATCCATGTTCCTGCAAAGGAGTGATGACATTCTTTTTAATGGCTGCATAGTATTCTAAGGTGTATATGTGCATATTTTCTTTATCTAGTCTACCACTAATGGGCATTAGGTTAATTCCATGTCTGTTGTCGTAAGTAGTGCTGCAGTTAACATACATGTGTAAGTCTCTTTATAATAGAATGATTTTCATTCTCTTGAGTATATACCCCATAATGGGATTGTTGATTTGGGTGGTATTTCTGTTTTTAGGTCTTTGAGGAATCACCACAGTGTCTTCCACGATGGTTGAACCAATTTACACTCCCACTAACAGTGTAGAAGTGTTCTTTTTTTCTCTGAAATCTCACCAGCATCTGTTATTTTTTGGCTTTTTAAGGAAAGGGGTTTTAACCTATAACTCACATTGTATAGGCATACTTCCATTTGCCTTTGCTTATGTTTAAAAACGAAATAATCATCATTGAAAATTTCTTGATATGCCCCATTCAGGAACAAGTGTACCACCTCACTGTCAATGGGCTGCCCTCTGCTAGCATGACTATATTGGAGAAAACTATCTTTCGATGTTAGAGAACTCGGATGAAAGCACTAGCAACGTAATATCCCTCAAAGCAAAAGGCTTAAGAACATAAGCTCTGTGGAGTAGGTACATTTGCATGGTGTCATCACACAAAGTATTACCAACAAACACAGGTGAGGAAATAGGAGAGAAAACTATTTAGATGTTAGCTGAGGCTGATAGTTAAGGACAGATTTTGTTACATGTTAATTTAGGATACTTAATTTTTAAAGAATAAATACATCACTTAGGCTATTTGGCATGTTTTAGCACCTTTTGCTTTTTCTGAAGCAAACACATTAAGAGAGAAATTAAATAGCCGTGGATGAAGGTTAAAGCAGTGGCTTTGAGAATATGAGTTGGGTGGTAATTTAAACAATAAAAAATTACAATTCATGGTGTGGTGAAAGAGATTATTGAAGCAGGATGTTATGAGGACTTTGGTTTTAAAAAGTTGCAGGAGAAAGTGTTGTGCAAAAAGAGAGGGCAGAGATGGTTCCTGATATTAATGCCTCAAGTAATGATAAAAATATATTGAATGAATTTTATGATACAAATAGATTTGCAAATATGGAAAATTATGTTTCTTATTCAAAGAATGTTATGAGGCATGAAGTCTGCTGAAGAATATGAACTAAAATAAGGTCATAAAGAGAATGTGGCAGTCGTTGAGAATCCAGGCAGCATAATTCTTGTCAGGTTTTTGCTTTTAATTTTGGAGATCTTACTTGGCTTCAATGAGCAAGTCATGGAACTTTGCTGCCCCACTGAATTGCTAGATTTTGGTCAAAACTGAAATTTTTTGAATGCCATAGCTAGCTGCTCTGCAGCCAACAGACAGCCTTTTCTATTGAGTGTACTAGGCCGATTCGATGAGCTGTCAGCCGTTCCTTCTCTCACTTGGCTCTCAGTTCATGCACCAGATTAACGAGGAGTGTACGTCATTTGCCCTTCTTGTGATGTGGGATATGATCTCTACAGGAAATTCCTTTTCAGAAAAAGATTCTCAGCAGCAAGCCACTTCTATAACTTATCCTAATGATGGTCTTTACATCATCTAAGTGCATACTAAAAATAAAGTTTAATGCTAACCTTTCTATATCTTTCTTCTTCAAGGATCGTTCATAATGTTTCTCCATGTGCTACATCTTAAGAAATGGTTACTGGTTAACTTAAGAAAACGGCTTCCTTCCAAATAAGTAAAGTCAGCTACTACAATGAGTTAAATTTCTGATTTAGAGAAACATTATGCTCTGGATATACAGAAGTTCTACTTGCCTTATGTTTTACTTCCTGACTGTCCACGTGGCCTGTCACAAATGCTACACATTCTTCCAAGTGGCTTCCTTCTCCTTTTCTGGGAAGCTTGAAGAATTACGGAAATGTACTCTAGCCCTCTCAATCTCTCTCCTTCCGTACCCATAGTAACCAGTGGTGCTTAGCTATTTTGTGGATTGAACTATTTCATGCACATAACTCTCGAGGGAAAGAACATGTGGTATTTTCCACAGGACCTACCATAGACGTGAGCATCAAAAATTGCTCATTGATTATAAAAGCAATTTACTTAGGTAGCTCTAATTTCAGTTGAAATTGTTTCCCATACCATGAGACTCTTTGGGAATGAGAAAACAAGAGAGACTCCCTTAGGAGCCAGTTATTTGGGAAGAAGACATTCAGTCCATATACCAGTAGCCTCATGCTTTCTACCTTCAGACACAGAACATAATATATATATATATATATATATATATATATATATATATATATATATATATAAAATTTTTATTTTTTAGTATTTTAAATTTTCAGTTCCCTGATACATGTGCAGAACGTTCAGGGTTGTTACATAGGTATACATGTGTTGTGGTGATTTGCTGCACCTATCAACCCATCATCTAGGTTTTAAGCCCCCATTAGGTGTTTATCTTAATACCCTCTCTTCCTGAGTCCCCCATCCCTCGATAGTTCCTGGTGTATGAAGTTCCTCTCCCTGTATCCATGTGGTTTAAGTGCTCTATGGGAAGAACTATCCAAAATGTCTTCATTCTTTTATTTCCAAAGTGTTTTCATTGGCTCTCCATGGTTTTTCTTTTTCCTTTGAAGATGAAGCATTCAAAAGCATCAGGTAAGGGAGATAAGACTTAGTGAGTTAGTGAAGTTATTGGAGCTCACTCATTGCAAAGGACAAAATATATACATCTGAAAAGTGAAAACAGCAGTAGGGTGATTTCCAGGGCCAATGCCATCAAGGCTTCCGGTAGCAAGGGTGAGATGGACGATGTGTTTGGAATCATTTGTGTTTATGGTGCTTTTGTAGGCCTGTGACTGCCTGTGCTTAGGAAGATAAGAAATGCTGAGAGGTAACAATTTTATGCCTAAGATTGTGAGAAATGACAACAAAATAAGTAGGACTTTCGTGCTGCAGCAGTGGTAGCTGGAAAGCTTGCCGAAGTTGAGCCTCTGATTAAGACCAGAATGGAAATAACGCCAACCCTCTGATGCCCCAACCACTTCTGTTAAAATGATCTTTTTGAGGCCAATATTCAAAATTCTTGCAATTCAAACGCATTACTCTGTCCTAATTATCTCTGACTTTCCATAGCATTCTGTCCTGGCTCTCCACTAGTCATGGTAGTCTCTAATTTGACACGCAGAGTGCCCCATTCCTCTGTTGTCTTTTTATTTTTCTTTTTTGGCCTACTCCTTTCTTTTCAGAGAAAAGGGACTGGGGGCTAAAGAAGACTGAATGCCCACCACGTGTCTTCTGATTAGCTCTGTGTGTTGTAAAAGAAATGAGAGAGAGAGCAAAGTCTGTTACCTGGTGAGGTCAAAGACATTCTTCAGAAGAAACTCTGAGCAAGTGACTGCTTGGCAACTATGTACAGAAGGGATGAAGAATGAAACTTAAATGAACAATCTAAATGAATTCTATAACCTTCTAAAAGGAGCGATCTTTGACCTTAAAGGGAAATGTAGGCAAAATAAAAGATAAAATAACTGCCACTCATTAAAGATCAAATTTGTGTAGGACACCTTATTTTACACATTATACTAGAAAAAAATGGATAAACAGCAAAAAAATTACAAGTTTCTGCTCATCAGAGGACACCACTGAGAAAATGAATAGGCAATCCACAGACAGAATGGGAAGAAATATTTGCAAAATATATGTTTGAGACCTCATTGTCTCATTTTACTTCAGAAAATTCTGGGGTGTTAGGAATTATGGTTTTCCTCTTTTAGAAAGTAAAGTAAGAGGTTTGTAATTTGGGGGACTTTTTAATAAAAATTCTCAAATGTCAATAAAGTTGAAAGAATTTTATAGTAAGTGTTCTATATCTATCACCTAGATTCTATCATTAATATTTTATTATTCTTGTTTTACTGCAAATTTATCCATCCATCTATTTTATTTTTTAACATATAGTTCAAAGTAAATCGCAGATAACAGTACACTTCTCCCCACATATCTCAACATGTACGTCATTAATTAACTAGAATTCAATATTTTAATGGATTTTTTTGATATAAAATACACATATATGTGAGTGTATGCAATGAAATTCAAAAGTGTTAAGTTTATTCACTGACTGTCGAAAAATACAAACATGCCTGTTTAAGCCAAGCCACTATCAAAATGCATACCATTGTCATCACCATCATGCTCCCTTCCAGCCATTTCCACCTGTCCCCATAGTGGTAACCACCGTGTGTCATTTTTAAAAAATTGTTTAATGTTGCCTGTTTAGAAGTTTTATATATATATATATATATATATATATATATATATATATATATATATATTTGCATTTTAGATTCTGGGGTACATGTAAAGAACATACGGGATTGTTGCATAGGCACATACATGGCAATGTGGTTTGCTGCCTCCATCCCCCCATCACCTACATCTGGCATTTCTCCCCATGTTATCCGTCCCCAACTCCCCACCCACCACTGTCCCTCCCCTAGTTCTCCCCCACAGACCCCAGTGTGTAGTGCTCCCCTCCCTGTGTCCATGTGTTCTCATTGTTCAACACCCATCTATGAGTGAGAACATGCGGTGTTTGATTCTCTGCTCTTGTGTCAGTTTGCTGAGAATGATGGTTTCCAGGTTCATCCATGTCCCTGCAAAGGACACAAACTCGTTTTTTATGGCTGCATAGTATTCCATGATGTATATGTGCCACATTTTCCCTGTCCAGTCTATCATCAGTGGGCATTTGGGTTGGTTCCAGGTCTTTGCTATTGTAAGCAGTGCTGCAATGAACATATATGTGTATGTGTCCTTATAAAAAAACAATTTATAATCTTACAAATGAAATTAAATAGTGTGCACTTTTTTCTGTGAGGCTTCTTCTACTCAGCACAATTATTTTGAGATCTATCTATGTTGTCAATATGTTAGTATTTTCCTTTTCATTGTTTACTAATATTCCACTGTGTTATTATAACATAGTGTGCTTATTGATTCTATTTTTAATAGATACCTAAGCTGAAAACAGTTTTAGGCTATTATAAATAAAGCTGCTATGAGTGTTATTGTATAAATATTCCTGTGAATACATATTTTTTAATTCCTTATGTGAGCAACTAGGAATGGAATTACTGTGAGATATTTCTCCAAAGTGACAATACCATTTTGCATTTTTACCAAAAATATATGTGAGTTGCAATTACTTCACATCCTTACCAAAATTTGGTGTGGTCAGTTTTTAAAATTTGTTATTCTGGCAGAGTTTGGAGTGGTATCTCATTGTGGTTTTAATTTTCATTTCTCTAATGATCACTGATTTTTAGTACGTTTTCACGTGGTTATTGGCCATTCGTATTAATATATTGGTCATATATTATTTTGTGAAAGGTTTGTTCACATATTTTGAACAGTTTAAAAATTGAATTATTGGGAGGCCCAGGTGGGCAGGTAACTTGAGGTCAGGAGTTTGAGACCAGCCTGGCCAACATGGTGAAACCCTGTCTCTACTAAAAATACAAAAATTAGCCAGGCATCATGGCAGGTGCCTGTAATTCCAGTTACTTGGAGGGTGGAATCAGAAGAATTGCCTGGACTTGAGAGGCAGAGGTTGTACCACTGCACTTCAATCTAGGTGACAGAGTGAGATTCTGTCTCAAAAAAATTGGATTGTTGGACTTTTTATTATTAAATTTTAAAATTACTAATATCCTAGATACTTGTTCTTTATCAGATATATGTTTCAAAGATATTTCCCCCTATTTTATGGCTTGCATATTCATTTTCTTAATGGTGTCTTTTGATGTGAAGGTTTAAATTTTGATTTAAATTTAAGTTTTACATTTTAAATTTTTTTCTTTTATAATTATTCTTTTCTATGATCTGCCTAAGAAAGCTTTGTCTAGCTCCAAACCATACGAGTATCCTCCTGCATTTTTCTCTACAATATTTAGTGTTTTATATTTTACAGTTGGGTCAATCTTCAGATTAATTTTTGTGTGTGGTGTGAGGTAGATGTTAAGGTTTATTTTTTCCCATATGGATATCTAATTATTAGACTACCCTCTGTTGAAAACACTGTTCTTTCTCCATTGCATTGTTTTGCCTTTTCTCTGAGACTTTTACGTAGATTGTTCAAGATTTCAGTTAGTAGACCAAGGGACATAAATCCAAAATTACCTTTGATTGATAAAGCCATTTGTGCTCCTTCCCCGTCTTTACCTAATGAAAAATGATACTATCATTTCTTGATTTCTGTGCACTTGCAGACTTAGCACCATGTGGAGGCTGCAAAGGCTTGGGGCTTTCACCATGCGAAGCCATGGCCTAATCTGTACCTTGGCCCCCTTTAGCTATGGCTGGAGCAGCTGTGATACAGGGCATCAAGTACTGAGAAAACATACACCTAGGGGGCCCTGGGTCTGGCCCCCAAAACCTCTTATTCCTCCTCAGTCTCTGGGCTTGTGATGGGAAGCGCTGCTCTGAAGGTCTCTGACATTCTCTGGAGATATTTTCCCCATGGTCTTGTTGATTAACCTTTGGCTCCTCATTAATTTTGCAAACTTCTCCAACTGATTTTAATCTACCCAGAAAATTGGGTTTTCTTTTTTATCACATGGCCAGGCTGCAAACCTTCTAAACATTTATGTTCCGTTTCCTCTCTGATGCTTTACCACTTAGAACTTTCTTCTGCAAGATACCATAAATCATCCCACTCGAGTTCAAAGTTCCACGCATCTCTAGGCCAGGGGCATAATGCCACCGGTCTCTTTGCTAAAGCATAGCAAGAACCACCTTTATTCCAGTTCTCAACAAGTTCCTCATCTCCATCTGAGATCACCTCTGCCTTTCAGCCTGAACTTCATTTTCCATACCACTATCAGCATTTCGGTCAAAGCCATTCAACAAGTCTCTAGGAAGTTCCAAGCTTTCCCACAACTTCCTGTCTTCTTATGAGAACTCTGATACGGTTTGACTGTGTCGCCATCCAAATCTCATCTCGAATTGTAGTTCCCATAATCCTCACATGTCATGGGAGGGACTTGGTGGGTGGTAATTGAGTGATGGGGGCGGTTACCCCCATGCTGCTGTTCTTATGACAGTGAGTTCTCATGAGATCCGATGGTTTTATAAGGGGCTTCCCCTCTTTTGCTCGGCACTTCTTTCTGCCATCATGTGAAGAAGGACATGTTTGCTTCTCCTTTCACCATGATTATAAGTTTCTGCAGGCCTCCCCATCCAGGGAGAACTGTGAGTCAATTAGACTGCTTTTCTTTATAAATTACCCAATCATGGGAAGTCATTTATAGCAGCATGAGAATGGACTAACACGCCCTCCAAACTGTTCCAATGTCTGCTTGTTGAAAAGTTCCAAAGTCATTTTCACATTATCAAGTATCCTTACGGCAATGCCCCACTACCCATTACCAGTTGACTGTATTAGCCCATTTTCATGCTGCTAATAAAGACATACAAAGACTGGGTAATTTATTTTCATGCTGCTAATAAAGACATACTCAAGAGTTGGTAATTTGTAAAGAAAAGAGGTTTAATTGACTCACAGTTCCATAGGGCTGAATAGGCCTCAGGAAACTTACAATCATGGTGGAAGGGGAAGCAAACATGTCCTTTGTCACATGGTAGCAGGAAGGAGAAGAATAAGTGAAGAGGGGAAAAACCCCTTATAAAACCGTCAGATCTTGTGAGAACTCACTATTATGAGAACAGCATGGAAGAACCCGCCCCCATGATCTCATCACCTCCCAGGAGTCCCCTCCCCCAGTACATTGGGATTATAATTCAGATTACAATTCAAGATAAGATTTAGGTGGAGATACAGAGCAAGACTATATTTTGTACCATAAAGAAAATCAGTGTGCTAATCATACATTTTACCTTATGGGAAGTAAGTGAGACATTAGCTGAGATTGCTTCTACTACATAGAAAATAAGCATATTTGATTCTATATACTACGTTGAGAAAACTGGAATTTCAAACCAGTATTCCTTTAAATGGTAACACACTTTCTTTAATGACTTATGTTTTTATCTTTTACTCAATATTTTACTGACAGTATTTGAATAAATCTGCTTGCAAATGTAATGTAAAAGTAGCCAAGAGTAAGTATGGAAAGATGAGCTTTTAAAATTATTCTTCCTTATCAGTTGAAACAAAACAGACTTTGCAGTCCTCAGAAGTAATTTCTATAATAAGAGTTCTGATCTGAGATCAGATTTTCTTAGGTTCAAGAAATCTGAGAAAAAGCATGATAATTTAATGTCCTACTAGCGTAAAAGCTACAGGCCTATTCGTTCACAAAATATTTGGTCGTTATACTCTTAATGTTTCAATAATGACCTAAAGAGAAAGGTGCTATCTCGATATATGTTAGATTTATTGCAAGTATATTCGTAAGGAGAATGTACCAACTATTTTGCAAGAGCATGTGCAAAATTGAAGCCCCATACTATATTTTCTTAAATGTAATTCAGCAGTAACCTGAAATTGCTTTCATACACAAAAAGATGACAACAGTATTTCCTCAAATGGATTTGAATACAAGAGTTTTGTTCTTTAAATAATAATGGAAAATTGAAAATTGGCACAATAACATATTCCCTCCTGCTTTATTAAGAACAGTCACGGCTGTCCTTAATAGAAGCAGGCAACCTTTTTTTTTCTTTTTTTCTTTTTTTTTTTTAACTGCGTTCTTTTGTTTGTTTGCTTTTTCCTCCTGTAAAATGCAGCTGTGCAGAGCTTCTGGGATTTGCTCTTGATCTTGCAGGCACAATCCCCTCCCCCAGTGTGACATTTGTTGAACTTCAGTTACCACTTGTCTCTGTGTTTGAACCCATACTGCACATTTCTACATTCAACAAACATGCTTTACCATGCTTAGAAGGAATAAAGATAGCAATCTTATGCAATTTTGTGACTGTTTCCTAAGGATTATGCCTTAGAAGTGTAGAAGTATAGATTTATAGTTCTATCTCACAATGGGACTTCCTACACCCATACTGCCTATTTAGAAATTAAGAAGAGGATCAAATGAAATAGCTAAGTAAAGTATGTTTGTGAACATTGAAGGGGCAGATTCCATTACTAAACAAAGAATTGTTTTCTCACGCCTCAGTTTTATTTAGTGCTATGTCATTCATCCAACAAATTTTATAGTAGTGAAAAGTGAAGGGCTATGAGAATTGCACAGTATAACTAAGAAAATTTATAAAAGGATTTAAAGTATTAAAAATAAGTCTATATTGAATGCCAATTAAAATTATTAAAGAAAATTATCAATGATGAAAAGGTAAGATTTCTAAAATTTTAAGACATTATAAAATAGATGTTCATTAGGCCAGAGATTCTTGCATTTTTCTCTGCCTTAAGTTACTGTGTTTATTATATTTAACTTAAGCACCAAACGATCTTGCTGATATCCTAAATATTAATATTTATTTGAAGGTTATAATTTTACCATAATTCACCATGAATGTACCATAATTCACCGTAATTTTAAATACTGGTTACATAATAAGTGTATTTTTATAAAATGTATGTTTTTCCATTTTCCACTAGTTAATGAAAAGACAAGATTCCACTAACAGAAATTTATGGTACAGTAAATCCTAAAATTATGTATCTATTCTGTCAAGTAAGAGATTTCAATTTTAGCCAAGGTCTAATAGTCAATTCTTTATGTAATTGAGATGGTGACTGAGAATTGAGTTAGGAATTAGAGTTTAGTGATAAAGTTGGAAACAGCCAGTTCTATTATTGAGTTGCCACCATATGTACATACTATTGTATTTGCCTGAGAAAGTTGAAAAAATATTTTGACACAATTTCTGTCCTTGGGGATTTTACAATCTGATAGGAGAGATAAGATAAATGAATAAATCTTAAATACACATGCACAGATGCACATGGGCAGGCACACACACACCCCACACACAGATACACGCCATAATATGTGTTAAATAAATACTACAACAGCCAGAAAAAGACATGATGTATTACTGGAAATCTAGAGACTTTGCATCTATTCGTATTTCTATCATTATTTTATTTGCTTAAATATTCTTATCCTGTTTTTTTCTCTCCAAATATTAAAGATAGGAAAAAATAGACATAATTTACAAGATTTTTAAGGCAAAGATAATGGCAAAATATATGTGAAGAAAAACATTTGCTGGGGAAAAGGAATTTAAAAGGGACAGTAGGATTCAAAGTGGATCGTCTGCTATCTTAAGCCCTTCATAGGTGTAGGCAAAAACCTTGGGCATGAACTTTGTAGAAAACAATTAAAGGGAGATAGGTTCGTCATTTTTAAAGTCTAAATAAAGCAGTTGCACAGAAGTGACTTATCTGTCCTCCACACTTAGCAAGGAGAGAATTGTTTTCTATCTAACCTCAAAAAGAGAACATTGTGGGATAGAGTCAACATTCTCAACACATCATTGCTATAATCACAACAGATTTCATGAGATTACTTTGATGACATCCCTCCAGATGGGCTGCTGGTTTAATGTTAATTTGATCTGGAGATAGTTGTGATGTTTAATTTTGGACCAGCCACTTGCCCTTTATAAGCTTTAGTTTGGTTTCTAAGTTTAGTTTCCTCATCTGCACAATGAGGGAATTAGACTGATTGGATGATTTAGAGAAGAAATTACAGCTTAAGTGCCCATGAGAGGTGAAATCATTGGTGTCAATGATGGCAAAGAAGGACTGGAGAAAGAGGTATTGAGTTTGGTCACAGACAAGTTGACAGTTTTGCAAAAACTTTAAGGAGACAGTTGGAAACAAGGCCTCAGATAGTTACTGGAGCTGAAAAAAAAAAAATCTTCGGTCAGTGCTATCTATCACAGATAAGAGCTCTGAAAAATAATTTCTTCTGGGGGAAATTTGTAGATAAAATACAAGAATCAATCCATAAAGAATGACAGAAATAAGAATCACAAGATGAAAGAGGAGAACACAAGATGACAGAGAAATACAGAAATCAAGTATTTTAAAAGGATACAATGATAAATGATAATTGTATGAATTATAATCAAAAATAATACTTGAAGATAAGATACAATAATAGATGTGATGAAATATAATTGGCATATTCAAATTAAGCATATAAATAAAATTATATTAGTAACTATAGATGCTAGGTACCACAGAATATTTTTTTCTAAGATAGAGTTATGGATCTCAAAAATATGTTATGAAAACAAAGTACAGTAAGTAAAAAATGATCAGATCATAAGCTAGAGTATCACAAATACTCAAAGATAAACACAAATTCTCACATCTTTGATAAAGATGGGTTACATTCAGCCAACAGTCCATGGTGGGTTCAATTAAGGAAAAAAATTAAAAATTACCCCTACAAGATGAAAAGATAAGATTAAAGAGGGGAGGAGTAGTAAAGTATTTTTGAATGTCAGAAACATCAGGGGGAAAGTCTTAGGGAAATTTGGGATTTTCAGAAAACAGCTAGTAACTCTGTTGGTCACAAAGAGTATATGTAACACAGTAGCTATTGATGTTTTTGAAAAAGTTAAGCTGAGACCCTCTAATTCTAGAGTAAGAAAAGTTATACTTAATATGTTGGATGATGAAAAACTATGCAAGATTTTTGAGCCAGTAAGTGGCAGGATCAGGACAGCCCCTTAGTAACATGTATGTGACAGTTAAGGATACAACAAAGAATAGGATTGAGCAGGGATACGCTGGGATGGGAGTTCTCATTAGGAAATCCAGCCGTGGCAATAGTGTAGGTGGCCTGAACTGGACAAGTTACAGTAGAAATGAAAATATCCAGAGAGCTAGCAAACCTGGGCAGAAATGAATGTCGGTGTGTAATTACTGGCAAATGACAGTGGGCCCTAAGGCTAATTGCCTATCTCCAGTGCCATCTTTCTTACTTAGCAAAAATGGATTATGGTGTTTTGCTTCTACCTGTCTCAGAGATGCTGTCAGAATTGATTATGCATATTTCTCCAAAGTAATCTAAAGTGCTCTAATTCTTTGGAACTGGACACTATGTAAATACGATTATTCATTATGTGTAAAAGAGGAATACAGAATGATGGATGTGCCCAGCCAACATGAGAGAACCATTTAAGAATATTGAGAAGGAAATAAGCTAAGTAATCAATATCATGTTTTAATGTGGAGAGCTAAAGACATTGATGGAAGAATACTGAGTGAAAAGGAAATAGATGTGGATAATGCATTTGGGAGTTCAGACAGATAAAAGAGGGCTGTGTTACACTAACTAATTTCAAGAGAAAAAGTGAGTATTTTAGGTTCTGTTCAGTGTTATGAAGTAATCAGGAAAAAGTTTAAAATGAAAATTAGAGGTCATTTGTAGCATTTATTAAAGAGTCATAAGAACAGTTATGCATGTAAATGTACATTCTGAATTTTGCATCAAAAGTGATCAACACATACATAAATGCATTATAGAATGACATTTTATTTCAAAGACAAGTCACTAGAATTACAGAGTTCAAGAGATTAAAGTAAGGTGGCTAGGATTCAAAAGGATGGACGCCATTGTAGGCTACCATTTATTGACATTAGGGTGTCAATTTCTCTAGAGTACCTAGAGATCACTTTAAGATCATGTTTTTACTTGATACCTATAACTATAACTACGAAAAGAAGAATTCTGACAGTCTGACAGTGAAATTTGGACTTTGAAACTTTTTTTTTTTTTTTTTTTTTGAGATGAAGTTTCGCTCTTGCTGCCCAGGCTGGAGTGCAATGGCATGATCTCGGCTCACCAGAACCTCCATCTCTCAAATTCAAGTGATTCTTCTGGCTCGGTTCTCCTGAGGAGCTGGGGTTACAGGCATGTGCCACCAAGCCCAACTAATTTTGTATTTCTAGTAGTAGAGACGGGGTTTCCCCATATTGGTCAGGCTGGTCTCAAACTCCCGACCTCAGGTGATCCACCGGCCTCCGTCTCCCAAAGTGCTAGGATTACAGGAGTGAGCCACTGAGCCCAGCCAACATTTTTTTTTTTTTTTCTGTTTACAGTCCAGGATTATGCACCAGACTGACCTAGTATTTAAAGTAGATTAAAAGTCTATGGCAAACTATTAGAAAATAGTGTATCATTTGTTTTCTCAAGCTACTGAAAAAATTAAAAAAAGAAAATAGTACATCACTTAGCATAAAATTAGTTATGTCACAGTTTGACAAGTAATGTTGTAGCCTGGTGCAGAGAGGACTCTCTGCTTTGGATTAAAATAAGAACTGAATAAAGTTGGTATTTTAGGCCCCTTCCCTTCACCTTTATTGAAACCTTACCACACCGGCTGCCTGGTCTCCTTCCCACTTAGAATGTCTTTAAAGCTTTTTCTCCTATCAGCTGATACTTTAAGATTAAAGTGAAGATATGAATGTTGAAGAGCATTCTAGAATTCAAAGTTATAATGGTGACATGAGGACTAGAGGTATTGCTCTGAAGTTAAGAAGTATCACTTGCGTTTATTTGTCTGGCCAGTTGATCACAATGATTCCAGCCACAGAGAGAAGAGTGCTGGGCTGAGCTTTGATATAAGGTTTGGTTAACTTTGGAATTACACAGTTAGTGAAGGGCACAGTCAGTGAAGGGATGTCCTCACCAGTACATCTAAGAGACCAAACAAGAGGGTCTCCAGCTCCCTAATTCTGATTCTACTGTACCAACTCTGCTTTGTTTTAAGTAATGAGGTTCCAGATGCTATTACATTAAGAATTCTAATTTAATTTTGAAAAACTGTTTTCTTAGATAAAGTAACTAGGACTCAGGGAGATAAAGTAACTTAGTGACTCACCTAAGTTTCCCCTGGTCTCCGATTCCAGGGTGCCACCCACCATGTTATCATGTTGATTTGTAAAGAGATTCTCAAGTAGGTTCAATTTTATAGCCCCAATTTAAGAGAGAGACTAAGTGAAGATTTGGCATACCACATCGGAAAGGTTCCCAAGCCCTAGATTTCACTGATGAGACAGTTCCGTTCTCACCTATGTGTGTTGATCAGCTGCCACCTAAACCAAGGACAGCTCCCATTTGCTTTGTGTGAACGGGCTTTGCTGTAGCAGTGCTAATTGGCTGCAAGGCAGATTTCTTATAATCAATTTGGGATGGCTCTAACTCGCTCTTACCCTTATGCATGATAATCAAGTCTACAAGGATGCCTAGAGGATGCTTGAGGGATTGGAGGACACGAATGGGACTAAAGCTCATAAATGAGGGCATGTCACAAAAACTGAAATTAGAGAGTAATTACGGTACTTAGGGCTATGGGAAGAACTAATGGGATCAAATTAATAAAATGAAATATTTCTTGAGAGCAAGTGACATTCGCTTGTGTGAGAATTCCAAAAAGACTGTGGAATTATGTGCTCTGCCCTCAAAATCCTTGCCCCATCCACACAGAAGTGAAAAGTATATCCCTCACAGGCAGATGGGCCTCGTCTGCTTTTGCCTAATTTTCTCTTTGTCTGAGTAAAGATGCAACACAATACAATTGAAAAAAATGTGGATTCAGTGCTTGACAGTAATAGCTCTAGCCATGGGTTCTCTGTCTTCAAGTACCAATAAATAATTCCATCTCCTTTCTGTGAAAAAAAATTAGTTATTCATGTAGCATAATCTGTTTTAACACTTAGTTCAAGGCTCACAAAGTCCAAGTGGTTCTTTGGTAAAATGTTAATTTTCTGTTTTACTTGCAGCCTCACACCCATATTGAGATGTCACTGGGCTTTTTTTTTTCTCCATGAACCACTTTACTAAATATGCCAAGCGGGAAATGTTAAATGAGGTTGTCATTTCAATCTCGGGGGGAAAGGCAGGGCATGTGTTATGTAGGGAAAACTGTGCAATGCAATAGTCTGTTATGCATATGTAAGACAAATTCAGATGACTTGGGGCATTTTCTACTTATTTTTCATAAGAATATTAATTATTATATTTTCCCTTGAGATTTCATTGAAGAATTAACAAGATTATTGACTTTCTTTTCAAATTAAGCAAGGAATATACTTGAGAATACATACATAATTCATAATAAATAAGCATCAAAACATTTTATAAGGTCAACAAGCAAAGTCCATTCTGACCTATTTAACTTTTAACTTGAATACATTTCAGTGAATAGTCATATTTCTTACCATAGCATTATATTTCAATGCACTAAATAGGATTATACACAGGTGTATTTAAATGTGGCAATAAAATCAAATGGAACCAACCAAATTTAGGTTTTAGGACCCTTGAGGCTAATATTTTACTGTTATCATTTATTTAAACTCTTATCTTATTAGTCTATTTAATAGGACAAAGGTGAGATAATTAGGTGCTTCTATTTGAAAGTGTACAGTGTTTGCATCTGTGTCACTGACACTAATGGCAGGAATCTGTGTTTTTCAGTATTGGAAATTAGACAACAAAATTCACAATCAGTACGTTTCTAAGAGGATTTGCAATTTGGCTTAATCAGTGGTTATTATTATTTTACAAAGCCAACAGCTTTGTGCAAATAGTAACTATGTTTTTTCTATCAAAAATGCTTCTACAAGATAGATGTGGCAGTAAATGTTTTACAGTTAGCTAATTGCTAATTGCTACCTTTTCCCATGAAGGTCATTATGGAATGATGTTATTTGCTCTCCATGTTTATACTTATACTACCCCAAATCACATATGTAGGACTTCTTAGAGTTACCATATTGCTAGAGCAATATTACCTTCTTAGGAAGATAGTGTTGTGTTGAAGAAAGTGCCCCCAGAATGAAATAAACAGATTGGGTGACTTTCTTGCCTTTAAAACTTACTATCACGTGATTCGTGACCAATCCTCAATGTCCTTGAGCCTTAGTATGCTTGTCAACAAAATAATACTAATGTTTTTGAGATTCCTCAGGTCTCAGGACTGCTATGATAATTTAAAATGACAATGAAAAGTATTCTGGAAAATTTAGGACAAGGGACAAATAGTCGTAATTATATTTTTAAAATGTATGCTTCTGGTGGTCTTGCTAACACAATTTTATTAACTACAAATGCACCATTTGAAATGGATTACATATACAGTTTTGACATCACATTTAATTGATTATATTTTTTCAGTTGGTTTACCCAAACATCAGGTAATTTGAAACCATTACAAATAAACATTTGTATACTTTTAAAATTATTGTTTTGATGGGCTGGTGTGTGGGAAAAGAGCAGTAAGTAATGTGTGAAACTAAATGGTCACTGCCCTCTAGGTGCTAGCATTGAACAATTATGTCCTTTTTGGCTTCAGCTATTTCTTTCCCTGCTTTCTTTCTTACTAGAGTCATCTTGTCTCTGTTCTCCTTTCTTGTTCCCTAATCCTTGCCCTTTTCCCTTCTTTTTCTGTTCAATTGCTCCTTCGTTTCATTTGCTACCTTTTCCTTGGGTGTCTCGTTATTAGAAAAAATGTGTTACACATTGATTACTTTAGAAATTTGTTTTTCTTTGCTTATATTCAACATACTCTCTGTATTGAAAATTCTGAAATTTTCGGTATAAGGATATCTGAAATTTTCACTCTAAGGAATTCTAAAATTTTCAATATAAGGAATTTATTTATGCCAAGCTTCTTGAATATGTTTTCTATTACCAAATACAAACCTGAGCAAGTTCCTAAAACTTAGGTAATCTTGTAGAAAAAAAAATCACTGGAACTTTTAGGGACATAACAGTTTGCCAGACTTCTATAAAAAAGTGAATTCGCTCAAAATATAGCTTCTTTGTGAACTATAGGTATGGCTTCAAGTGGTTCCATGGACTGCATAATGAGCAACTAGAGAGCAAGGATTTGGTCTAATTTATGGCTGTCTCTAGCTTGGAGCTCCGAGTAACCAAACAAAATGGTAAATAGACTTGGTGAAGTCTCAATTGCTACGTGGAGTCAAACTAGACTCTTGCTATGCAGCAACTAACACGTACACACACTAGTCATTTTATTCAAGAGTTATTTGACAGTGAAGACCTGGGCAGTTGTGAGAAATACAGTGATATCTAAAATAAAATCAATCATTAACAAAGAGTTTACAATCTTGAAAGAAGAATTCAATGAGTACTAGAATAAAAAATTGTTATGTTGGCTTACATAATCCTTCATGATCTGATCCTCCCTTTATTCTCTATTTTAGTTCTTGTCATCTCTCCTCCCTGTGCTTCAGGGGTTCTAAACTGGTGCTTTTCAAATTGTATGGAAGAACGATTTGCTTTTGTTTGTTTGATTATTTCATTTCTAATCCACTGTCATGTGCATGGGTCCTGCTGCATGCATATGGCTAGAACACTGTTCATTTCACATGACAATACGAGAATCGGTTCAGACCATATTCAAGACCGTGATGCTCTGATGTTAATAACAGTGCCAACTTTCCATAAAAGTTTCTAAGCACTTATTCACAATGTCTGCACTTATTTCTGTGCATAGTCTGACAGAGAATTAGTGATCACTCTCCACCAATTAGAACACTCTTAAATTACTTGCAGTTTGCAAACATGTTGATGCCCATTGCCATTTTGCTTTTCTTTTCTCCCTCCTGTAATGACCCGTACTTCTTCTCACAGCTAATCCTCTACTAGTCTGTTGAGACTTAGCACTAGAGTCACCTCCTCCTGAAAGCCTTCCAAGACTGATTCAAAACTCCACTATGCTTATCCTCTGCATCTATCACACTTATTGCCTGGATCTGAATATGTGTGCTCAATTTTCTGAATATCAACTCCTCAAAGGAGCTTGCTTTTTTTCTGTCCAGTGCCTAAAACTGCCTTGTGGTCATCATTTACATTTAATATCTAATTAATATCTAATTAGTGAATAAATTAATTATCAAATGAACCACAAGACACGTACATGACTCTGGAAACACAAAATAGGGAGATACGGGTTCTGGTTGAGGGAACTGGGAAAGTTGTCGCTGAAAAACAAAATTTGAACTAATGCTGGAAAGAAGAGAAAGCTGGCAGACACAGGAAGGAAAAACATTTGAGGCTGCAGAAAAGGCAAAAAGGGTACTGAATTATGATCTGATCAAGCAATGCTGACTTGTCTTATGCAGTTAGCATGTTGAGTCTCTGGCAGATAAGGCTGAAGAAAAATCTGGAGAGGTAGGCATTTAGATTTAACTTGCAGGATGTGTGAAATCATTAAAGATTTTAGGCACTCTAGGAAGCTTCATTCCCATGTTCAGTCCACAGCTCCTAAGCAGCAACTGAATGCCATATACTATGTTTGGCCCTGCTACTAAGGCACAATCCCCATCTTCAAACAGCTAGTGGAGTAGACACACAAGCAACAATGAAACCATTCTCAAGATTTTGGTGAGAACTGAAAACAATGGTTGGCATATTACAAGCACTCAATCATTTTTAGCAGTAATTATTCTCATACCTAACTTCTTATTCCTCAGTCTTGTAAGTTCTCAACGTTCTTAATGTCCGGTATACCTATACAATAAAAGTGAACATTGATTTTTTTTTTGGTTACTTTTACAAATAGGTTATAGCCCATTGTCTCTGTCCTAGCAGAATCGGAGAATAAATCGTGTTTCCAAATAAGACAGCAGATTATATGCTAAGCATCGTGCTCAGGGTTTTACATATGTTACCTCTATTATTTAATTCTTGTAGCTCCATGAGCCAATACTATTACTACTTATTTTTTAAAGATGTATACCCTAAAGATTAGAGGGATTAAGTAACTTGTCCAAGGGAATCTGAGCACAGGTTTACCCCAGAAAGCAAGTTCTTAACTATTCTACGGGCTGTTTATCAAGAAACACATTTTAGATATTTTGCCACGGTGTAATGGGTGTGTTGGTAACTCCTGACCTCTGCATTTCTTTCATGCTTTGTGGCTCCTTCTCTTTCAGATGATCAAAGCGTGGTGTGGACTGATTTTTTTTTTTAAAGCTTCTTTTTGGCCGGGCACGGTGGCTCAAGCCTGTAATCCCTGTACTTTGGGAGGCCGAGGCGGGTGGATCATGAGGTTAAGAGATCGAGACCATCCTGGTCAACATGGTGAAACCCCGTCTCTACTAAAAATACAAAAAATTAGCTGGGCATGGTGGCACGTGCCTGTAATCCCAGCTACTCAGGAGGCTGAGGCAGGAGAATTGCCTGAGCCCAGGAGGCGGAGGTTGCGGTGAGCCGGGATCGCGCCATTGCACTCCAGCCTGGGTAGCAAGAGCGAAACTCCGTCTCAAAAAAAAAAAAAAAAAAAAAAAAAAAAAAAAAAGCTTCTTTTTAAATAATATTTTTTCTACTGAAAATACATAATTTCTTTTACCTTTCGTTGAATTGTATGCCATATAAAATAATTACTCTCATGTGATTGTAACAAACCGATGTATTTGTTACTTTTTCCACCTAACTCAGGGACATAATTTCCTTAAAAGATGAGTAAGATTTGAATCTGTCGTGGGAGCAGGTTTTACTTTCAGCACAAAGGAGAATCCAAAGTTCGTATAATGCAAATTCTCGAATACTGGGATACATAATGGGATTTTTATACTCACTCCTCAAAGATAAAGACCATTTATGTTTTTATTTTCCCATAATGAACCATTTAATAAAACATTAAGTTTCTGTATGCCATTTATAAATACACTCAAGCACTATAGTTCAGACTTAAGGAAACCATTCTCCTTTCAGGCAGTTTTAATAAATTCAGAAGGCTTGTCACTTATTATGGTAAACATGAACTCAATCAAATTATCAATAACGGCTTTCTAATTCATCTTTGGATGTTTTCATTCCCCTTGGAAATACAGTTTTATAATCTGACTTCTAAGTCACTATATATATATATTTTTTTTTTTCATTTTTCTACATTATGATTAATTACTTGTTGATTGACATTTTGAGTCGGATCTTATTTTCCTCCTGCCTAATTACATCCAATCATTTCGTTATCCTTCTGTAATTTCATGACAACTCTACTGAAAGTATTGTGACTGTAGATTGATGTTCCACAGCTTCTTATAGTCTTGTAATTTAGGGCTTATTAATGGCAGACTGAAGGGAAAAAAAAAGAAGAAGAAGAAGAAAAAAACAAGAACTTAATTGGTTTTAAATTGGCCTTAAATTGTAATTAGAGGAGAAGAGAAGTAAGTCATAACTTAAGTATTTTTTTGTCACAACAAAATTTAGAGGCATCCATGTGACACGCTACTGTTTTTGGTAGGGGAGGGGGAAACTTCTTGATAATTAGACATGTGAATGCTACTGCAGTGCTGACTGGGAAAATAAACCAGCACCTTATGGAGAAGTGTATGAGCCTGAATGTGGCAACAGAGCCTCCAGAGAATCCCATACTAGCAGTATGACCTTAGGTCTATGGGTGACCAGGCAGAAAGGTGAAAGCATAATTTAATATATAAACAAAATATTTCAGGAAGACATGGGGCATAAAAATGAGTTGCTTTCTAACAGAATTTAAGAAATGTCCCTCCATAAAATAAGCCTTCTGATTTTCCATATGTATTTTTGTTGCCACCACAAGTCAACTTTGGCTGAAAGTGACATTGATCCTGCAATGGTTTTGGTGTGGATATAGATGGAAGGACAATCTGGCTGCCACATCTATCACCCACTGATTTTCCAGTTGATTTTGCTCATGACTTTCTAGGTGGGGTCTCCTTTCTCTCTCCACCTGCATCTCTCCCGAACCTTAATTAAAAAGAATGCCTTTATAAAGAGCAGAAATCATCTTTAGTCAAGTTGTTGAATTCCATTTGTATGATTTCAAAACTAGCTCTGATTTTGGGGAGTAGATACTTTTATATAATTTGCTAAATTATTCTACCTCTTTTACAGTGGAAGGGAAATCGTCTTAGATGTTGAAGAGAAACACTTGTGGAGTCAAATACAGAAGGAAGAATATACGATTTAAGATTGGCATAGGTTATGATTTTGAGGGAAGAGGTAGTTGTAGCTAAGATGATTTATTTGCATTTTCAGTGAATTGACTGTAGAAATGCAGAAACAATTCAGGTGGCAGGTGGTAACAAGGCAGGTAAGAATATATTCACCAGTATTTTTTGTGCTGCTTTTGTCAAGTGACTGATTTTAGAGCCTTTCATATCATTCTTCACGGATAAGCAGTTTGTGCATGAGGGATTAGAAAGAGAGGCAGTTTTTATTTTCACAGTTGACTTTCAGAATTATGAAAACTTAACTTCTTTAACTCCATTTGCTTGTACATTGTTTTGGCACATCTGTAATGAAATTTTATGACCAAGGAAAGCATTTATGCTGGAGAGCACCTGATTCAGTTAAATTAGATAAAAGCATATGAATTAGACACACTTTCCATCCCCTTGAAGATGAATCTCACTTTTACAGATTTTAGAAAAGAATAAGAGGAGTGCCATGTTACAACACAGAGAGATTCTTGTACTTCATCATGCTTCTTTCTCACCTTTCCCTAGTGCCTATCAAATTGCCTGAAACACAATAAGTAGATACTCATATATATTTGTTGAAAAGTTCAGAAGTAAATAAAGGAATACAATTACAAACTATTTAAATAATTTGTATCATAAATCAATTCTGCACATATATTTTGAAAATTAATAAAAATATTAATAAGTCTCTTATTATTTTACCTGACCTACCTCTGCCTGAACCTGTAAGGATAGTTTAGCCATAGACATGTACCTTGCATAGTTATTGTGAAAAAAATAATTCCTTATAGTAATCCATGCCATTTATCTGAGGTTTTTTAAGAGGCATATTTATATGCAAAAATACATAAAGCATTAAATTTGTCAGTAACTCCTTGTCTACAGATAATTTCTTTTGCCAAAGGTTCAGCATTTCATTGGGCAAGATATTGAGAACTCAAAGTAAATGCTAGTTCTTTTACATTCAATCCTGTAGGCTTGAGGATTAAATGTGAATAATCTGATCTACAAATACATTCACAAATGTGTATAACAGCTGTATGCAGACAGAATATGGTTTCCCATTGCTTCTCAATACTTTTCTGGGCTTTCATCATGTGTTTGGTGCTAAATGGACACCTCAATTATTCTCCATCTGTGTTCACTACCAAAGCTACCAGCCATCATAGTGTTTGGGCCCCGGAGCCTATGGCAGAGAGCCTGACAGGGTAAATGGTGCAATCTAGTACTTCTTCCTGGGCTAGCATAATATAGTAAACAGAATTACTTTGTCTTCATCATTGACTTAGACTATGATATAAAGCCATGGGTTGTCACAGCCTCAAAGGCAACTTCGAATGGGAAAGATATTATATTAGAACTCCATTTAACAGTGTTTTTCAGTGCAAATGGGATGAAATGGTTTAAAAGAGAAACTACTATAAATGAAAGGTTTTGTGTGGGGCCAGAAAGGAATTGAGTAATCAAATCAGGGAATAGATATAAAATCCATCAGCCTCAGTTTCCAATTTCATTCCATACCAAATAGTATGCTAAGCTAAACCAGATGGTCTTTCCTTTAAAAACCTTGGGGAAACCACCCTTGCTTTTTAAGCCTGTAGACATTTTTCACTGATATGGAGACTTTTTCTGGTGAAAATAGACATCCATGACTTCTCATAATATTTGAACCAAGTCATATGTCTTATGATGACCACAATTACCATTTATGGAGAATCCATTATGTGGCATGCTCTGTTCAAGAAGCCCTGTGATACCTCATTCTTTTAATAACTCCACAAGTTAAATGCTATTACAAATTGACAGAAAGGAGTCTAGGTTCAGGGTAAAGTGATTGTGCTGAATTCTCATAGCTAGCAAGTTTCTGAACCAGAGATTTGAACCTTGATGCATTTGGCAGCATAACAGATATTCTAATTTTATGTCACCACTGCATCTAAGAGCCCAAGGCTCTCATGGGTTTGGAACCAACTTCTGCAGCTTCTGGATTCTTATCTTCACTTTTTACAAAGCTGCAGGTGAATTTGTGAGTGTGAGGAGGGGCACTCAGAACGTCATTTGACTTTTCTAAGGGCGTTGAGGACAATCATCATGGCACCACCAACATTGGACCAATGTTGACCTTAAATTCAGAGACTTAAAAATAATCTGTGTTTCTACATGGTACTTATTTTATGGTTATATTTCACCACAGCATAAAATATTAAAGAAAGTCACATTTTTAAAATTGGTGGTTGAGCTGATGAAAACGGTGGGGAAAGCAGTGATTTGAAATGTTTCTCTTTCCCCACCAAACGTGAACAGACTGCTCCATCTCATACATTAACAGATCACACAGCCTCAGCCATGCATAACTTGGCCCTTTCAAGTCGATGTGAAGAATAGGGAAAGAGGAAGAATAGGAAGGACAGGGAAAGAGAAAATGCGAAACAACTCAGGATCTGATTTAAAATCGCAAAAAGAAGAACCAGAACACATGCCCCCCTTTTACCCTCCTGACAAAACTTTCCTCTTTACTTCGTCTCTCCCTAAGCAAATATTCATTTTCTTGAAGGAGCTTGCTGATCAGAATCAAGCTCTCCCTACCTCTCTCTTGCCGCATCTCATCCTGCCCTGCAATTGAACTTGCTTCCTCCTACGCCTTCAAGATTCCCCCACTGTCAGTCAATCAATCATGGGAAGAACCATGCTATAATTTTGTGCTTTTCACATCCTCAACTTAGGTTACAATGGGATTGTGAGGTGCTTTTTGCTGGCTCAAGCTGATAAGAAAAACTATGTAAGAGTGTTGGCTTCTTGAGCTTACATCAGTGTTGTGAGTTACATAATGAAACCTGTCTGGGTTGGAATCCTAAAGCTATTAGCCTTCTAGCACTGAAATAGGACACCTAAGGAGCCATTTAGAATCTCTTAGCCACTGAGAGCTTGGGAAATCAGGTTCTTTTCCTCTTAAAAAATGTTTGTTGAGGGTAGTTATTCAGTTTACCACATTGTCAACGTTTTGCCTTATCAGTCCTTGGGAGATATACTGAACTATAAGGTATGATTTTTCCATACGGTTATTTTGTCTCTTAAATGAGGTCTCACTGTCTATTCTGGTGATGTTTGAAAAGTTTTCACTTGGGATCTTCTGTGACCTTGGTGTTGTGTGCCATTTGTGCATCATTAAAAGGTTGTAATGAAGTTCTGCTGCACACAGATTGTAAAAGGTCAAGCAGAAAGTTGGGAGCCAATGAGGTTGGGAAGAAAAACTGTGCTTGCTGCAGAAGTTGAGGGATTCATTATATTGATGCTATGGGGTTTTCAGCAGAGTAATAACTGGGTTAGCAATAGAATGTAAATCTTCTCAGCCACTTAGTCTGAATCTGCTTCTTCTTGATTTGTGGGGATATATTTTTAACAGAGTACAAGGAAAGTCATTACACTCCGAGGAAAGCTAGTGGAATTGGTAAATGCACTGTAGATAGACCAGCCAAAAGAAGAGGAGAGCTAGATGGATAAGCATGTCAGCCATCCTGGCTGCCACTCCGAGAAGTATTGTCAATCCATATAAAATACTTGTCTGAGAGGAATTTTGCATAAGTGATTATTTTAATTCTTTAAAGGATATAAAGGATTGGTTTTTTATAACTTTAGTGGCCCAGAGGTACAAACATAGCTAATTAACTTGCTTAAAATAGCTACGAACAGAATTAATTAAAATGATTTAACATAAACATAACATCAAAGTAGCAGCAACTTCAAGTCACTTGATTTAGAAACGATCAGCAAGGCAGACTAATAAGGGCTTGGCTACTCTATAAGGTGCCAAAGCTCCAGTTACTGTATCTCCATTGAATACTCACTCCCTGGTTGCAGTTTCTTAAAATGGGATTCTAGAAATTATGTGTAAAAGTGCAGCAATTGATTGCATGTCTCACAAGCTTACATATGGAGTGAGATAATTTCTTCTTTAAACAAGCCCCAAACCATCTGTTGACTTAAGTCAACTCTCTGAATTTTACTTTGAAATAAATTGGAAGCCTAGTTATTCCACAAGACTAGTTTAATGTGTTTTCTAAATTCATACATGTGAATGCTTGTGGTTGGGGGGGGTGGGTGGTGAAGTGTAAGAAACCTTTTTCTGTATAAGGATAAAAGTTATTAAGATATGACTTATAAAATGAAGACTATTATTAGGAATTTCAACTTAATTCAAATTGACTGATCTCAATTGAGTGTTTAAAAGGTTTTAGAAAGAAAGAGTGACTTTTAAGAACACTTTTGAAGCTTGGGAGTGAGGGACAATAAGAGATTGCTGATGATTTATTTAATTATTATGTTGTATTATCAAGTATTTTGTTATTAAAGCACATAATCTAAGGTAGAAGGACTACGTATAGTTCTTTTTTCCATAGGTGGCACCCTGTTTTATATAGAAGCTGATTTTTTCTTCATCAATATCATATGTTGGCTAAATGACCAATGTATCAAGTGGAGTTAATCTTTTATTTTTGTTAACATATAATAATCTTAACATTTCTTACACTTTTGCTTTTAAAAAATTCTGATTGAATGCCAGCTAAGAAGACAGTAAATTCAATGGCTTGAAAGTTTTCCCTAAAAAGAAAACACTAATTATATGAACCAGAATGTTATACAACAGTCCTTTAGAACCAGAATAATCTATGTCATATACATCATTCATTCATACAGCCTTGTTATTCAGAGGGCAAAACTATTGTTTGTATCTATTTTTTTCTCTAAAATGAAAGTGTCATTGAAATCACTATCTCTGTGATGAAAGAAATATTTTTATTAATACCTTTATCTTTTATCTCTTTAGAAACTACTTTTTCTACTAAAATGTACATAATCAGAATACTATGGTCATTGATTTAACTTTGATTTAAAGTTGATAGTTATGTAGAAAAATATTACATGTATTATGTTCTTCTCCCAGTATAATTCTACATTAGATACTGATCCTAACAACCAGAGCCTTTGTCTTGGCAATAGTACCAATCTCATTCATTCATTCATTCATTTACTCATCCATCAAAGAGTTCCTCAGAAGTGACTCCACGCCAGGCTTTGGAAAGTTTCCTCTGAAAGCAAACTCTATTATCTAACAAAGAAGCATTGCAATCTGACATGTGAGTGTTGGATGTAAAATATCACTGCATACATAGGAACAATAATATGGAACACAGCTGATATCTCATGAGAATTAATGGAATATGGGCAACATTGGAATGACATCTGAAAAATGTTAAAAGGCTATAAAAACTAAACTCAGAATTTTATTTCCAGATAAAATAACTCTCAAGATTAAGAGTTAAATAAATACATTTTTAGATAAATAATAACTGGTAAAGTTTATCAATCAGAGACTTCTTTTACAAGAAAAGCTAAAGGAAGTGCTTGATGCTATGGGAAGTGACACCAATGGAAATTCTGATCTGCAGCAAGGAATAAAGAGCACTGGAAATGATCAATTTTGAGATAAGTAGAAGAGATAACATTTTTTATCTTCTTATTTTTTTAGGTATACTACTATCTGTTTAAAATAATAATAAAATATGGATTTTCCCATATAAAATGTAAAATATGACAACATTTGCACAAAGGATGAAAAAAAATGAAATTATATCATGAGGTTCTCATATTTTATATAAAGTACTAAATCTGTTATCAACTAGCTTAGCAAAAATGATAATGTGTGTATTTGCGTGTGAGACAGAGGGAAGCAGAGAGACAGAGGCAGAAAGAGACAGATTAAGTGAGAAAGAGGATTTGTAAAATTTTAACAGTTGAATTTAGGACAAACATTTGTAGGCATTTATTGCATCAGTCTTAACTTTACTATGGTTTTGAAAATTTTAATAGTAAAACAGTTAGAAGTATTTCTGGATCCTTGAGGAATCGCCACACTGTCTTCCACAATGTTTGATTTAATTTACACTCGCACCAACAGTGTAAAAGTGTTCCTATTTCTCCACATCCTCTCCAGCATCTATTGTCTCCTGATTTTTTTAATGACTGCCATTCTAACTGGCATGACGTAGTATCTCAATGTGGTTTTGATTTGTGTTTCTCTAACTGTTCGCAATAGCAAAGACTTGAAACCAACCCATCAATGATAGACTGGATAAAGAAAATGTGGCACATATACACCATGGAATACTACACAGCCATAAAAAAAGAATGGTTCATGTCCTTTGCAGGGACATGAATGAAACTGGAAACCATCATTCTCAGCAAACTGACACAAGAGCAGAAAAACCAAACACTGTATGTTCTAACTCATAATTGGGTGTTGAACAATGAGAACACACGGACACAGGGAGGGGAGCATTACACACCAGGGCCTGAGGGTTGGGGAGCTAGGGGAAGAACAGCAGGGGGTAGGGGGATTGGGGAGGGACAGCATTAGGAAAAATACCTAATGTAGGTGACAGGGTGATGGATGCAGCAGACCACCACCGTGACAAGTGTATACCTATGTAACAAACCTGCAGCATCTGCACATGCACCCCAGAACTCAAAGTATAATGAGTAAATTTTTTAAAAAAGGGTTAGAAGAAAAGCAGACCCTAAAGGATAAAAAAAAAGAAAAATATAAATAAAAACAAGGGGGCTGGGCACAGTGGCTAACCCCCACAATCCCAGCACTTTGGGAGGCCAAGGTGGGTATATCACCTGAGGTCAGGAGTTCAAGACCAGCTTGTTCAACATGATGAAATCCTGTCTCTACTGAAAATACAAAACATAGCCAGCCATGGTGGCAGGCATCTGTAATCTCAGCTACTCAGGAGGCTGAGGTAGTAGAATTGCTTGAACCTGGGAGGCGGAGGTTTCAGTAAACCAAGATCAAGCCATCACACTCCAGCCCAGGCAACAAGAGTGAAACTCCATCTCCAAAAAAAAGAGAAGATCCTAAGAAAAACATAAAGAAAACTTCATATTTATGAAGACAACACTTTTTCCCCAACACCTAATATAGTGCTGGAATTTAGTTAGTGTAAAATATTTTTTGGTGAATTATTAATTATTAATGAACAGGAACTTGAGAGATGGAGGAGTAGAAAAAGGAAAAGGAAAATAATTCTGAATATTGTTTTATCATCATAACTACATGAACATATAGTGTAGTGGTCCAGAGCAAGAATTCTGAAGCCAGATTAATAGTCTGGGTTTTAAAGTTGACTCCATTACTTACCAGCTGTGTAAATTTGGACATATTACTTAACCTGTCTATGCCATAGTTTCAAATGAGTTTAATTACAATGCCTATGGATTACATTAATATTAATTATAATACCTGCATGATACATATACTAGTAAGAAGGATATATGACAATATGTGTATATATGGTAGGATGTTTGTGTAAATATATGTATGTATGTATAAATTTAGGAAAAGCAGTTATAATTATTACATTAGTCTTTCAACTTCTGAATAGTTTTGAAATTTATTAAGAGTAAAAAAGAAACAAGATAGGATATATAAGGATATGCATATATTAATACACATATACTATATATAATATTTCTATATATACAGTCTATATTTATATATTATATTTAAATATTATATTTTTTATATAGCACTGCTTTATATATAGAAATATTTCTATATATAACAGTGATGGTCACATTATAAGTACTATATAAATGTTAGCTTCTATTATACTGTCCTATAAAACATTTAAGAATATCTTAAAGAAAGCCGTATATTCAATGAGGTATTAAGTATTTTATAAATGAATACAGCAAATAACCCTTAAATTATAAAAAACCTAAACTTTTATTTTTAAAAATAAATAGAAAAGATAAACTTTTTATTTTCTTTTTGGAAGACTAGTGTCTTTTTAAATAATAATGTGATGTGAGTTTTCCATATGTAGATGTAAAACATGACAGCATTTGCATAAATGATGAGAAAATTAAAAAATTATGTTGTGAGGTTCTTATATGAGTACTAAAATTTGTTATCAAAGAGCTTAGCAAAAATGATAATGTGTATGTTTCTGCGAGAGAGACAGGGAAACAGAGAGTCAGAGACAGGAAGACACCGAGATTAAAGGAGACAGAGGATATATGTATAATTTATATATATATAAATTTTTCATACACTATTTGTCAATTATATGATCATATCTTCTGAAATATATTAACTAATATTCTTAAAATACATGACCAAACCTTGACTTATGAAAGAGAAGTTTTCTTGTTGTGGAAGAATAATTCAGGCATGATTTATACATTTTAAGACATTGATTTGAATTCTTTGTTGTGGTGTCATAGCCTGCTTCAAAAATGCGTCTGCGATTTCTGCCTCCTGATATTCTTGTTCTTGTGTGCGTTGATGCTTCTTCTTGTGTGTATACAAAGTTCCTACTGACTTGCTTCTAGTGAATAGAATACAGTAAAAGTGATGAAACGTTACTTCTATGATTAGGCTATAGAAAAACATTACTTTTCTGTTTCCCTTTTACTCTCTCCTTTTCTTCCTCTTCTCACCTGCTATGAGGAAGATGGTGGAAAGGCTTCTAAAGTAGAAAACTAAAGGAGTTTTCAATAGCTGGCAAGAAATGAAGCCCTCAGTTCCACAGCATGCAACAGACAGAATCTTGCCAATAATGACATGAGTGAGCCAGAAGATTCAGCTAAGCAGCAGCAAAATTTGTTATCCATTGGAAACTATGATGTAATAAACATAGTTGAAGTTTTGGGTTAATTTGTTACACAGCATTACCAATGCACTTTTGAATAGCTATTAATTACATTTCTGAGATTTTCAAAAAGGGTCATTACAACACACTTGATGCCAACTTTGCCACTACACAAATAATTTGCAGGTGAATTATTCATGATCTCACTAATACAAATTTTCAGAGGAAGTTTATTTTCTTCTGTTTCCCTCATTTAGAAGAGGTAATCTAATACATAAAGTAACTTGAAAATTATGGACAGTTTTTTTTTTAAATATTCTAAAATTATCTGCCTCAAAGGAAAAACCGAAGTCATATCAAGATAGGGTATTTATTTCAAATATTATAAGTCAACTGTCAACCTATTCCAAGGTTAAGTGTTGTTATAAAAAGTTTATTCTCTTATTTTCCTTTCGCTTTTGACCCATGGTATCAGTTTCATCTAACCACAGTTTTTAAATGGATTATGGAACAAATCTCTCTCTCTCTTCTTTCTCTCTCTTTCTGGTGTGTGTGTGTGTGTGTGTGTGTGTGTGTGTGTGTGTGTGTGTGTGTGTATCTCATAATGTTGGTTATTTTTAGGTTATAGATAGTTCCACTGCAGTGATGTAAACCAGTGTGCTATATAAAAGGATGTATTACATGATTTCGAAGTAAAATTATGTCTCCGTGGCATTCTTTTTAAAATGTTAAACTTAAGCAGGTCCTTGCCGTGGGCAAGGTGTGTTTTGGCAGCACCTTAAATCTAAATGACTTCTTAAGGCTGGAAATTATGACTAATACACAAAGGATCTGAATGAAAAATCTGTTCAAATGACTGTTGTAGTGTTTGATATAAAAGGGATTTAATAGTAAGTTCTTCAGATATCCTCAGTGAAACTGAAGCGTTTTCTCAGCCTGTGTTGCACTTAGTGATAAAAAAGTAACATTAACACAAGAAAACTTACCTGAAATACTTAATCTCAAAGGCTTTTGGTTCTATTTCTGAGTTTGTTGTTTAATAAACCTCATAAATATTTCACCGTTTCACTGAGAGAAGTTACCTTAAATAACTCCTTCAGGTAAAGAAAAAAAATTAAAAACAAAGTCAAAAAGGAAAATAGATATATGAAACTATTTTTAAAATTGTCAGGTTTGGTAAACCTTGATAATTTTTCTTCTGTTGCTGAGAGACTGAAATAAATTTAATAAATCTACCTCTCTACCTCCAAATCTCCATTAAATTAATCATAATACAAATGGGAATTTAGTAAAACTAGAATATATTTGAGGGGTTATACTTTTGCTGATTATAAAAGCAGTCTGAACTGTGGTAACTTTTATTTCTACCGAGTATTTAGAAATGGTAGATCAATAATTGCAAATTCAATACCCAGAATTGATTTTCTTCTGTGTTAAATTAAAGAAGGTGTTTACAGTGACGTTTGTTTACAAAATATAGCATAAACACCTGCTTGAAAAGTCAGTGTTTTCTTTCTTCTGCTATTACTGAGTTTGATGAAGTTTTAATTGCTGTTAAGGTAGGCAGATCTGAGTAGATTTCTACGAAAATATTTGTTCTCAGATCTCCTCTGCTCTGATGGGCACAGGATGTCCTGCTGGAGAAATTCCATTTGACAAAGTTTTTACAAATCTGTGCAGATCAGTTCTATTTAGTACTTTAAGTCATCTGTTATGCCCTGTGCCGGGGCCCCCGATGACTACACTTTGACACCCTTTAAAAATGGAATGATCAGACTCATCTATTTGAAGAAAATACTTCGGAGCATCGGGGGAAAATTGAAAAGAACATGAACATTAAAGCACGTAAAATGTGGAATGTTCAAGTGCAGAGAATTGTCTTGAGAATCAGGACACAAAAGTTTTCTAGTATTTGTTCTACGAATAGCACACCCTAGCTCTTTCCTTTTAAGTTACATAAGATTTCCTCTCAGCAGGCTGGCCTGAGGCAAGCTGGGAAGTAGGTGAGGCTGGAGTGTTTTTTCCCGCTTGTGTCATTCCTTCTAGCAATAAATACGCATTTGCATTTTAAGTGGGTTTCCTTGCTTTCACTACTGGAAATTGGCATTTGAGGCACTGTGAAGATAGCTAAGAGAAAGTGTTTCTGAGTAGCTGGAGCCTTTTAGAGCTCCGAGTTCAGCATACAGCTGGCTGCCTGCTCTGCCTAAGCACTCTGGGGCTCCACTATCTTGAGGACACGTTAGGTAGCACAACAAAAATGTTGTATAAAATACGTAGGCGTCTATAGGAAAGCGTTATAGACTGCCCCACTCCCTTCCAGTCTGCTACTGTGAGCCCAGTACGGTAGATCTTCTGAGCTCTGTGCCTCTCCTTTCTAAGCCACACATGTACTTGACCTGAACCTAAGTCCACCTTGTACTCAGAATAGCTAAATAGTATTCACTTAACAGAAATATTTGCCCTAGACCGACTTTATTTGGAGACTTTCAAAATTTGTTTTGAAATATTATGGGTTTAGAAAAAGTTGATTACCTCAAAAGGAAGTTATATTTGATATAAAAATGATTAGAGTCACAATGTCAGTTTAATCAATTGCAATCATCTGCTTCATTTTTAAGCCTTTAATGATATTTATCTAAGATAATAGGTGAGGTCAAATAGATTTTTAATTTTTAATATAAAAATGTGAACAGAAAACATTTTATTGAATAGCAAGCATATTCTACATTAATGTGTGTGGATGGTGTGCGGTCATTCTAGACATGTATTTAACACCTGTAACATGCCATGTAGAGAGAAATGACTTGGTGGAAGAAAAGAGTTATTGTTAAACATAGTAGTATTTAATTCTGTGCCAAACTGTGGGGTGGAGTAGGAAGATAACAGTTTCAAAGGCAGGGGGCGTATTAGAAGACAGGGATGCTGCACAGGCTTTGGAGAGGTATAAAGAATGGGGTTTAATGTTTCTTGAAGATCCCGGAGGAGCCCATGGTTTAGAAGCCAGAATAAGCATGACTTTTCATAACTCATAGACCAAGTGATACATTATCTATAGTAGCGCCTTGTGGGGAAGTGAGGGAAAGTGCACAAGAGGAACTTAATTGCCTTAGACACAAGGTTAAATAGTTAAAAGTTTTTCCTGTAGTCTGTGAATCTCGGTGTGGTATGATCCAAGCAGTGTTTTGGAAATATAACTGATAGCTGTGCACAGGCCACATGAGAGGAGAGACCAGATGAAGGAGATCAGTTAACAGAATACTGGCAGTGATGAAACAGGTGATCACAGTGGGAATTATGAGGAAAGGAATACCCTAGGGACAATTTTCAAAAGTAATTAATGAGACTTTCTGTTTATATAAACCCGTGTTTTCAAAACATATATTTTTCAAAGCAAATGAACACTTTAAGGTTGGATGAGGGAGAAACAGAGCACCCTTGGGTGCAGATAGCTGGGCATGGAGGTGTGAAGCTGCCCAAACAGGGTATAGTGTAAGGAGTTCATTGATTGTTTAACTGTTTGGGCAACTTCTGCCCTGAAGGTAAAAAGAAGATGAAGAAACCATCTCGGGATGTCAGATAAGTACCAGGAAAGTAATTCAGTATTCAGTCCTGACATTATTTCTGGAAAACCAGTATAGTAAAGTGGTTATTAGCATAGTCTTGGACTCAGAAAGACCAGGTTTTGAGTTCTGTTTAGCTGTAAGCCTGACTGCTTGTGTGACCTGGGTTGCATGACTTAAGCATCATTAAATCTCAGTAACCTCATCTGTAAAATAAAACAATAGGCGACCTTTATACATTGACTGTAAGGATTAAATGACATAGCCAATGTACAATACTTGGGATAGAGTTTGACATGTAGTATTCAGCCAGTAAATAAATATTAGCGGTTGCTGCCATTATGGTGACAATGTGATAAAATGGCCAAAAGAATGTAGGATAATGGCTTTGGAGGGAGTCAGAAGCAGTGCTGCTAGTCTTACATTTTTCTGCAGCTCTGAAGAAAAGTAAGGCTACCAAAGGCTAAATTGGAGTGAACCCACACAGAAGATTCCTACCTCACATTTTTTTCTATTACATTAAGAATAAAAGCCTGACACCATGCCTTATTGTTGGCTGTTATTTGCAAGTTACTTTATAAGATATGCCTGACTATCGCTGACATTTTTAAATACAAAGTTACCATATTAAATGTTAGAACATTATAAAACTTTTTTTTGAGAACGTCAGGACTTGCTAAATATATAAACTGATAAATTCCTATGAAGTTGGTATACTCATTAGTAGTAATGGGCACTGGGTGCCGTGGTTCACATCTGTAATTCTAGCACCTTGGGAGGCCAAGGTAGGAGGATCATTTGAACACAGGAGTTCAAGATCAGCCTGGGCAACATTATGAGACCCCCATCTCTTTAAAAAATTTAAAAATTAGCCAGGTAAGGTAGATGCACATGTGGTCATGGCTACTCCAGAGGCTGAGGTTGGAGGATCACTTGAGCCCAGGAAGTCAAGGCTGCAATGAACCATGATTGCGACTACACTCCAGCCTGGGCAAGAGGATAAGACCTTGTCTCAAAAAATAAAATGAAATAAATAAATAATAATGGACAAGGGTGAGATATAAAATTTTTAAACAATGACAAGCTACATAGAAAAACTCTTTTAAATTTTTTGGTGACCACAGGGGAGGATAACAGGGAAGTGAGGCAGCTTTCAGATTTCTGATACTGTAGCATTTGTTCAGAATGTTTTTTAAAGATGGCAGCATTAAAGCTTGGAAGACAGAGATATGTTGGTAGGATACTGAAGGACATCGGTAGTTAGGAAAATAGAATCAATTCAGAAAAGGAGGTGAATGTTTAGTTTTGTTGTATGAAACATGAGGCAGGGGTAGGCTATCCCATCTAAAAAGATGTCAGGTGGGTCAGGTTTGGTGTCTCATGCCTGTAATTCTAGCAGTTTGCGAAACCGACTGAAGCGGGTAGATCACTTGAGTCTAGGACTTCAACACCATCCTGAGCAACATGGCAAAACCCTGTCTCTATAAAAGCAAAATAAATAAAAAACACACAAAAGAAAACAATTAGCTGGGCATGGTAATATGGGCCAATAGGCCTAGCCACTTGGGAGGCTGAGGTGGGAAGATTGCTTGAGCCTGGGAGGAGAAGATTGCAGTGAGCCAAGATTGCACCACTGCACTCCAGCCTGGGTGACAGAGTGAGACCCTGTCTCAAAATAAATAAATAAATAAATAAATAAATAAATAAATAAATAAATAAATAAAAATAAAAAATAAAAAGAAAGAAAGAAAAAAAAGTGGGCATTTGGAAATATGAATTTGACAAGTGAATAAGAAATATTCTTAGTTCCTTCAGTTATTTATTATGCACGTTTTCTGTGAGGAACTGTGCTAAGAATTTCCAAGAATATAGAGATAATGGTTTGCTCTCAAGCAGCTTATATCAAAGTAGAATCTGGTTAGAAGATCAGGAAAGCCTTATAAAGAAGTTGGCATTGAGAATGCCTTCAAAAATAATTTTAAAAAGCAGAGATTAGAAGGAGTTTCAGGTGGAAAGGACCAGAATGAATTAAAGGGTGGGAAAGACGCATAGTTGGTAACAGAGAAGTAAAAGTAATTATGTTACCTGGTTGCAGAAAAGGGAAAATAAAGGGGAGAATCTTGGAAAAGTAAGTCTAAGTCTACTTTCACATTATTGTATTTATCCTCGAAGTTACACTGAGTGGCAATTGCATGCTGTTTTCATTCTACAAATGAACAAGAGAATTCATGGGTTTGTCTAATATCACTTAGCAAGAAAGTATGATACAAGAACTCCCCATCCTAAAGAGAGACTATGTCCTTGGGGAAGGGAGCAGAGGAGGAGGAAGTTTTGATCTTGGATGAGTTAAAAGATGGCATTGTAAGAGAGGGGCTGGAGAAAGCCAACAGAGAACTAACTTTGGCGTGAGGACGAATCGTGTGTGCTGAAATGGTTATTTGACAGGTACCAGTAAGACAACGAAAGTAAGATTGGAAAACGTAGACTCAGGAGTTTTAACTTATGTTAATAAAACCATGAAAGTGGGGAGCACGTCAAAGATGCTAATGGCAAAATAGAGGATTGTGGTATAATAGTGAGGTCTGAGTTAAAACTGGGCGACACAAAAGTGAGGGCAGCTGCGTCTGTAAAGCTGTCTCACTGCTTCCCACAAAGCTTGCAGTCCTGAACAGGAACAGACTAAGCAGACACAGCGAGTGATGGAGAGAAGGGTATTGGTGCTTGCCACTTTAGACTAAGGTCAAATGTTAAAGATTCGTTTTGGAGCCCCCCAGAAAGAACTGACTATGGAGTTCAAAATGAGTTCGTAGCAAAGTAGCAATGAGGAAGCTAAAGAGAATGTGGAGTGAATCACTACCAGTCTTAATATGTCCATACCTATGAAGTAGATTTGAAACATAATGACTCAACTTGAAGACAGTAAGATATAGTGCCACTTCCAATGTAAAGAGTATCATATTTTCTGATTAACAAGATAAATGACTCCGAGTAAAGCATGCCTTCTTAAGTAGAATTTTCTTGAGTGAAATTCCATATAAATATCAAATGGCTTCATTACCTAAATAACTCCTTAGGATATGTTTGTATGGTATTGATATAAGATATGTAACACTAATCTAATCATATTTTTAAGAGAATAATGAATCAGTAAAAACAAAATTTTAGATATAATGAGGTCAAGAAAATCATGTTTTTTTTTTAAGTGAAGAAACAGAATGAAGTCATATTAGGGATACATAAGGCATTCTTCTAGAACATTATTCCATTCAATCATAAAGTTTACAACTTCTGCAAGTTTTAGTTTATATTTAATTAAGTTTAACTAAGAGTTTATGCTGCATATATTTCAATAACTTTTGAACAATAAAGTTCAGAATTTTGGGGGTGCACTTTAGCATATGTAAGTAGTTTCGGTATGAACATTGAAGAGCACATCTTTTGAATATAGAACTAATGGGTTTTAACTAAAATCATTTCTTCCACTGGTAGAAAATTCCAAATCTTGGCATCACTCCTTTGGATTAAGACACTGGTTCTCTGAGTTCTTTTCTTTCTAAAAGTCTATATGTAGCAGTGAATCCTGAAAGATTATTTTCAATGTTTTGGAAATTCTAATGCAAATATTAATTTGCTCCTTCCCATTTGGTTGAAAGTATTACAATTCTAAATTTATGCTAATCAGAAGCTCAGATTAGCTGCTGGTGATATCACCAAAACTTCTGGAATATGATGACAGAGCAGACACACTTACCTGAATCACATGTCTGGTTATCACAGTGCCCATATCCATCACTTATTTCCTTACAAATACAAAATGACAGTCAAGATCTTTCAAAACATAAGATCCACAGAGGAATAATAAAGTGGTCCTTTTAGTTAAATAAATGATAATAAATACTATATTTAAATTACTAAGAATATCTTGACTTAAATGTAAATGTTTCCTGGAATGAGGTAATAAGCAACTTGTTAGCTCTCATCTAACATAAAAGCAGAGCCTGGTTTATCAGATACACTAGCAAAAAGTAGTCTGATACAGTATTCAGGAAGGGAGTAGGTGAAATTGGAAACAGTGAAAAGATTGGGAAAAGGATTCTTTTAGGAATGTTAGTAACATAAGCTTTTTTGGAATCCAGTGTAGAAGGAGCATCTCAAAATAAAAACCTTGATTTCAAATGGCGAATTGAAGATGTAAATAACTCTCATGTGTTTCTCTCTATAAATACTTAGAAAAATTAAGAGAATCAAACAGGCTTCATAAATCACAATTATTGCCCATTTCCTATTGGCAAAGATGATAATGTGCTAATATTTATGGTTAAGCTTCTGTGGTTTGGGTGTTGTTTGTGATTATGATTTCACACTAATTTAAATGATGCTTATTTTAGTAGAAACATAAATATACAAAAGAATTATTTAATTCCAAACTGTTCTTTATAGTAATAACCAATTATATGATGACAAGGGTGAGTTTAAATTCTGGGTCATTACTTATTTTCTAGTTGAAAACATATTGAAAATCTGGAATAAAATGCAAGTCATAATATTTAGGATCAGATACAGATGTTGCTTTGGCAAGTTGCACAAGGTTTACTTTCTAAAGGATAGAAAGGGAAGTCCATACAATCAAATTCGAAGGCAGAAAAATCAGCAGCATTATTTTACCACAAACATTGATGTAAGTTTCTGAGATTCCAGCTCACTAGTGGAAACACAGTTGTGGACGATTCTTAGCGAGTAAGGGGCGCATCAGCCCTTCTGAAAGTTCAGTTGCTCTCTTCAGCCTAGCTTTAAAAAGACAAAGGTTAAGCAGTGTGTGACACAGTCTTGCCCAGCAGATACATGCTGACCAGGACTACACCTGAGCCATGGGCTTCTTGGTTAATCTTAGGGTTCTACAGTACACAATGTGACTGCTAGTGTTTAATAAACACGCTTAACTTGGAATAAACTTCTAATCCACCACTCATAGTCTTCCCAAGATTACCTAACTTGGAGCCAATACATTCCTGAATTTGGTGCTGTGGAATCAGAGCAAGCCAAATATCTTTTGGAGTAGCTAACAGACCCTTGGATGAGCAATAGAGGCTATTTGACAGGAGATTACAAAATCGACCATAAATTTGCATCCTGAATTCCACTGAATTATTTAAAATATATTCTTGATAGTCTAACTTAATTTTTAACTCTTCTAAAAATAAATACAAACAATTTCATTATATTTGTAAAGAAATATATTTCCATATCATAGGAAATGGGAAAACTTATGATACAATCAATAATTATTTTTAAAAGGCATACGTCAAGTTATTACATGAAGATAAGGATTTTAAACCACATAATATTGGTTGATTCTGATCCTTAATCAATAAAAATTAGCAAATCTATTTAAATGATAATCAGAGCTCCTAGAGTAGAAATAATTTTGATTAAGCGGTCCTTTAAAGTAAATGCCAGACATGATTGAAAATGTCACAAAGTGATCAGAATATCCCTCTGATGCCAAAGCTGACAGTATGACTTGCCCAGGAATTACACATTCTAATTGAGAGCAGAGTGGAGCCAGATAGGCAGACATTTCTGCAAATTTATTTGACTCTGTCTTCAGTTTTTAACAATAAGACTAGTAAACATTTCTATATTAAAAAATGTCTTAAGGAAAAATGAAATTTTCTTTCAAATATTTATGTTTTACCATTAGAGCTAAGTAGAAAAATGAAAAAGACATAAATATAATGTATAAGTGGATTATTGATTCTTGAGCATGTCAGTGTTTAGATATAAATCTCAGTGGAACTGAAAATAAGCTATTAATATTTAAATTTCATTGCTTTAATTAATTTTATCAGTATCAAATCATGCATGGAAATAGCTAATTTAATATTAAAAGTATACACTTTTCATTTTTATGAGAAGAATCACTGTGGGTGTAACAACATCTGACTAAGTAAGTAAACCAGGCAACATCACTTATTTTACATATATCTGCCCACACTATATCATTCAATTAGCTTATAATTGTTAAACCAATTAAATTCCGATTTTTATTAATTATTTTTCCAATATATATGATAGTTTGTATCCAAAATTTGGCCAGTGGTTTTAAAGCAAGATGTTTTGTCATTTTTAAAATAATTTTTTTCAAATAAATTTTGTTTGATTTAGAAGTGATACAAGCAATCACATAATTCCAAGTTTTTAAAATATGTTTAACATTTCTCTCTATATATGTATATATGAAAAGAAGTCACATGTTTATTTATATATATATATATAGAAATATATATAGTGGTTAAAGACCATATATATATATATATATATATATATATATATATATATATATATATATGTTTAACAAAGTCTTTAACCATTAGACTCAGTTTCCTTTATTGGTTTTGCCGCTTTGAAGGAATAGGGAAATAAAGCTTTACCCTTCTTTGCATCGCTCCATTCAAACCTCAGTGCTATTTCCTGAACATTCACAATTTTTCTGAATCCTCAACCAAAGCTTTAATCTGGACTAGAAATGCTTTTCTTTGTTCTCTTTGCCTAATAAACTCCTACACATCGTTCACAATCCAATTAAATTGTCATATTTTCTATGAAACCTATCCTGAAGCTGCTAGAGAGTGCTAAAAGTTCCTTCCTTCTCTGGGATCATAACATAAGTGTGTGTGTGTGTGTGTGTGTGTGTGTGTGTGTGTGTGTGTGTGTGTGTGTGTATGTGTTTATCCTCACAGGTGTGTATGTATACATGTGTGCTTCTAAAACCACCAGTGGTTGTCAATAAAAGTTTGTATACAGGAGATGGCTAATGAATTCTATCTGTGCAGCTGTTACTTTTAAAGAGTGTCACCACTGGGTTAAAATTGTTTGGGGCCCTTGGAAATCACTAACCATGATACCTAAATAATTCAAATTTCTCCTGTCCAAAGCAACTCTAAGTACGTTCAGCTTGTGAACAATTAACATACAGAATTCTCTACCGCTATTAATAAATGCTGATGTGTTTAAATAACTGGACATTTAAAACTAATTCTCAGTAGAAAATTTACCTTATGTATCTTACATACATATTTTACTACTAAATCAATACGCTGATGGACACATTAAGTGACAAATCACAGATAAAAATGTATTTCTTTCCAGGAAAAAAAATATATTCTCACTTTTAAAATGAGATCATGTAGAATACATTGTGGGAGGAAATGAAGCATTGTAGTACTTAGAAAGTAATGCTCCATTAAGACCCAAATGTGTCAACCTAGATACCCTGACTAATTTTACAGGAGTTTAATGCACTACTAGAACACTGAAATCTGTGAAATAGCTCCACTAACTTGATTTTTAAGTGAAACTTGTGGCATTTAAGGGAAGCAGTGTACTTTTATAGTTGCTATAATGGAGTAGGTAATGTAAAACTAATTGTATAGATAGCAGCAAATGATGCCCAGAAAATATTCGGACAATACAAAGAAATATATATATTCAGACTTTCATCTTCTTCTTTTTTTTTTTTTAGACTTTCATCTTCTTCTTTTTTTTTTTTTTTTTTTTTTTTTTTTTTTTTTTTTTTGAGGCGGAGTCTTACTCTGTCCCCCAGGCTGGAGCGTGGTTGCGTGATCTTGGCTTACTGTAACTTCCACCTCCCGGGTTCAAGCGATTCTTCTGCCTCAGCCTCCCAAGTAGCTAGGATTACAGATGTTTGCTACCAGACCTGGCTAATATTTGTATTTTTAGTAGAGACAGGCTTTCACCATGTCGTTCAAGCTGGTCTCAAACTCTTGCCTCATGATCTGCCCGCCTCAGCCTCCCAAAGTGCTGGCATTACAGGCATGAGCCACTGTGCACAACCTATCTTCTTTCTTTTTTAACAGTACCAGCCAAGTACGGCACATGTGATATTTAGAGGGAATGAAAACCAGAAAATTTCACAGATGTGCAGTTACTCTCTAATGGGTTACAATTCTATTGCCTGAGGTTAATCCATTAGAGGTGAGAGACAGAGGAACAAAACCAAAGAGTTAAATATGTATCTATGTACACCACGTAGCCTTTGTGTACAGAAGAAAAAAGTCTCGATATTGATAAAACTTAAGTAGAATATTTCCAAAAACATACTGTACGATGTCCCTATTATATTTTTAGAAAAAAAAAATTATTTAGTGAGGTTTTCAAGTAGAGGAACATAGGTAAGATAGATCATTTTGCTAATTAATTTATAGCATGTAATGCTGAAAAAGAATGACTAGCATGTGTGTCAGATTCATCCTTTTGGAGAAAAGTTTGAAAACATCCAATTTCATTATGTCAATGTAGTTCCCTGAACCCACACAGCTTGCACACTGCAGAAACACAGAAGAATTCAGTAACATTTGTTAAAAGTAGTAATTGTGATCAACTGTCCATTGGAAGAGTTCTAGGCAGAAATTTAGATTGTTTCTGAAGTGTCTTACAACTCCGACATTATATGTTATCTTAATTTTGTTTTCATATTTATGTATGTATAGGATTAGAAGATTTATTCTCACACAAAAGTATGCAGATATAAAAAAAAATGAGGTAATGATGTAATGGAAAGGATTTACTCTTTGGGGTCAGAAAGACCAAAATGTAAATACCAAATCATTATGATACCACTTCCTACCTATGTGGCATTAGGATTATTTATTTAGTTTTTGAGACTCAGGTTCTTTCTTCATAAGATGATTTTAAGCTTGGAAATTACTTTCTCTATTTTGCACCATAGTTTCTGAAAAAGAAAAGGACTGACAACCTCAGTGGTTTACTACTGTTTCAAATGAAAAGAAACATTGGATTTATTAATTTTAGAGAAACTTTATTTCAGTCATGTTTTGCAACTTACTGCTCTGGGAATATCTTGCATTTACTGTGTCCTTTCCAAACCAACAAATCTAAAGAATGATTCCTTAATATTAGCTGCATTTCTATAAATGAAGATTGCTTCCTTTATTTTTTAGTGAAACAAATACCATTATACAACTCTCTCTCTCTCTCTCTCTCTCTCTCGCTCGCTCGCTGTGTGTGTGTGTGTCTGTGTGTATGTGTGCACGTACGTGCGTGTAAATGTGGATATATTTTTCCCTTTAGTCTCAGTCAGATTGCAGTATTTGGCTGTACATACTCTCAGACAACCTACAGAATGGGAAATTATTTTTGTAAATTACGCATCTGATAAACATCTATCCAGCATCTACAAGGCACTTAAAAAATTTACAAAAAAAAAAAAAAAAGAAACAAACTACCTCATTAAAAAGTGGACAAAGGACATGAACAGACAATTTTTAAAAGGAGATATACATGTGGCCAACACTCATGAAAAAAAGCTCAACATTACTAATCATTACAGAAATGCTAATCAAAATCAAAATGAGATACCGTCTCACACCAGTCAGAATGGTCAAAGAAATCAAAAAGTCAAACAACAGTTGCTGGAGAGGCTTCAGAGAAAAAGAAATGCTTATACACTGTTGGTGGGAGTGTAAATTGGTTCAACCATTGTGGAAGACATTATGGCAATTCTTCAGACCTAAAAACAGAAATACCATTTGACCCAGCAATTCTGGGTGTATACACAAAGGAATATAAATCATTGTATTATAAAGTCAGGCATATGTTCACTGAAGCAGTAATCACAATAGCAAAGGCATGAAATCAGCCTAAATGCCCATCAATGGTTGACTGGATTTAAAAAAATGTGAGACATGTACACCACGGAATAGTATGCAGCTATAACAAAAATGAGATTATGTCCTTTGCAGGAACATGGATGGAACTGGAGGCTCCATTTAGCACAGGAACAGAAAATTCAAATACTGCATGTTCTGATTTATAAGTGGGAGCTAAATGATGAGAACCCATGGATGTACAGAGGGGAACCACACACACTGGGGTCTGTTGAAAGGTGGAGAATGGGAAGAGGGAAAGGATCAGGAAGAATAACTAATGGGTAGTTGGCTTAATATCTGGGTGATGGAATAATCTGTATCACAAACCCCCATGACACAAGTTAACCTATATAACAAACCTGCACATGTACCCCTGAACTTAAATAAAAATATTAAACAATGGGGGAAAAAACCTATCCATTCTCTCCATATATTAACATTTGATTCTTTTGTCCCTTTGCTGTAATAATTTCTGTCCAATCAAACATTTCACCAGTGCCTAAATCCAAAATATATACCCAATAGGATGGAAATACTCAATCATAACATATAATAAATTAACCCTTTTCTATAGTTCCGTTAACGGCAGCAAATCTGCATAGGTCTGCAGTAACCTCAATTCTTGCCTCCTCAGAAGAAAGAATTCGACCAAGGAGGTAGAAGGTAGAAGGAGAGACTGAGACAAATTTTACAGGAGTGAAAGCTTATTAAATAATTTTAGAGCAGGAATGAAAGGAAGTAAGGTACACCTGCAAGAGGCCAAGCAGGTGACTTGAGAGCTCATGTGTGCCATTTGACCTTTTGACTTAGGGCTTTATATGTTGGCATACTTCTAGGGTCTTGTGTTACTTCTCACTTGATTCTTCCCTTGGGGTGGGCTGATGCATGTGCAGTGGGCTGTCCACATACTCAGTGGGCTGTCCACATGTTCAGTGGCCAGTGTGTTTAAAGGAGTCATAGGTATGCTCACTTGAGGCATTCTTCCCTTACCAGTCTAGCATTCCTAGAGGAGGGTCTAGGTTAGACTTCACCATTTTGCCTCTTAGTGTGCATGCTTGAACCCACTTGCCCAACTCCTGAGATCTTACCAGGAAGCTGCTGATCATCACTTTCAGAGTGTTTGTTCGTTTGTTTTTAAATTAACTCCATTGGAATATTACCTTTCCCCGGTGCTGGCTGTGACCAATTATTATTTTAGAGAGACAGTTATGACCATCATTTGATGGTCACCTGACATTCTTGGTGTGTGTGTGTGTGTGTGTGTGTGTGTGGTGGTGGTGGTGGTGGTGGTGGTGGTGGTGGTGGCAGGGGGAGCCTTCTCCTGCCCTGCTTATGCCTGACTAGCTACCTACTGTAATAGTTCTGGTAAAAATTGAATGTCAGAAATCTAGTTACTGTGTTGGGTGGGCTGCCGAGCTTAAAGATCGGGTTCATCAGTGGATAAGTTGCATCCTTCATCCAGTTTACAAGTCATGGAATACACTTAACCATGACTTATAAATTTGACAAGAAAAAGTCTGGATTGCTCCATGTTGGTGTACATTGTAGGGAGAGAAAGACACATACTTTATTTATGACTTGGTGAAACTGGGATACTTAAATTATAGATGTTCCCTGCCTTAGTCCATTTAGGCTACTATAACAAAATAGTATAAACTGGGTGGCTTATAAACAACAGAAATTTCTCACAGTTCTAAAAGCTGAGAAGTTCAAGATCAAGGAACCCAAAAATATGCTGTCTGGTGAAGGCCCACTTCCTGTTATATATAAAGTGTCTTCTCACTGAGTACCAGCATGACAGAAGAGGGCAAGGCAGCTCAATGGGGGTGATTATTATTTGGACATTAATCCCATCAATGAGCTTTCTGCCCACCTGATCAAATCACCCCTTAAATGTCCCACTTCCTAATACCATCAAACTGGTGATTAGGTTTTCAACATATGAATTCGGGGGAAACATAAACATTCAGATATTACCACCCACTTTGAATTATTTAATCAAATTTGGGGACATTTTTACTATCCAGTTTATCCATGTAAAAGAGTAGTTGATGATTCCAATGTGAGCCATTTAGACTGTAAGATTGATACTGAAAAATGAACTATGGCTGCAGTATAATTATTACTTTCCTAGTGATGTCATTAAAAGGAAGATATAAGAAATTGATTTTATTATTCAAAGCAGGATTTTATAAGTGCTTCTCTATTTAAAGAGAAGATATCAAACCACTTTAATAGAGCCTTCCATCTGAGGATTCTTTGAGGAGGCAAACCACACATTTATATTAGATATATACATATATTCCCAATACTTTCTTGATATGACTATCCAGCACTCACTCTTTCTATGCCCATCCTAATGTTCTCTTATTTAAGACCCTATTTAGATCACTGGGCTAGTGAAAAGTCAATTTAAAAAGTAATAATTTAAATAGGGAGGATAGATATTTTACAGGGCTTGTTGCTAGCTTTAGCAATCATTTTTCTACGACTTTTTGTTTAAAATGAGACCATTTTAAATGCAAGAAATTGGGGGCATGTTATTTAGCCATTAAAAATAATGGTTAAAAAAAAGACTACATATAGAGTTAAAATATAATAGTAAATAGAATATATAAAATAGTATATACTGTATATACTAGATAGATAGATAGATAGATTCAATAAGATTGGAGCTTTGTTTTAAAAAGCAACACACTTTTAATAAGAAAATGTGTAATCATATTAATAGTATTTATTTCTGCATGTGTGACAGAATTTCTGTTCACTTTTTTCTTTGTTTTTGAAACAAATTTTCATTCTTGTTGCCTAGGTGGGAGTGCGATGGTGCAGTCTTGGCTCACTGCAACCTTTGCCTCCCAGGTTGAAGCAGTTCTCCTGCCTCAACCTCCCAAGTAGCTGAGATTACAGGCATGTGCCACCACACCCAGATGATTTTTTTTTTTTTTTTTTTTTTTTTTTTAAGTAGAGACAAGGTTTTACCATGTTAGCCAGGCTGGTGTCGAACTCCTGACCTCAGATCATCTGCCCACCTCGGCCTCCCAAAGTGCTGAAACTACAGGCATGAGCCATTGAGCCCCACTCTGTTCATTTTTTTTCTACTTTTTTCTCTATAATTTTATTTAATAAACATAGATTACATTCTTAAATAACATACTGACATACAAATGACATTATTAGATATATAACACATATGTTAGAAAATGACATGTATAGTAGATGAACATGTGTCAATATGAAGCTATATAGTGTAGGAAAATAAATAATTCTGTAAGTTCTGGATTGTAGCAGAATTCAGATGGTAATTCCTCTTAGCAAGTTAACTCAACTCCATGTAGCTCCATTCATTCATCTATAAAATGGGCATACATGTAATCTGAATTTATGAATTAAGATAAATACATCGTTATGAACAGATGTATTTATATATATAAAGGAACTGAAATGGTGTCTCACACATAGTAGGCAGTAAATATTTATTAGCTTTTTTGATGAAATTGATACTATAGTTAAAACACTTTAAAATTGCAGACAACCTAGTATTCAGTTCTTTGAAAACATTTAGCGAATCCCTGGAATTTAATTTACAATATATAATTACATCTCATATATTGAGGTTACTTGCTTAACATCTTTAACTATTTGGAACAAAGTAAACAATATAGATTTTAAGTATCGGAATATTTTTAAAAAGAAATGCCAGAAAGTTTATAGACTGATGCTCATGTAATTCATTCTCTAAAAAGTCTCAAGCGCTCATTCAGTGAATTTGTTCTTCTTTTCCACTCAGTGCTAATACCTGGCTAATATAGAATGTTTTCCCTCTTATAACCACAGCAAACAAGGGACGGGTAAAAATATGGTGACCATTAGAAACAGTCTCTCTGACAAGAGTGAAAAGAAAGAGCCTATAGCTGCATGGTGGGAACAGAGACAGACCAGCTGCACATTATGAAGAAACAAAACCACTACCATGACAAAACCAGGAACTGTTCATTCTGTAGAGGGATGAACAGCCTCTAGATGGAAAATATCATTATGTATTTTACAGTAGAGTGAATACATAGAGGTGATGCTTCTGCTAAATTATTAGTATTGTTACGATTAGAATTCACTGTTTCAGAAAGCAGGAATACTTTTTCACACATTTTAAAAGTTTTTTTTTAAAAAAAAAAACTTTAGTACTTTTGTGTGGGATGGGCTATGGAAAGAAATAATTGCATGAAATAACTTATTCCTTAACAATTTCAGATAATTGAGTAATAATATAGAAATTCTAAATCACATTTTAAAAAAAGTTTTCCTCCTTTACAGTTCAGAATATTTAAAAAATATTCTACAGGCACTTACATTAAAACTAAGTCAATTAATTTAACTAACAATAGTTATTGAAGAAAATTCATTAGTGAATAGGTTGCAGCAAAAATTAACATATCTTCACATAGAACTATTCTCCAGATTTTACTTTAAAAAAAAAAAAATGCCTTTCTGCTCTCTGAAAAGACAGTACAAAGTGAAAAAATGAGGAAGAAAAATCAGCAGAAATTGAACATGCAAATTATATTCATTTAATCTTTGTCCTCTAAAAATTCAGAATATAATAGAAACCAGATAACCAAAATAAGGTAGAGACTATAGTTGTGTTTATCAATATTCAAAAGTCGAAAAATGGTAAGAAGGGATTATCTTAGCCTAAATAATGATAGAGTGATATCAACCACCTAATAACTTCCCTGAGAAAATACTGTTCCTGACATTTAATGCTCCAGTTCTTCCTGTAATCTTTGTTCCACTCTTTTATATGTCATAAAAGTCTACTCTTGTAATTCAATCATGAATCGTGTTTTTATATTGGAATAATGAGCTTCAGTCTTGATATCTTGCTAAAGTTAACTCCAAATACTTAAACAATGTGAAATAGTTTTCTCTTAAAACCTAAAAACAAAATTCAATAGGAAGACTGAATCATAATTCTTCTTTTTTTTCAAAACTAAGACTATATTTTCTCAATTGCAAATTATCTTTGATGATAAGAATCATCACCAAACTAGTAAAAATGCTTGAAAGAAAAACATTATCATATTTAACATATATATTGGTTGTGAAATGATATTTAACTTCACTAAAGTTAAAATTATAAAAACATAAAAATTATTTCTCAAACTTTTCTCCTTAGGGATGGATAGATAATGTCATAGAGCAAGTGTAACAAAATGTTAGATGTAGTTGTTATATGAATATGTGTTATGTTCTCTATACTGTATATTTGAACATTTTCCAGATAAAATGTTGGGAAAAAAAATATGCTTCTTAGAACAGAGAAATTTAAAACTTCTTATTCAAATTAAGAAAAATAACATTTATTAGGCTTTTAATTACGTTGACTAAATTATCTTCCTATGATTACTCATTTATAAATGGTTTTATAAAATTGTATCCTCATAAATTATGTGTGAATTAAAGTCATTTCTTGGGCAATACGGTCCACATAAGTAACTTCATTCTTACCGATTAGTCTTATTCACATTTCCTTCTTTCCTCGTACTCCAAACCTCCTGCCAAAGAATTTTCAAAACATGTGGGTCTTCCCTGTGGGGCACTTTTCAAGTTAGACCTTGTATTTTGATCATTGTGTCTGACCTTAAACATTTTGAGGACACGTCTTTTGTACTTGATCCTTCATAAGAGAAAATTACAGAGTAAGAGAGGCTACCCTTAGAAAGCAGGTATGTTTTTTCTTCTTTGAATTAAAAATCAAATGGGCAAATTTCTAATTTTTACTTGTCACTAAACAACTTATGGAAAAGTAAGTATGTTGTCTGTTGATAGCAAAAAAATTTTAAAATATATTTAAGTTCAACTTTTTAAAATGAACTTATTCATTCTATCACTTTTAACATACTAGATTGATGCAAACATAATCACGGTTTTTGCCATTATTGTTAGTGGCATTATCTGAGCTTCTGTCATGGTCAAGAAAAGACTCCGACTAGAGCAGTCATCTATTTGTTACAATGATGACTGTCAGTTGATTTGTAAGGAAATGAACAAGTTTTTGGAAAAGTCACCAATATTTATCTATAATTTTTAAAGGCTAAATAGTACAAAAGCATATATATGAAACTTATTCTTTTCTGCTGTATCTTATATACCACAAGCACCAATTAGTTCACCAACTTTCTACAGTAACGACAATCACTTTATCCTTTCAGGAATACTTGATGGAGCATAGATATGCATATGTTTATGTTTATGTATCTGAATATGACTAGTTTTGGATTATATTATGTTATTGTTAAATACTTTTAAAATTTTGCCTAATCTTGAGATATTAATTTAATTATTAATAGCTTTAATATGCAACCTTAAGGAAAAAAAATGACATATGTAAAAATATTCACTACATCCTCTAAAATTAGCCTTGGTAAAAACATGGAGAAGTGAATATAACATGATGTTAAGTTCAGAAAACAATATGAATCTTATAACTCACTGTAAGCCACTATATAAAACATGTGGTTACTTAGGGTGATTGGAAAGAAAAACTAAAAAATTTTAATAGCCTTTGTACCTTTGTGGTGAAATTTATAAATTTTTTTCCTCCTTTTGCAACCAAAACTATCCCAAAACATTTGAAAATATTTAAAATATTACTATGTTTAAAATAAATATTTGAATAATACAACCTAAGATAACATATAACACTCAGTTTTTTTCCTTAAATGAAAAGTTTACGGCATAATCTCTACAAAATTTTTTGTCTTTTGCAGTTATTTTGTTTTTCTTGTTATAAATCCCCAAAGCCAAGATTTAGAATCTTACAGCATCCAAAATGTAATTAATCTGGAAATGTAGTGTAAAGTATTTCCTGAAGGATATTATCTTCATATAGACAAACCGTGGAGCTGGAGGCCATTATCCTTAGCAAAGTAATGCGGGAATAGAACAGCAAATACTGCATATTCTCATGTACAAGTGGGAGCTAAGTGATGAGAACACCTGGACATACAGAGGGAAACAACAGGCTGGGGCCTACTTTGAGGGTGGAGGTGGGAGGAGGGAGATAATCAGAAAAAAAAAAAAAAAAAACCTATTGAGCACTAGGCGTCATACCTGGGTGACAAAGTAATCTATGTAACAAACCCCTGTGACATGAGTTTAGATTATACATATAACAGACCTGCACATGTACCCCCGAACCTGAAAAAAAAGTATGTGGGTGTTTGTCAGAACACTCATTTCCTTACAGCCGCTTTGTTTTACCTCTAACCAGGTACTAACAGGCTGATAAACTAGAGCAGTTAAGTGTAAAATTACAAAGCTGACGTTGGGCGAGGTGGCTCAAGCCTGTAATCCCAGCACTGTGGGAGGCCGAGGCGGGTGGATCACAAGGTCAAGAGATCGAGACCATCCTGGTCAACATGGTGAAACCTTGTCTCTACTAAAAATACAAAAATTAGCTGGGCATGGTGGCGCGTGCCTGTAATCCCAGCTACTCAGGAGGCTGAGGCAGGAGAATTGCCTGAACCCAGGAGGCGGAGGTTGCGGTGAGCCGAGATCGCGCCATTGCACTCCAGCCTGGGTAACAAGAGCGAAACTCCGTCTCAAAGAAAAAAAAAATTACAAAGCTGCCCAAAGCATGCATATTCTGCTGATACCTGAGAAAAACGTATTATGAAAAGTGCTTTTATTATTTAAGCCACAATTATACTATGAAAGAAAAACATACATGCAGAATTTTCCAAAGTATTAAATAACTACCAGGTATGTCCCACATTCTCACCTCTAAATCCAGACCCAGACTTGGGTTTTAGATCTTTGCATACATACGTTCTCTGCATTTTGTCATGAGTGTATATCCTGGCCTTGGGATATAATGTAAAGTTCTATGCCAGAACTATACTCGTGGCCACTACAAAATGAATTTTGGTATGTTTATATTTGCCCACATAATTATTTGACACTTCATAACTGTTCGTAAGGATCCATCACTCGATGAATTTCCCTTTTGAATAATTAATTATGAATAAGAATTGCAGTCATGTATTTAATTTCTGTTAATCCCAATTACATATCAGGGAAAGAAAGCAAATCTTTTCTCCATTTTAAGAAGTATTTTTTAGTGTTTGCCTTTTGCTTTGTATTCCTGCAATATGACATCATTTGTTGCTCAGGACAGAGACTTTTAAATCATTATGAGTGCAAGCAAAGTGTTAATAGGTTTTGCTGCATGGCATATATTAGCATATTACATTTTGGGTTTTTTCTCAAATGCCAACGTATATGTCGGAAATAGATCTGGGGTGCCACAGAGAAAAATAAGCACTGAGGCAAAGGATCTTTCAGCAACACAATTTTTACTTCCTGGACTGTAGGAAGGGTATTCTCACTAGCCATCTTGCCATGAGAGTACAATGAACAAAGGAAAACAGACAAATTTATTTCTTATGCATTTGGGGTTGTCCTTCTTGCTGTGTCTGATCTGTTAGCTAAAGCCAGATGTTACAATCTAAACTAAAACCCTATTGGCTAATAACTTAAAACTTTTCTAAACAGGTAAAAGCAATAGAGAGCTGGTACATGCCTGTGAGCAAATCCAGCACAAATATCTTGGTTAAAGTACAAGGACATAGAATATACTATGTGCCTGTCTATAATATACTATGTGCCTATAAGCATGGGCATGTTTAACAGCTACATAGGATAGGGCTTAACAAAGATTTATTAGCACACTTATGATTTATTCTTTAACAAAAAGTGAAACTTTAAAGAGGAACTTTTTTACTTCCCACAGTATAAAATAAAGTAATATCATAGAATAATAATAAAAAACATTAATTTTGCTTCAAAATTCATTTTGTATTGATGTTAATAACATAAGTAAATGGTTAATTTGCAAAAGGTAAGCAATTAATATTGGGGGCTTGCAAAGGTCCTGACACTTTAGGAGAGAAGGCAGTAAGGTTCAGAAGCAAGTAAGAATGAAAAGGTGACTAGGAGAGGAAATAGATTACTTAGGAGGACTTTGGAGAAAATGCAAATGAAGGACGTGTTACAAGTTCCCATTTTACAGCTTTTGTTGCCACAGCTGAAGGCCTTGTTTATCAAACTGTCAAAAGAAAAAAGAAAGAATAGAATTTTTAAAAATCATTAACTAAAACTAAATTATATTTTATCTCTTAAAAATAAACGAGTATAGCTGGGCGCTGTGGCTCACGCCTGTAATCCCAGCACTTTGGGAGGCTGAGGCGGGTGGATCACGAAGTCAAGAGATCAAGACCATCCTGGTCAACATGGTGAAACCCCGTCTCTACTAAAGATACAAAACATTAGCTGGGCATGGTGGTGCGTGCCTGTAATCCCAGCTACTCAGGAGGCTGAGGCAGGAGAATTGCCTGAACCCAGGAGGCGGAGGTTGCGGTGAGCCGGGATCGCGCCATTGCAGTCCAGCCTGGGTAACAAGAGCGAAACTCCGTCTCAAAATAAATAAATAAATAAAAATAAACGAGTATCCAAATCTTTCAAGACACATTAATGAAGGTACCTGAAGTCCATTACAGGAAGTGTTGGCCTCCTCTGCCTTGAATACCTATTCTATGACAGACTTAAAATAGAAGTTGGGGATACCATAGAATAAAAAGTCTCCGATTTCTTTTTAAAAATCAATCACTTTTAAAATCCTAAATGCTCTCACTTTTGAGATTAATAAGCAGAAAGAATCCATCCTAAGAACACACACAATGGCTCCTATTACAAAAGGAAAAATGAAAACAGTGCTATTACTGACACAGTCCATAGATCCCACCTCAGTGGATATTGTACTTTCGATATTTTTAATTTAAATGCATATAGTTCTAGAGACAGGAGCGTGATCAGCATTCATTCACTTCAGAGCATAATAGAAGATGTGGAAGTTTTTCCCATAAATAAACATATAACCTGTCTTGGGTACTATTTGCTTAAAATATTTTCTCTGGAAACTTATCTAGCCATTCTCAGTATGTGGTTCTTCCGCTAGCCTGTTCTTTATTACTGCTTTCCTTCTTTCTACTAAAACTTGAGCAGAAAATCATGAAATTGTGGTCTCTGCCTCAGGTTTGAGGACATAAAACCTGAGTCCACAAAAACAGCAGCCTTGCTGGAAAATAAGAGAGGATACAAAATAGTTTACGTTCACGCTTTCCTTAGTTTAAAGGAACACACAATTTTAGAAGCATACTGCATTTTCAGAGTACCTGAAAGTATTTCCTACTCTTTGTGTTTATGGGCCCTTGCAATAAAACGAACCTCTGCTTTAACAAATTTAAAAATAGTTAATATATGTTAATTCAAATGATCCTTCAGCAAGACCTCTATTCTTATTATGAAGGGTGAGACCACCAATCAATCATTCAAGAGAGAGCTTTACAGTATTCACACGGAGTGTGTTGCAGATCCATTTAATCCAATTAAGTTCAGGAAGTAATTCTCTTACTGACGGGCATCCAGAATTTCTACGGCAAATTTACAAATGCATTCAGAAGGCAAAGTAAGCTTTGTAATATTTGCCTTGGAGACTGCATAAACAGACTTTTTTTTTTTCTTTTAACGTATTATTTGACAGACTTAGGTTTTAGTGGTGGTACAATCACTATATCTAGAGTTATCAGTTTACTTTAACTCATTAACTCTTTATTAGCCAAAAGACAGTTCAATAATGACATTTGTCTTAATGAAAAGCAAACCTTTATTGAATTGCTTTTTTAAAAAATGCTATTTTTGTGTGTGAACAAGCAAAGTGTTCTGTATATATAATGTAAATTAGTTTGTGTTAGAATTTTAAATAGAAAAAAAAAAGAGAGAGAAACTAGGTTGGGCACAGTGGCTCACGCCTTTGAGAGGCCAATGTGGGTAGATCACTTGAGTTCAAGAGTTCAAAACCAACCTGACCAACATCATGAAACCTCACCTCTACTAAAGGTACAAAAAAATTAGCCAGGCATGGTGGAAGATGCCTGTAATCTCAGATACTCGGGAGGCTGAAACCGGAGAGTTGCTTGCACCCAGGAGGCAGAGGTTGCAGTGAGCCAAGATCGCAGCACTGCACTCCAGCCTAGGCAAGACTCAGTCTCAAAAAAAAAAAAAAAAGAAAAACAAAAAGACACTAAGACAGTAATTGTTTATTGCTCCAAAAAGTCCCACCCACCAAGATATTTCAAGGGAGAAAGAACACTTGGACCAGTTCATACAGTGAGAAGTTTGGTCATTTGAGAACCAAATCGAAAGGAATTGTCTGTAACCAAACCAGTAAACTTCAGGTTGAATATATAGACACATAAGGATCAAAACCCCAAGAGAAATAGCAATATTTGTACATGACATACGGTGAAACTTAAGAAAACAATTTTTTTTTTCAGAATGTTATAGCAATCTTCCAGAAAGCCCACAGATAATTCAGCCCCTTGCTACTCAAAGCATGGTTCTCAGACCAGCTGTATCGGCATCACTGGAGAGCTTGTTAGAAATGCCAGTCTAGGCTTCATTCTGGTGCATCCAAGGGATTCTTATTCCTTCTAAACTTAGAGTAGTAATTTTTGCCTTTAACAATATTTGCCACCCCCTCTGGATTTTCACAACTGTAAATAACATTGTGACATTGGTGCATTGCTAGACCATCAGCTCTTGCAGCCCGAAGCGGTACAGTGCTGTAGCCATGAGGCAGAATTTCTCTTTTTCAGACAGCTCTGACTTTCCCAGGGCAATAATTGATTTTAGATAACCAGGTGCCTGAAGGAAATTAACCTGGAGTTGTAAAATCAAGATGAAATTTCAGTTAATCTTTAATCAAGCCGGCAAATGAATGATTCAAGGGCTTCAAAATTGGTCATCTCTAGTTAAGCCTTTTAAAACAGCAATTTGCTTTTATGGCTTTTCTTTTAATCATCAGGTGGTTTCTATACTTATTCAAAAATTAAAGAATGCATTCTACTCTGTGTAAGTGATTTACGCTGACTTAACACCTCATGAAAACAAATGCCTTTCAGTTACTTAAAAGAAAACCTCAGATTAATAATAGGTTTGCTTTCAAACTTTGCCTTCGAACTTTGTGGCACAAGTATTTTCTTCAACTAATGAACTATAGTATTTAGCCATGGACCGTGCTAGTTTCAAAACAGATCCAGGATCTATTGTTTATTAATTCACAGTGCTTTCTTCCTTAAAACTAATGAAGAGGTCATGCTGCAGCTACCATGATTTTTAATCCAAAAATATTATTCTTAAACATAGGTTGATGAATCATCTAGTTTCCTTCTCAGGAACGAAATACATATTTTTGTTATAGTGACTTTGTTTTTATAAAAGTAATATAGCTTTTTTGTTTGAGGTATTTTATTTTTGTATTTATGATACTGTAAAACTTAAATCCTACCTACTTATAAGTTAAATACATGGATATGTTTAAAAGCTAATTTCTAATTCATTAATTACTAATTAGTGCTTTCTCTGCCTCTTCCTGCCATGTAGGCTTTGATTATTTTACTATGATTATAAGCCTCCCCAAACATAGCCAAATCTCAAAGTGAAGAACAATCAATCAAATCTATTCTAAGAGTACTGTACTAAGGAAGTTTTGGAGTAAATGAATTTTAAAAATAAATCTGTGACCCTCTCTCAGCTTATAAATCTTTCAACATATAAAGATAAACATGTCCAAATTACTTTACAAATAAAAGCACATAGACTATAAATATGTATGAAGAAATAAATAAAAGCAATATGTTTTATGCAAAGCATTCCTCTTAGCCCATAAACACGTGCTGTAAAATGGAGTTGCACTTGGAAGTTACCAGAAACAGGTGACTCTTCAGATACTGAACTGGTGAATGGAAGGAGGAAATTATGAGCTGCGGAGAGACACATAAGCTAAACCAGAAGGAAGAAGACATGTAGAAGAAAATACGTAACTATTGTAGAAAATAAAAAAACAATTTCACCAAAAGATGAAGGAGAGGTACCGTAGGTATAGGCATAAGATTGGGAGTCATTTTAACAATATAAGAGAAAATTTTGTAGAAGGTGAAATGAGGATTTTGACACAAAAGATTTCATTTATTCATACATGCTCTAAGAGGTATGTTTGTTTCCTATTGAAAACGCTTGTCACAAAAATTTGCCATTTGGCAATTATAAAACAAAAAAATTGAAAGTAATGCCAGTGTCGGAATTCTGTTTTCCATTTTTGAGATAAACCAAAGATTGACAGTATCCATAACATTATAACATTTCTCTTATTATTATTATTATGATTTTACTTCAGCAGGGAAGTTTTACCTCTGGAGCCCATTTGCGTTGCCACATCTGCACTTCAATGCATGACAACACTGGTCACTTCATGAAGATATATAGTTAGTCCATTTCAGTTGTCTCTGAAGAGAATATGAACATCCAACTTAATGGTTATTCATAAGTTGTGGACAATTGCCAATTCAAATGCAGACCATGGACTTCAACTTCAAATCTGTTCTCTACCTCCCTTCCACCAGTGTTTAATTCATCAAGTCCTTAAATTTTCTAAGCCATTATCGAAATGAACTGGATCAACACCAGGATTTTAGAAGGGAGCGGTTCCATAGTTCATTGTCATTCCCTTGAGCTAGCCAGTCCCATGAGCCATACCTAACAACAGTGAATGCAAAGAATAAATCAGACTCTGAGACGACTTTAAAAAGCTTAGTTTTCTTATGAAAGGGAAGCTTTAACCTTGCCTGGCACATCAGGGATCTAAAGGAATACAATCTTTTATTTATTTGCATTAGCCAGAAAGATATTGTGCCAACAGGGAACCTTATTTTCGGCAAACACAGTTTTGCAGGAGAAAGGGAAAAGGAAGAATCAAGATATCTATAAGAAGTAAATTTAACAATATACAAAAATTGTGTTATGACTAAATAAGAGCACGAAATAAAGATACCTGTTTTCAGAATAGTGCTTTCTTTACTAAAATCCTATGCAGCCTGTTAGATGAGAGTATTTTAGAAGCACACAGCTTCCAGCTAAGCAGCTGCAATGCATATCAAAGCTGTACATGAGATATGGGTTAGAGGAAGGAAGTAAAGGCTCATCTCGGCGTATTTTAAAAAACAAATTAAAACAGTAGTTTGTCTCTCTGAAGCAAACTGATTAATAGTTACACACAAACTCATCAATAACGTTAATGCCTAACAATAGGTTAATGCTGTACATTGGCCTATTTGATGTAAATGAAACCACAGAAAACATTTATTTAAGTTTGAATTTCATTGTGTGATTGCGTCTTTCCCAAGTTTGACCTTATAATTAAATTGTTCACACCACATATATAATTATTTTCTGCTAGTTGGTATACATTTAATATTTAGGCAATCCTTTTAGCCAATGTTACTATATTAATTTAGTTAATAGTCGCTATCTATTACAAATACCAAGATTGAGCCTCTTTGCCCTCTCACCTCCAGCTTATATGCATTATAAAGTGTTTCATACATTTCCTTTATTTTTAACCTCTCTAATGGTTTTTCTTCCATATAATCTCATATATCTCATGAATAAAATTTATTATCATGGTGTGGGAATTTAAGTGAGGAAATTTTGTTCTCCACTGAAATTAATTCGGAGAAATTTGTCTTCATTATATGCAAATCTGAACATAATCCAAAAAAGTAAAAATCTATACCCTAGTATTCTGTACAGTATAGACTAGATTCAAAGAATTAGTGACACTAACCAAAAACTGGTGGTAACTAGTTTAATTCTTAAACTGTTTATTTACTTTATATTTGATTGATATACCATTTGATTATCTAAAAAGCAATTTATAAATTATGTCCTCAGAATAGAACAGTATAGAAACATAGGTGAAAAAATAATTTCTACCTTTTGTTTTCCATGTAATATGTTTGAACTTTTATATTTTCCATGTTTATTATTCTTTATAGAGACTTGTAGCTATAGAGCAAGCTTGTCCAGCCCATGGCCTGGCGGGCTACATGTGGCCTCGGATGGCTTTGATTGTGGCTCAAGACAAATTCATAAACATGCTTAAAACATTGAGATTTTTTGCAATATTTTTCTAGATCATCAGCTATCCTTAATGTTAGTGTATTTTATGTATGGCCCAAGACATTTCTTCTTCCAGTGTGGCCCAGGGAAGCCAAAAGATTGGACACCCCTGCTACAGAGTGAAGTTATCATCTTGCAGTTTGATAGGAGGGCATATAGCTGTGGCTCAAGTCTTTTCACAGAGCTTTGCCTTAGTTTCCCTTATGTGAAATGGGGTGTATTGTTACCATCATTTTTTTTTTGTTAAAATGTAATATATATCCATTACGTTTCATTTTTTTGGTCTCATATTTGAAGGTTACAGTTTATATTAACCCATGAGAAATCTCTGTGAGAGATCCTTCTGTAACTCATCGTGAAGCATAATTGTGTCATGAATAAATATGGGATTCTAGGAATGTATGGGCTTTAACCACCGATTAGCATAATATCCTGGACAGTTGTCTTTTTGCTAAGCCTCAGTTTCCTCTGTGATAAAATAATTATAGGATCTATCTCACTAGGTTGTTGTAAGATATAATTGGTCCTGCAATGAGCTCTTTGTATATTGTAAACTGTGCCACACATGTTAATCAAAACATCACTGTGGAAATTGCCATGCCATTGTGAGCTTTATTTTGTGTTTAAATAGCAGACTTGAAATTCTGCATTCATATTAGAATAAGCAAATCTTAAAAGTATGCATTACTTGTTAGGTAGTATTTCTAAACAAATGGCTTTTGGTGGTCTTACAACTACAATATATATATATATATATATATATATATATATATATATATATGTTGATTTCACCTTCCTTGTGTCGTAGCACAGACCTACTTGTTTGATGGAGAATTTACTTCTGCATTTTATTTAATCAATGCTTACTCTGCTTCATTTTACTGAGATGGTATAAAATGGATAGAGTAGTGACGACAGTTAAATGGAAATCAAGAGAACAAAGTTACTTTTCAAAAGAGTTATCTGTTATTAATAAACTTCGCTCCTCTTTCTAGTCACTGGACAAAACTGGCTTCTTCTTAGACACATAAGTGATATCTCCATTCAGATGGAGTTGAACATTGCAAACTTAATGTATCTGCCAATTTCACGTCTTCCCATAGCGTTCTTGAATTCCTAAAACAAACAAGCTCTTATGGACCCAGGGATCTTCATAAATGCTATTAATTTTGCACCCAATAATGTTCAAATGTCCAGCTCTTCACATCTTTCGAGTTTCAGGTTAGATGTCACCTGATCCAAGAGAATGCCCCTGACTACCTAATGTAAAATCCTTCCCACCTATTTTATTATTTCCTTTCCCTTCGTAGCACTAATCTCATTTTGTAAGTACATGTATCCTTGTACTTACTAATTTGTTGTTTGCCTCTTCTAGTTTATCATAAACTCCATAAGAGAGGATTATCGTGTCAGTTTTGCTCATCTTTTTATTTATTTATTTATTTTTTTGAGACAGAGTTTCTCTCTTGTTACCCAGGCTGGAGTGCACTGGTGCGATCTCGGCTCACCGCAACCTCCGCCTCCTGGGTTCAGGCAATTCTCCTGCCTCAGCCTCCTGAGTAGCTGGGATTACAGGCACGTGCCACCACGCCCAGCTAATTTTTTGTATTTTTAGTAGAGACGGGGTTTCACCATGTTGACCAGGTTGGTCTCGATCTGTTGACCTCGTGATCCACCCGCCTCGGCCTCCCAAAGTGCTGGGATTACAGGCGTGAGCCACCGCGCCCGGCCTAGTTTAGTTCATCTTTAGGTATCTAACAGAGTGTCTAGAACATGCAAGGCACTTGATAAATATTTATTGAATAAATGAATAAATCAGCAAAAGTAATAGATAAAATATACCTTTAAGTGTCTTTCTGAAAATGCAGTTGTTCAGAGTAGCCGTCTCAGAAAATTGCGCTGAGTGGTTTTAATTGCCGGCTGAACATCTTGAGGATCTCTCGCTAACATTTTAAGCTCAACATGCCTTAAGTGCAACTCTTCATTACTCTCTGTACTTTCCACCAAGCCTGCTTATCTTTATGCTCTGCCTATCTCCTGTGATGACTCCATCTACCTCCTAGTCTAAGAGTAATCTTAGGAATCAAATTTAGGTCCTTCATCTTCTTCACTCCATACCTCCAAATAGGTTTCCTCTCCAAAAGTCTCTTTTATTCATTCTTACTTCATATTCATTTAAAAATGAAACTGTATAAACTCCTCATTAATTTCAATTCTTTAGTTTTTCCATTCTTATTTACATGCAGATATATATTTGCAGATACACCCCCTACTGGTTTGTAAACATCTTAAGGGCAGGGATTCTTTTTATTATCAGTTCCTAACATGGTGACATATTCACATGGTCAATTCTAGCTGAGTGCTTATTGACTTCTCCCAAGATTCAGTAGTTTCTGCAGTGTCTTCATAGAGCCAAGTTATAATTTATAATAATTATGATATATTTTTAACATTGCTTCCCAAGATATCTTCAAACCCCTCATCTCATAACTTAGTTCTAATCTGGTAATTATTCAGACATTATCACTACAAAACCTACAAAGCTTGGTTGTTTTCTCTCTTTCAAGCAGTCTGCCCTGGGGGTATAAACCATAGTGTTTGTTATTTATTCTTTAGGATTCCCATGTTATGCCCTATTAAACCTTGAGAAACATTCTTCTATGTTTCTAGAAAAAAAGCAAATTTTTTTTTTCTGCTCTTCATTCCTTGGCTCTACTAAAAAAAAAAAAACAAAAAAGAGTCAAGCATATTAGCATATTTCAATGAGAAAAAGGAAACCATAGCCACAGGACCTGAACAGCAGCCTACTCCATTTGAAAACTAGCAGACCTACTAAGTAGAAAGAGGCATAGAAAGCAGGCTGACTACGGATTGGGCTGTAGCACCCAGCCATTTCTCTCTGTCCTGGAAAGGACAAAGAGAATACGTCATATACAGCCATTGTATCAAATGTTTGGGGCACCTTTTGGGGGGCATTTACGAAGTTAAAAAAGGGAGGGATCAAGGACTGGCTAAGCCATTTCCTGCCTCAATACCTATTTCATGATGTTTCTTTATGGTCATGATGACTGGCAAAATAATCTTTAGGATGGCTTGGCCGTGTCCAAAAAGTAGAAAAATAGATCTTACACCTGTGGAAGAAGTTTTAGAAACTAAAAAATAAAACAAATGGTGCTTTGTGAAAAATAAATTCTATGGATATGGAGCTAAATTTGACTCAAGGAGAAAAAAAATCTAATTTTAGTAACAGGTAGCCAATGAAAATAAAATTAAGAGCAGCCCTCACATATCTCATAGATTAACTTCCCAGAAAGTCACTAGCAGTTGTAATAAAGCATGCTAAATTAGACTGTACACATGATAGAAGAGTCACTTTCTTGTGCAAGAACTGGTGTGTGTGTGTGTGTGTAAAATTATGGATGTGACACACATCCATTCTATATGTATGTAACAAAATGTGTGTATGTATGTATATATATATAAATGCATGTGTGTATATATATATTCACATGTATAAGATGTGTGCATATATATGTATGTATACATATATAAATGTGTGTATAGATACATATATACACACACACATTTTACTATATGTATTAGATTCATAATTTTAGGCCTGGCACAGTGGCTGATGCCTATAATCCCAGCACTTTAGGAGGCTGAGGCAGGTGGATTGCCTGAGGTCAGGAGTTCGAGACCAGCCTGACAAACTTGATGAAATCTTATCTCTACTAAAAAAAAAAAACAAAAATTAGCCAGACGTGGTGGTTTGCACCTGTAATCCTGGCTACCTGGGAGTCTGAAACAGGAGAATAGCTTGAACCCACAAGTCAGTGAGCCAAGACTGTGCCACTGCACTCCAGCCTAGGTGACAGAGTGGGACTTCATCTCAAAAAATACAATAAAATAAAAATTAAAAAAAATTTTATAAATACTATTATAAGCTCTATATACAAAGAGTAAGTTTTCAAACATTTTAACTGCAGAATAGCTTTTTGTATAACGTTTTTAATGGACACAATATATATAATAGATGAAAAATGGAATTAATATGATATGTGTGTATATATAATTTATAATATGTAATATATATGTACACACGTGTATATGTATATAATATATGCAAATATAATGTATGTAATATGTAAACATACTGTTACTGAGAGGAACTAGGAACCACACAAACTTGATTGTCTCCCTCATCTCCCTTGGTGACCCCTGAAGGGTTCTTCACAGAACATGGGTTGATTAAGTGCAAATACAACCTAGTTATAGTGTAATCATGTAAAACTTTCTAAAGGTCTTTTAACTTAAACAGTGTAATCATGGAAATATCATTAATTTCCTGAAAGAGATTATAAATATATCTCTACTGTCAGAATACAAAAATAGATAGAAGGTCAGTTTGACAATGGATGATTTTTAAATGGAAAAATCGCCCCCAAAATACGTAAATCGTTCAAGATGAATATTTAAATGAGATGACATTTTTGGTAATATATTATACATTTTTAAGAAACAAATTATAACATGATTTGTAACAGTAAAAAACCACCTGGCTTCTTTTATATTATTTAAATTTCTATTAGATGTGATCACTTTTGAGAAACTATATTGAAATATATTATTCTAGTAAATACTCTCAATGTTGCTTTTCATAATTAAGAGTATTAGAATTTTTAACTATTAAATTTTTATAGTGTAATTGAACGTGTAGAAACCATGACAGTGGTATTTAGAAACGGAGATTTTCATAAGTGACCTCAGAAGACAAGGTAACATATTTCTGGAATTAGCATCTGGGAGTGAAATTTAAGAAAATAAATAAATAAGTTTGTGTGTGTGTTTGCGTGTGTAATCATGTGTGTCTATACTTTTTTAAAAAATGAATTGCTTGTGGCTTTTGCCACAACTGAATATTTAAAAGGCTTCTGTTTATTCACCTTGAGAAGAATTTGAAGTTTAAGAAGACAATAGGACTGTGAATGCCACTGTAGAAAGATGCTAGCTAGATATAAATGATTATAATTATCCAATATTCTGGATGTTTTCTTAATCAGCAGATGGGATATTTCTGTTCATGGCAAAGAGTTTCAAAGACGTAATCATTTCATTTTTGTAACTATTCAAAATTGTAAGTATAGCTCTGCTTAGAACTCAAATCACTTTAGAAATCATTCATATTTATTCCTCAGGGCAAAAATTAGTGAATGGATATGAATATCTTTGGACTATCTACACACCAAACAGCAAAATGAAAACTTGGCAGTTGTTCAATTTATTTGATCAGTGTAGATTGTCAAAAGAAATATTCATGGCCCAAAAGGGAGCCTTTAAAATTATTTGAAATTTAAATCTGCAAAGAATCATTTTATATACTAATATAATGTACATGAGTCATTTCTATCCAGTCTGTGTTATAAACAGATAATTCTGCCAGTCACTCACTCAACCTTTTGAATAGCCAATCATTAAGTCTAAAATTATTTCAATTGATGTGAATGTAGGGCACAATTAAGTTTTGGAGTGAGTTTATCCAGCCAGCTATGAATAAAAACATAGTATTTAATGGAAAAATATCTGATCCAGTTTACAAAGAAAGTGGCTATAAAGTTACTGAAATAGCTCCTGAAGTTTGACAGCTCAAATTCTAAGGGAAGTAGTCAGAGGTGTGGCAGAGCATCTAATTATGAACAAGGATACCTGCTCGTCATCACTTCAACATTAGTTCACCCTAAGAAGGTGGTGATTCATTGTCAGTGGGTGAATGGTGCATAGTTACCAGAATAACTGCCCACCACTTAACAAACTCACATAACTCTGAGCGTGTGTCTGGATTACCTGTTTTATCAGTTAATCCTCCTGCAGTAACTTCTCTGCAGTATATCACTGAGCTGGTGTTAACATTCATCTGATAAAATCAAAGCATTTCCCCATAAGTGTTGGACCACAGCAAACACATTTACGGGAAATAAAAAGGAAATTTACATACAAATCACCTTCATGATGTTACTAATTTGTTGCTACTTGCAGTAAAGCTCTTAATGAGATTATCCAGGATTGAGACTATTTCCATTGAGAGTTTCATTTGCCTCCCTAACATTTTTCCTTCATTGGTGGCTGTGCATTTATTGCATTCCATTACCTATATTTTACATTTTGTAATTCACAATTTGTGCAAATTTGTAAAATGTGTTCTTGCAATAAAAGGAAAAAAATTAAGAGTAACCTTGAACATGATCACACTTCTTACTGTAATACATATGTCTATGTGCATTTACCTCTATGCCCACCTAGCAAATTGGGGAAGGTAAAAGGAGGGTCAGTGGAAGACCTTTTTAACTAATTCAGAAAATCTGCTGTCTCAAATATTTCTTCCAGTGTGGTCGTCAGTAAGAAAATAAATAGACATTGGATGTTTGGTAGTCTCATCTTTCTGCAGTCCTACTGAGGAGTGATTCACTAGAGAATAGAATAGAATAGTACTTTAGAGAATAGAATAGCACTTCTCAGACCTTCCTGGGCATTGAAATCACCGGATGCTCTTGCTAAAATTCAGATTCTGATTTAATCGGTTCAGTGTGAGGCTTGAGTCACTGCATTTTAAACCACATCCCACAAAGGCCCGTGGTCCACAAATCAATCACACTGTGAGCAACAAGAGTATTAAACTACTGATAGATAAACTCACTTTCAGTTTAAAGAAATGAATATAAAGCAAATGTGTGTTGTAACCAAACACCAAAAAGTGAGTAATGTCTTAAAAATGCATAAGCCACTAGGAAATTTATTACATAGGAGGCTGTTTTTACATTTAATGGGATTTTAGCTTTGTTAACTTAAATGAGGTCTCATTAAACAAATGAAAATGCCACAAAATTAAGATATCAACTAAGTTGGGCTCCCTGCTGAGAAATTCTGATAGTCATATTAAAGATAAATTACTTTATTAAAACTGGACATTTCTATTAAAATCAAAACAGTCCTTAAAAACAAATGCATAAATCAAAAAGCGAATGTCCAACGGAAAACAGTAGGAGTTATGAAACAGACGTTCTAGTCACAGCTCTGCCATAGAACCAGCTTTCTTTATTTATAAACTGCAGATGATAAACACCTGGCTCGAATCTCATAAATATGTAGTTAGATCTGAATATAATAATTCATTTGTAAGCATTGTGAAATGAATTATAACTTATACCTAAGACATTTTTTAAATTGCAATATGATTTTCTGCTATAGATACCATGCATATGCTAATTCACTGTGTTTAAGGCTGTTTATGATCTCCAGGTTTTAAGATATGTGCGATCAATTTTAGTTGGTATTGCATTTTTAACAGTGCCCCAGTTTCACTGCAAAATAGATTTAAATGCACAGATTTTATTGAAATGTATAGTAACACGTAAAAAGATTTGTTCTTATTGAAGGCTTTCCCTGGACTTCAGTTGATTGAAGGTGAGAATATCATTCCAAATCTGAGTAAACAGTTACAGAAAGTGATTAAAACGTATTTAGTGATAAGAATCAGCAATTATATATATTATATATTTTATATATATAATATATTATATATATAATTGCACTTTAGGTTCTGGGGTACATGTGCAGAACATGCAGGATTGTTGCATAGTTGCCTACATGCCAATGTGGTTTGCTGCCTCCACCCCCCTGTCACCTCTATTGGGCATTTCTCCGTGTTATTCCCCCCCAACCTCCCTACCCCTTGCTATCCCTCCTCTATTCTCCCCTCAACAGACCGCAGTATGTGATGCTCCCCGCTCTGAGTCCATGTGTTCTCACTGTTCAACACCCACCTATGAGTGAGAACATGCAGTGTTTTTCTGTTCTTGTGTAAGTTTGCTGAAAATGATGGTTTCCAGATTCATTCCTGTCCCTACAAAGACACAAACTCATTGTTTTTTTATGGTGGCATAGTAAGGAATCAGTGATTATTTTAACTTGGCAGTCTATGTGCCATCGTTTTAGCCATTTAGTGTGACCTGGTAAAGTAATTCAAAGGGAAGGTTTAATTAACTTCAGGAGAAAAAAGTTCGAAAGAATGTGCTAATACAAAATAGGCTCTCTGGTGAAAAGAAAATTGTTATTAGTCAATTCTTATATTTCAAAGAGCGATTGTGAAAATAGCTGTAGAGTTAATTCTCCTGGGCAATGGAGTGTTTCTCAATGTCCATGTATGAACAGGATGCAGTTCTGATGTGTTTTGCTGAGTCAGGGATTTCTTGTGGCAGCTGTCACTGTTGATGCGTCATCTTTAAAGATGTGACTTAGAACTTTGCCATGACCCTTGGTGGCTTCTTGATTTTTCTGTGGAAATGTATGAAAGTGTAATTTAGTTTGTTCAGGTTTTACATGAATTAAATATGGAGTTTGTGCTCCTTATCCAGCAAAATACGGTGGGAAAAAATTCCTTAAATTTTTCAGTGTTTGACTTGAAGTGAAAACTTGAAATGTAACTTTGTGCTGTTATTTTTGTTTCCATTGTGTGATTCCAGAGACTATAGACAACTAAGGAATTTTTCAACACAGCTTAAAATTTTTCATGTATCAGTAAAAACTTATGGTTTACAAAAACCTTTATGTTAATTTTGAGCTACTCTATAATGTTCATCATAAAGTATAATCATTTTCATTTATTTTTATTATATTAATTTGAGATATTTTATTGAGCTCTACCCCACTGCTAGAAACATATCACAAAAGTACAAGGCTAATCTTGTCTCTATTGGTTTAAAGTCATGCAATGCCTTTGCTTTCCCAAGGCATTTGCTTAAAGTTAAACCCTTTCACTGTGCCCCACAAGCCTCCTTAGGATCTGTTTCTGCCTACTTCATATATAATCCAATTTCTTCCCTCACCCCGTCACTTCACATGCTGGCTTCCAGCCACGCTGAATTCTAAAAGGGGTTCTTCCAACGTGCCATCTTCTCTTAAGCCACCAGGTTTCACACAGGCTGCAGATTATCACTAAAAGTCACTTGGCTGCTTTTTTTCTTCAAAATCCCTTCATTTCAGTTAAGAAGTCACCTTTGCCTGTAATCTCTGCACTTTGGGAGGCCTAGGAGGGCAGATAATGAGGTCAGGAGTTCCAGACTAGCCTGGCTAACATGCTGAAACTCCGTCTCTACTAAAAATACAAAAATTAGCTGGGCATGGTGCCGCACGTCTGTAATCCCGGCTACGTGGGAAGCTGAGGCAGGAGAATCGCTTGAACCCAGGAGGCGGTGGTTGTGGTGACACGCCGTTGTACTCCAGCCTCAGCGACAGAGGAAGACTCCATTTCAAAAAATCCGCCCCCTCACCAAAAAAAAGAAGTCACCTGCTGCCTCCTGCTTTCTAAGATCTTCAAACGGGGTAGGAAATTAAGTAAAGTGACTTTTTTTTTTTTTTTCCTAGTTCACTAGGGAAAGTCACAGTTCATGTCAATTTTCTCATCATTTCATTTGTTTGGCACTCCCCTTCACTTACAATGGGGCGTGTTGTCCTGGTTTGGGTAATACACTCCCTGGCCATCATACTTCTAGAGGCTTCATATTCCCCGGTGCATCAAATATGAGGCTAAGAGCATAACTGTTTTGGAGTCAGCCAGGTCTGTTTTCAAAACCCATTTCTCCCTTCTGTCAACTGTGTGATAGGAACACAGTTAGCTGCTGAAAATTTTTGACCTTGATTTTCTTATTTATAAAATTGGGACAATGATATTTAACTTCTGCTACTTTTTGACTCTAAATTCAACTATGCAAGTAAGGTACATAGCTTAATGCCTGGTACATTTTAGGTTCTGTTCATAGATAAACATAGGCACATTAAATGTGAAAGAGTTATTTCAGATTCGTGAATCAGGCAAATTAATCTACAAGCAGTTTGGACTCCACCAAAGGAGCATGAGAAGAAAACTTTTATAAGCGTTTGAGGAATTATGACACAGAAACTATTTGCTTGTCTAAACCGGGACGGTAGCTTTCACGCCTCTAGTTAGAGATTAGGTGGGAGTTTCTGGTTAGTTCAGCCGAAATTTTGTTTTACTGTTTACACTGAGTTAGGTTTTGATCAGCTTATGTCTGAACCAAGTGCTGGAGCCATGTCAGCCTAATGTCCTCCCAATTAATTTTGTAAACAACTCTCAATGAACTATAGTTTTTCAAAAACTTAATGATACCACTGTGTTCTAATAATATGTTACTTCCTTCACGGGACTGTTTACTTTGTCTTTTATTTATTTTTCCTCAGGCCCTAGCACAGTAGCACCCACACTATGGGTTCATAATAAATAGTTATCAAAGGGTTTAATGACTAGAAAAATGACTGACTCACTAAAAAAATGAATGAAAGCATATTATCTGTCTTCAAAGGAAGAAAGATACTTTTAATATAAGCCATGCTCTCTGCCATAAATGCCCCCCAGAAAGACGAAGGAAACAGTGAAGAAATTACCCTTTTCCAATGGGGAAATCAGCAAATATTCACAGAGCAAATGGCATTTAAATAGGGCTTCAATAGGGAGAAGATGTGTTGTGGAATGGTACTTCAGAGGGAGGGGATGATTACTACATTTTCATCATACAATAAATACATTAATGAATGATATGTACTAAAGAATAACCAAAAAATATTTCTAATATGATATGGCAAAAGTGTAAATTTTCCACCCTCCAAAGAGGCCTTATGGTTGTGATTCTTTCCACTGACAAATGTATTGTTGAATATGATTTCTCTTAAGTTGATACGTAGTATAAAAAAAATCATAGCCAGATTTTTTTTCTCCTTCTCTTGATTTGACTCTTGCACATTCGTTTGTAGGGGGATATAAGTTGTTCATTTTTTTCTCCTTTGCTTTTTAATATGATGATTATCTCTTAAAACTAAAGTTGAAATTAATAAAGATCTCTTTTTAAAATTAGAAGGATCTATTTGCTTTGACAAATTCTAACTGTTTATAGTGTCAGGTTATTTTCAAAATATTACAGATATGGAAAAGGGGGAGAATTAGTTTTGAGTAAAATTATGGCTTGTCGGCAGATAACACAATCAACCTTTCAAACGCAAACACCTCTTTCCAAGTATAATTGTTAGGAAATGAGAGCCTTATTCAAATGCTAAATAAGAAAAATGACGATAGCAATAAAAACTCTTCTGGATAAAAAATAACAAAGAACAAAATTTTAAGCATGGTTTTCAAAAGCTCTCCAATTGCAGGTGCTACCTGACTGTTGATTGGTTGATTGGTTGGACCTGATAGTGTTGACAGCCCATGAATTCCCTGACAACCCAGGGAATTCAAGTTAATGGACAGCTAATAGCATGATTGAATAGCGCCTGATCTATTTGAAGATAGAAAATCAATAGTCTATTAGATTCATCAGGAGAAGAGGGGGAAGAATAAGCATGCCTATTTGCCTTCATTGCCCTGGCCACACTAATTAAGCGCTGCCTTAAGATGGAGGGGAACCTGGAGAATTGAACTGGTAATGAGATTCAGACTTGAAGTAAATGAAGCGACTTTACCATAAGGCACACTGACAGACAATTAAACCTTTTTATCAATGCAGCTTTCATGCAGAAATAAAATCTCATATGGCAACTGTAAAATAAATGGAGGACTGGGAGGAACTGTAAATCTTTTTCTCAGCTTCAGTTGTACTTATAACTTCCACACTGTTTTGACATTTGGGTTTATTTGCATTAGAAGTCATAGTGAGTAACACTGCATTTTTCTACATAGAAGTTCCATGTGTCACATTCATTGAAATGTTTCAAGAAAGGTTTTGATTAAACATAAAACTGATTAGAGATAAGCAATTTCCTTCAAAAATTTTTGGATTGGAAAGAGGAACTATTCTAAAGAGTAACAATTGCTGTACTTCAAAAATCCTTTGAAATATTTTAAAGTTGTTAATTTTATAGATAAAGGCTCCTTTTTGCTTAACAAATCACCTTTTACTCACATTAAAAATTCTCCAATAGGAAATCCATCATACATAGCCAGAAAATCTTGCCATCTGAATTTTTAGAATGCGAATAGATTTTATTTTAAACATAATTATGAGAGAATGGGTTTTTATTGACAATGAAATGTTCTAGTGAATTGACAGGTATTAATATGCCATTATAATATAGTAAAATAACGTAACTCAATTGCACTTTTTAAAATTGTACTTTAGGTTCTGAGGTACATGTGCAGATCATGCAGAATTGTTGCATAGGTATATACATGGCAAGGTGGTTTGCTGCCTTCATGCCCCCATCACCTATATCTGGTATTTCTCCCCTCATTTATCCCTCCCCACCCTTGCCATCCCTACTGTTCCTCCGTGTGAGATACTACGCTGCCATAAAAGGCCATGAGTTCGTGTCCATCGTAGGGACATGGATGAATCTGGAAACCATCATTCTCAGCAAACTGACATGAGAACAGAAAACCAAACACGTATGTTCTCACTCACAGGCAGGTGTTGAACAATTAGAACACATGGATACAGGGAGGGGAGCATCACTCCATTGCATTTTTAAAGAAAATATGCCTTTGAATCAGAAGCTGTTTGTTATGTTGTAGTGAACTACTGGTATGGTAAACTGCTGTACAAAACATAAAGATATTCCTACCTATTAGAATCACACCTTAATTCCTCACCATCAATATCCTTGAATATAGTTTTTACTGTATGGTATAGTCCTACATTTACCTGTTAAATTTCTACAAATGGGTTCTAAAATGTTTTAGGAAAATGTCCAGAACATAAAAAATCTTTTTTTCTTTATTTTTTCATTTCTCCATGATAGCTAACACTATGTACTTCACACTATTACTACTTTTTTTTTTTTTCTATATAGATTACTGGTAACATTCCTAGTTTATCTTTTATATAAAAGCATAAAAATAGAACACCTGGCTGTTTCTTCTCACCTCATAGAATAATGATATTTTATTTTATCTTTTGTTTACTCTGATATATTTAATACAATTTTCCATTTCCCAGTCTTTTGCAATAGTTTCTCATTTCTCCTTTTAGGTTTCAAATCATCCTTCTTTAATCCCTTATTATGTCCTTATTTCTTCTGCAGTTACTGGGCTATTTGTCTCTCTATCCATGTCCTATGGCTTGGCTATTTGAGTTTCAAAAATATTATAGTAACATTTCACTTGAATTGACTTGTGAGCTTTAAGATATAATAATAATATTTCACTCAAAGCTATTTTACTCAAATAGCTTGTATTGAGCACCTGTTAGATATATTTTACTGGGATATATTCATACCATGATTCAGATGTGTGCAGTAATTCATTTTTTTACTCAAAAATATTTATTAAATGTTTAGAACTGAGTGTTCTGCATGTGCTCAACACCATGAAGTACACTGGACATTCAAAGACTGCCTTACTAGGCATAAATTCTGCCTTTAAGTATCTTATAATACTTGTATGAAAATGCAGCATATAACTTAGACATGTAGGAAAATTAAATATGATATAACTAAAAATAAAACAAATGATATAAAAAACATACATTTGAATTATAGTGGTACAGAAAACGTTGAGGAATTTTTGTTGTATTGTTCTAACTCAGGATCAAAAAAAGCTATAGAGAAAAGGTAGGATTTGAATTCAGTCTTGAAGATAAACAGGATTTTGTTAAGCAGGGAAAAAGTGAAGAGATGCCCATGATCATGTAGATGTGCAAGTCAGCAGGGTTAGGGTTAATATTTTCTTTTGGCAGGCTTGTAGGTTGTATTGAGATAGGAGACAGGAAATGAGGGTGAAATCATAGAAGGGATAGAGCGTCATGCTGAGGAGCAGCCGATATTCCAGCTACTCAAGTGGCTGAAGCTGTGCTGGGAGGATCACTTGAGCCCAGGGAGGTCATGGCTGCAGTGAGCCATGATCAGGCCACTGCATTCCAACCTGGGCAACAGAGTGAGACCCTGTCTCAAAAACCACACAAACAAAAACAGAAAAGAACACGTTTTTCTTTTAACTTAAAAGACATGACAGCAGATCATATTTATTCAGGACAATTGTCTTCGCCATATTGAGAGATTTTCTTCCTGGAGATACACACACACACACACACACACACACACACACACACAGACACACACACACACACACACACACACACATACATATATGTGTGTGTATCTCCAAGGAAGATGTGTGTGTGTGTGTGTGTGTGTGTGTGTGTGTATTTCCAAGGAAGAATATATAGATATATATCTGCTCTTCTAGCATTTCCACATTTTAACTTTTTACCTAATGAAGTACTGTTACCTTTTCAAAAAAAAAAAAAAAATAGAATCAATAAGAAGGCACCAGACATTTCTTTTAATTTCTAATATCTTATTGACCCCCTAATCTGTGGTCAATAATAAGCCACCAAAGATTTATTCTAATCAGGAAATTACACAACTTGATATGAGTTTTCAGGATACGGCTAGTGGCAAGAGTAGAAAAGGATATGTTCTCAGATTGTAACTAGCAGCAAGCATTAAAAAGAATGAGTGATCACAGGGTTCAGTGAGAAAGTTATTGCATAAATACAGGTGAAAATAATATATACTTGTGTTTTGGCAATTAGGGTATAGCTAAGAAAGGGGAGACAAAGAAGTATGCTAGAAAGACATAATTTATAGGACTTAAGTTCCAACTGGATATGAAAGATGTAAAAAGGGGAGGAATTTAAGTTTAATTACATTATTTGGATCAAAGAATTTGGCTGGACTGACATGGTTACTCATGCCTGTAGTCCCAGCACTTCGGAAGGTGAGGCAGGTGGATCACTTTAGCCCAAGACTTCGAGACTAGCCTGGGCAACATGGTCAAACCCTGTATCCACAAAAACAACAAAAATTAGCTGGGCATGGTGGCACATGGCCATATTCCAGCTACTCAGGTGGCTGAGGCTGAAGTGGGAGGATCACTTGAGCCCAGAGAGGTGAATGCTGCAGTAAGCCATGATCAGGCCACTGCATTTCAGCCTGGGCAACAAAGTGAGAAGCTATCTCTAACACAAAACAAAACAAAAATGGAAAACAAAGGGTTTTTCTTCTAACTTAAAAGACATGACAGCAGATCATGTTTATTCAGGACAGTTGTCTTCACCATATTGAGAAATTTCCTTTCCTGGAGATATATGTGTGTGTGTGTGTGTGTGTGTGTGTGTGTGTGTGTGTGTAAATATATATATATAAATGTGGAAATGCTAGAAGACTCTCTATATATATGACTATATATATATATATATCTGACTATATATATATCTCTGACTATATATATATATATCTGACTATACATATATACATATATGTGTGTGTGTGTGTGTGTGTGTATCTGACTCTTCTAGCATTTCCACATTTTAACTTTTTACCTAATAAAATCCTATTACCTTTTCCAATAGAAAATAATAGTGTACAAGACTCTTAAGGACACGTGGATATGTATACTATTAGCAATATTGGTTTTGGAGCCATTGTATGAACAGCTACAATATCCCATCACTGTGGAATTTATATGAGGTCACATTGGTTAATTGCTCAGTAAAGCAGAGGATCATTTTTTGACTGATATGCTGGAGCCTCTGAAAATAATTCAGTAATTACCATCGATTGAGAATCTATATTTTACTTGACCCAGTGATAATACCTTTACACAAAACATTTTATTCAATTCTTGGCAAGAACCGTAAGTGTTCTTTTACAGATGTGTAAAATGAAGTTCAAAGAAGTTAAATCATTTGCTCAAAGCTTCAACTGAGTAAGGATTTTAACTTATGTTAGAATCCAGAGCTGGCATAAAGTTTATATACTCAATGTTAACTTTTTAAGGTTAGGGGTCTCTTTAATATATGCTGTTTCTCCAAGTATATAACATTATTATATATATATATTATTCAGGATCAGTTATACTTTTCTATTATAAGCTAAATCAGATTTTTTAAATCTTATCTTTTTTCTCAATATTTTTGAATCTTGAAGCAATAATACAAAGATGTTCCAACCATCTGTGGTCAGGCTTCCTCAACAATATCTTCTCTTCTTGTATTTTATGGTTTTAAGAATTCATTGTGTTCACTTATTCAAAGAAATTAAAAACCATTAATTTCTATGCACAGTATTTTTTCATTAAGTATTTTATTTTTAGATAATTATAGCTCTATATGTAATTGTAAGAAATAGCAAAGAGAGATCCTGTATTAGTCAGAAGTCTCCAGAGAAACAGAACTAATGAGATATATACAGAGATATATAGGAGGAGATTTTTAACATGTGAACTGGCTCACATGATTATGGAGGCTGGGAAGTTCCACCATATGCCATCTGCAAGCTGGAGAACCCAGAGAGCAGGTGGTATAATGCAGCCCCATTCTCAAGGCCTAAGAACCAACAGGTCTGATGTCTGAGGGCAGGAGACGATACATGTCCCAGTTTATAAAGATAAAGAGAATTTAGCTTTTCCCCATTTTTTTCTTCTATTCAGGCCCTCAATAAGTTACATGATGGCTACATATATTAGTGAGGGTGGATTTTTCTCCTCCATATACTGATTCAAATGACAGTCTCTTCAAGGATCACACACACATATACACACACACACACACAGAGAGAGAGAGAGAGAGAGAGAGAGAGAAAGAGAGAGAGAAATAATGCTTTACCATCTATATGGGCATCGTCTACTCCAGTTGTCACATAAAGTTAGCCATCAAATATCTCATGTTGCCTTTACCCGGTTTTATAGTGATAACATATTGTGAAACTACAGCACAATATCACGGCCAGGATATTGATATCGATATAGTCAAGGTGAACACTTTCATCACTGTTAGAATCTCTCATGTTGCCCTTTTGTAGTCACTTTCCTCCAGCGCCACCCTCTCCTAAACTTTACCTATGACAACCACTAATCTGTTCTTCAATTCTGTAATTTTGTAATTTCAAGAAAGTTATATAAATGAACCACAAAGTAAGTAAGACTTAGGTCTGGCATTTTTTTCCCTCAGTATAATTCTGTAGAGATTTCTCTAAGTAATTGCGTGTGTCAGGAGATCTTTCCAATTTATTGGTAAGTAGGATTCCATAGACTGATACACCATAGTTTGTTTAACCATTCATTCATCGAAGGGCATTTACATTGCTTCCACTTTCTGACTATAAATTAACTTGCTATAAACATTCATTTACACGTTTTGAGGTGAACATAAATTTTGATTTCTCTGAGAAGGAAATTCCCAAAAATGCCATTTCTGGGTTATACAATAGTTGCATTTTTATTTTCTTAATAGACTACCATATTGTTTTTAGCTGAGGCTGTACCATTTTATATTTCCACCAGCAGAGGCTATGTGATCTGATTTCTCTGCATCTCCAGCAGCATTTGCTGTTTTAACTCTTTTATTTTAGCCATTTCCATGGGAATAGTGACAATTCATTGCTTGAATTTACATTTTTCTAACATCTAAATATGTTAAGAAACATCTTTTTATGTGTGTATTTGCTATCGACATATCCCTTTCATTGGAAATGGCTCTTCATGTGATTTACCCATTTTCTAATTGAAATATTTCCTTTTTTATTGTTGAGTTTTTGAGTTCTTTATACCTTTTTAAAATATTTTAAATAATAAAATACGATATTTACAAATATTTTCTTTCCATAGCTTGTCTTTTGATCCCTTTAACTAAATCTTTCACAGAGCAATTTTTTAAATTTTGATAAAATCTAACGTATTGATTTTTTTTCTTTCATGAATTATGCTTTTAGTACTATGTCTAAGAACTATTTGTCTAACTGTATTTCCCAAAGATTTTCTCCTACATTCTTCTATAAGTGTTTTATAGTTATACATTTTACATTTAAGTCTGCCACTAATTTTGAGTTAATTTTTGTATAAGATGTGAAATTTAGGTTTCTGTTCCTTGATTAGTTGCCCCTTTCCTGGTCCTTTGACTAAAGAAAACAGACATTTTAGAGACTATTTTTTGTCTGCACTCCCTGGTATTTCTGGGTACTTCTTTTCCAGTACCAAGCCTAGACTATATAAGACATAAAGAAAACAGCACCCTCACCATTGTTAGAAAAAGCAGAGCTGGACAGAACTTATCAAAGGTGAAGAAAATAATTTATTGAGGAATGACTACAATAGGAAACAGAGACACCTCAGTAGAGAACTGAGCTCAATTCTGGATAAAGCATTGACAAGTGGAGATTTGTAGTTGAAGAACAGGGTAGGGGTCAGTGCATGGAAATTACTAAGAGGAAACCTCAGAATAAGGGGAAGTTCTGGCTAAACCAACTTGCAAGCATTCTTGCTAAAACTGACTGACGCGGGTCTGGCAAGGGCAGGCATAACTGGGAAGATGGGTCAGAGGAGTCTGGCTAAACTTTGGTCAAGGAGACTTCGTCATCAGCATGTCATTTCTTGGTTCTGAGGTCCCTCACTGGTCTGCCGATCTGATTGCTCTTCAACTTTCAAAGTCTCTGTCTCTGTCTCTTTCTCTGTGTGCTCTCTCTCTCTCTCTCTCTCTCTCTCTCTCTCTCTCTCTCTCTCTGTGTGTCTCTCTCTGTGAGAGAGATATATACATACATATATACATGAACTATATAGAGAGAGATTTTTAAAATAAATGTGAATATTAGATACATTTATACAGCAAAAAAAAATGCCCTATAACTTTTAAAGACTATTTGAAAAGTTACAGGCTAAATATTTTAAATAACCTTTGCAATAAATTGTCTTATTAAATCCTTTCCTTTTCTAAGGATACAGAAGTAACTGGTTTATTTATTTAGAGAGAGAGAAATGAAGCCAGGCGTGGTGGCTCATGCCTATAATCCCAGCACTTTGGGAGGCCAAGGCGAGTGGATCACCTGAGGTCAGGAGTTCAAGATCAGTCTGGCTAACATGGTGAAACCCCATCTCTACTAAAAATACAAAAAGTTGGCTGGATGTGGTGTCATGCACCTATAATCCCAGCTACTCAGGAGGCCAAGGCAGGAGAATCACTTGAATTCAGGAGGCAGAGATTGCAGTGAACTGAGACTGCATCATTGCACTCCACCTTGGGCAACAAAATGGAAAATCCATATAAAAAAAAAAAAAAGGAAGAGAAAAATGAAACACAATTAATAGCATAATGCAATCTAAAACAAGTGCCTTCTAATTATTTTAAACTAATATTATTATACTTTTGTAGTGATTTATCCTTTTGAGAGAATTTTTAAAAATAACAAGCTCTTTTATCTACAGTTTTAGAAGTATTTCCCCTCCTACTTACTTGCATCATCCTATGACTGTGCATTAATTTTTGTGTACCACTTCCTAGTTTGAATATAAAGTCGCTATTAGCTCCGCTGAATGACTATTATTGCTTTTTGGACTTGCTTCTCAATTTTTTATTCTCTAGTCCACACTTGTAAGGACTCCTTCCTCAGGTTTGACCATGCACATTTTATTGAACCACATAATTTTCTTGAACATATGATTTGACCTACAACTGTCAAGAGGATCCTTTCTCTTTTCATGTATTAATGTTTTTCTCTATTATCAGACCTTATAACTCCATAAAGAAATTAACATATCAAATGTATTCTTCTATCCTTCTTTATTTTGGCTTGGTTGAATTTTTATCCAAGGTAGAAAAGAGTATTAGCTGTTAAGGTACTATACCTTATTGGAACATTTATTATAAGCAAAGATGTGAAGATATTTTAAGCATCTAAAGATTCCTTCCAGGGTTGCATTAAATTTCGCTTTCAAGGAACAAATCCTTTGAAATTTAAATTCAGATTCAGTGTGTGCTGATACTATAGCATTTATGTAAGAAGTAAAATCAGAAGCTGTCCACATGTTCCTCAACTTTTTCTGGTATGGTCAATTGAAAAGGGAGCCAGTGCAAACGCCCCTTTGGTGATTAAAGACGTTTTAAAGAACTGCAGAAACCTAAATTACCATCTTCATTGAATCCTGTAGAATGTGCCACACTTTTTTCTTTCTTTCTTTCTTCCTTTTTTTTTTTTTTTTTGGTTTTCAGAGTGGTATACACTTGATTTATTATTTTTAGAAGGGAACATTCTGCCAGTACATACTTCCCAAGACTTGTTAAAGCTGGAACCTACAGATGTTCACTTGGGTGGCTTCTCCTTAGTGAACATGTCCCTGATTTGTAGTTATTTGTCTATTCCATTGGGTACTGTGCTACATTTTCCTGTAGATTTAAACTTGCTTTTCCACATCCCTACCTCTCAAATGAACTAATCATAACATTATGTTTGGTTGCTTGCATTCTTACTGTTTTTAGTTTTTATTTCTATCTAGTTGTTTTATGGGGATGTTCATTCTATTTTTTCAGGAAAGGTTAGATATTATTCCTGTTGTTGCCTGGATCTGACATCAAGAAAAAGCATAATACCTGAAACCAATAAGAAACAAATGGTTTTATTCTTTGCTAATTAACTCTTTAAGCATTTTTCATTGGGTTTAAATGCATTGTAAAAATTAATGAATATTATTAAAAGAGTTAACTGTTACGACATTAACTCCAAGGATAACGCCAAGCGCATAGTAGGTACTTAAAAATATTCTAATGTACAAACAAGAAAATAATGAAAAGGGTTAAAGAACATTTACTTGATATAGTCTGCTAAAATATGTAATTCTGACCAAGGGATTATTTTTCTAACATAATGACTCTTTCCCTAAATTATCTGGATAAATGCCTTCATTTTAAAATATGTTTTGAATATGTAAATATAGAACCTTAGAATATTTTCTTTTAATCCAAAAACCCCGGTGTAAAATGTAGATTACTTAAACCAATTTAAAGCACTAAACAAGAAATATGTGATTTCAGAGAGCAATCTCTCTATGGTGTTTGGCAAATAGTTACTGCCGTTTTTTAAAGGTCAGAGTCAGAAACACCCAAAGTGCTGAGAAATGTTTACCATCAATCCTTCCTATCCACACTCGGGCACCACCCAGCATTAAGCAACAGTAATTTCTCATGGATTGGCCTGAATATACTATATCTAAATAATTATTTTAATCCAAAAAAGGTATCTTAAAGAGTTAAAATTCTGTAGTTTTTGTAACTATTAGATTTTACGTTTTGCTAACTACTACTCTGCCAGTCTAAGAGGGGAAGTACCTATTCACACTCCACAGTGTGGCTCCGTGAGCAGGCTGTGGGACTGTAAAAACTACTGTGGCCCAGAAAAGCCGGTTCCCAGTAAACAGTAGTTACTTCTTACCTCGAAGTGATCATGTATGAGAATGGGGACCAAAAATCTCCAGCTATTACAATTTTAAGATTTTCAATTTAATAGACGCCGGAACTTTGGATTTTTATGTGAGGCCCCCTTCCCAATTTTTAAAAATTGGCAATTACTTCACATGCTTTAAAACCCACTGTGATCAAAATGAGAAATATGCTAACTATAGGGTTTTTTTTGGTTTGTTTGTTTGTTTTTGAGACGGAGTTTCGCTCTTGTTACCCAGGCTGGAGTGCAATGGCGCGATCTCGGCTCACCGCAACCTCTGCCTCCTGGGTTCAGGCAATTCTCCTGCCTCAGCCTCCTGAGTAGCTGGGATTACAGGCACGCACCACCACGCCCAGCTAATTTTTTGTATTTTTAGTAGAGACGGGGTTTCACCATGTTGACCAGGATGGTCTCGATCTCTTGACCTTGTGATCCACCCGCCTCGGCCTCCCAAAGTGCTGGGATTACAGGCTTGAGCCACCGCGCCCGGCCTAGATTAATTTTTAAAACATATTAAATTTTAAAAACTGATCATAGGCTAAAAGTGGCCTGTTACATTTGGCAAAGTTAAAAGCTGTAAAATCTACTTTTAATTAATACATATATATGCAATAAAACTCTAGAAAAAGGAAAGCAAAGGAATAGCATAATGAACACAAGGATATAGAATGATAATTACACTTGGTAGAGGAAGGAAAGGAATGAAGTATTAAAGTTTTTAGTACAGTTTTGCCTTATGATCTGAATGGAGAGTTACTGAGTGCTATCATGTTATTTAAAATAATCAATTAAATGGAAACTAAATAAATGACAGCAACACATGAACTTTCCAGGAAAGTATGCCATGAAACAAAGGTTAAGTTCTATGCATATTAAATCCAATTAAAAATATATTAAAACATGCAAAACATATCGACTGTTGGGTGTACCAGTGGACATAGTCCTGGAACTACCAGTTTGGAACTTCTGTTCTAAAAGACGAACCCAGCCAGCAAGATGATTATGTGAGTGAGAAGTTGATGCATAAGGCAAACAAAAGTTAACAGAATGATTCAAAAAATGTCAGAGTAATGTCTGAATAATTAGCGAATTAATATAGAGGCAGTTGGCACTAGATTATAAATTAGGAAAACTTCTAGTGGCTTAGAAAGATGCTTGAGTGTAAAAATTGAGTCTTGATGTTTGAGTAGTTTAAGTATGAACCTTTGCAAGGTTGAAATATTCAGTGGAAGGATGAAGTCACTGGATATTGAAATAGGTAAGTTGATTGATTAATAAAGGGAAATCAATTAAAAATTTATCTTTCTCATTACCATATTTATAAATATTTTTTAAAACGTTCTCAATGCATCAGACTATTGTTAATAATATAAGAACTAACTGAACTTCTTGAATCGAACGTGGAGTTTGAACTTCTTGAATAGAATCAAGAAAATAAATGTGGGAGAAGCCACTATTCTTCTTTTTCCTCTGAACTTTTCTGCAATGTCTATTTCTCCTTTTTAGACTCAGTGCCATTTCAGTGATATTTGCTAATATCACTCTATTCTGCTCACTGTTCAATAGATCCATGATACAGATTAACTGCCCTGGTTGGATGCAGAACATACTTTATATCTTCTGTTGTATTGAAAACTCATTTTAAAATGTCACTCATTACTTCTCCTTAAAATGAATTTATACAGTAGAAGACCAGATTAAATTCATTTAGGAGTCCTCATTTATAAGACAATAACATCATGTTTCTAAAAATATGTTAGCATAAAAAAAATGCGTTTTATTTTTATTTTAGACCCGTTGTTGATTAAAGAATTTGTCATGGTGATTAGCATATAGTAAGTACTCAGTAAGTAATTGGTGAACAAATGAATTAATGAGTTTGTACTTGGTCTTTAATTGACCCTCTAAACAAGTTGATACAAACCACAAATCTTTATAGCTAAACAGAAATATATGTGTATGTGCTATTTTAATAGGATATGTGTATTAACACCTGTACATAATACCTTCTGTAATTCATTTATGCCCATTTCAAGAAATATTAATGTTAAATAAGATAGAGGGATTAGTAAGGAAAGGAAGTAGAGGCTACTTAAAAGTAATCCCATCACAAACACTGGATCTTAATGTTTAGTTTTACTTTCTGTATGGTAAGTACTTTGACATTTTTCTTACCTTGATTGCATTGCTTCTAAGAGCATTTACTTATCAATAGTATATAATCTCCAGAAAATATGTTTTCACATGCCAGTAAGTTAAGATGCTAATTTTATATACTTTCAAAATTTGATCTTCAAGAAATCAAAGAATATCCTACAGTGATTTTGAGTTTTAATGTTTCTGAGGAAGACTGACAAAATGAAAACAACACAAAAGGAAGAATATGATTTATTTACAAAATAAGACAAAGTTTTATGAGACATAGTCTTTACTATTCAATTCAAATGTATTCTACTCTAGTATTTAATAGGGTAACATGTCAGTAGAAAGTGATTTAAAACTTTGTAGAACTATAACTTTCTTGTCATTCTTGCATCTCCTAGCTAAAATGAATTTAAATTCCCCGTTTTTTTGGAGAATTTTGAAACTATTGTTGCCATTCATTAGCTGTGTGCCTATAGAAAATTCACCTAATTTTTCTGAGCCCAGATTTAATGATTTAAAACATAGATTTAAATAACCCTTACCATTTATGTCATAGACCTGTTGTATAGATTTAGTAAAATGATTCCTGAATAGGTCTTAGGATAGTGCCTAATATTTAGAAAATTAATAATAATACTTCATTGTTACTAATATTTTGATTAGTTCATTGTCAATATTTTATTACTAACTATATGTAGGTGAATCAACTGAAATATTAAAGGCTGACAGTTGGAAGGGTCTGTATCAGCTTTTTTTATAATCATGACAGAAATCTTTGGAAATCAGGATTGATAACATTAGCTTAGATAGAACTTAACTACCCCACAGCAGTGGTAGGAACCACTCTAATAAAAGTAGTATCACCAGATACTCCCTTCTTGAACTTTATTTTTCCCTCCTCTATTTTTAGATTAAATGGTACAAAAATTAGCTAGGAATGTCCAACATATGTTAAATGGGACTACTCTTGTGTAACAGAAATATATTTCTGCATCATATTTATCTAGGCTGCAGTATTGGCCTTACTTTTTCAGTGCCATGAATGCACAAGATTTAGGTTTTATGCCAGGTGATGCTGGCTTTTTTCAACCACGTAGCTTCAATGGCACTAGAAGTATTTAGTCATGTAAGTTCCTAAAGATGCAGATAGCAGTAACAAACATATGTTATAAACATTAAAGAAGGACTTTATGTAATTCATAAAAATATACCAACCTATGAATATCAACTTAAGCCCCCCGTACTGTGAGTCAAGCTGTAAAAATGATCTCTCTCATTATGGATAATCCCCAATTTGAAAATGGCATATAAAGAATTCCAAAACTCCTGGAAGTGTTCTAATATTGTAAAGTGGATGCTTCATACTAATTTACTGTAGCCTTACTCAATGAGGCTTTACTCAACCAAACCACGTCACAAGATTATTAATCTTTCAAATGTAACAAAAACGTAAGCATGTTTTCTTCCTTTCAGTGTTTCCTTTTAAGTTACAATTTTGTTAAATAAGATTTTGCTTGCATAACTTCTAGTGATGTTTGTTATACTTTAACACTGCATAGTTTACATGCACTTATGCATTATCTGTAAGGTGTTATACTTTTCCATCTCACAGATGTACCCAGAAAATGCATCTTTCTTTATAATGTTCATGTTTACCCCAGTTTGACAGTTCCTAGCAATACTAGGTCTCATCAAAGAGACTGGGGCTCTTCCAAGTATCAGGAATCTCTGACTTTACAAATTCTTTAATCTCAAAATTTTTCTAAAAAATAGCAGGCATCTGTTAAAGGCAAGTAAACTGAGTTACAAAGTAATTTGCTTAAGAGTATATAGCCAATAAGGAGCAACAATTGGATCAGAATCTAGATTTTCCAAATCTTGATAGAAGTATCTTTACTGCCTGGTTAACAAAGGGTTATTGACTACACTGACATCTAAAATGGTCCTGGGTTTGTGGACTGTCTCTTTTAAGGTTAATTATATTTTGATTTTTGTATTTTCAAATTAAAAATCAAAGTAAGTAGAGAATGGTCAATGTCTCAATACATTGAAGTTAGATTTGGGTTCAAATTCTGTACAACTGCTCATTAGCCCTGTGATCTTGGAAAGTAATTGATCACCTGGAGTTTACTCATTTACCAATGAGATTAAATGAGAGGACTACAGGGTTTAGTTGAACATGATGAATGCTACTTAAGCACAATATATAATAGCCATTATTATTGTAAAAATAAAAACATGGGAAAATAAGATTAGATTTCAGCTGCTATTTAGATTCTATCCCTGGTTCTCCATGTTACTGATTGCTGCATTACTCTAAGCAAATCTTACCTCTAGATATTATTTTTGCCATGTGTTACACAGATATATAAAACCACATTATAGAATCCACATTAAGATAAGCGATTCATGGAGAGGTCCTTCCATCCAGAGAATGTTGGGGTCATGGAGATAACTTTGGAATCCCGATGCAGAAATAAAATGTGCAAATGAGGCTGGGAAGAGGTGGCAAGGAGAGGGTGTTAGTGATCTAAAAGACTTTGTAGAGATAAAAGAAGCCTCAGGATACTCTTACATCTCAGATGTCATAATGAAACAGACAAAGCTCTAGGGTTTAAAAGTTTGGACTGTAACTCCTCCTCTATCACTGCTTTGCTGGATAGCCTCAAAAAATGTCATCTAACTCCTGAGCTTTAATGCCCTCTTTGCTCAACGAAGATCAACATCTTCAATACGAACTTCGATATGAACTTCAATACTAACTCAGTGCAAAAGTAGAATTTAAATATTCTTAGATAATGGCAGCTGAAATAGAAGGCATATGGGCCATATTTCAATTAAGTAGATGACATGCGACTGTGGTCACCTCAAGCATTAAGGTTCTGTATGTTTCTGAGGTAGATGAGGGTATCGCAAAATATATTCCATTAAACAGTTAAAAATGTTTCCATAGTGAATTGTGCATATGTCATCCACCATCTAAAATCTCCTAGTAAAACCTCTGAGAATATTAAAGTACTGGGAAATCCGTTGCAACAAGGGAATTATTAACCATTCAATTTCCAAATCCCATAGCCTCCATGGAACTTATTTAACACACTTTTATAAACACTGAAATAGATAATTAAAAGGCTTTGAAAAGTAAAATGTTTTCATCAAATATAAGATATTTGTGTTTTCACCATTCTCATTGCCATACATCACCACCATCACTACCATATCAACATCACTATCATCTTACATTCATGAACACAAGTTCTATATACCGCATTATGAATTGTGACATGTAAGATTTTTTTTTAGACAGCCTTGCTCTATCACCCAGGCTGTAATGCACTTGGCATGATTTTGGCTCACTGCAACCTCCACCTCTGAGGTTCAAGAGATTCTCATAGCTCAGCCTCCTGAGTAGCTGAAATTACAAGTGTGTGCCACCATGCCTGGCTAATATTTGTATTTTTTGTAGAGACAGGGTTTCACTATGTTGTCCAGGCTAGTCTCAAATTTCTGACCTCAGTCTGCCTGCCTTGACCTACCAAAGTTCTGGGATTACAGGCTTGAGTCACTGCACCCCGCCAACATGTAAAACTTTTAGAACTCACAGACTAAGATAGCATTTGGCAACCATATACATGCTCACATACCACAAAGATGAATATTGATCATTAACTTCAATATTAACTCAGTGCAAATGTAGAATTTAAATATTCTTAGATAATGGCAGCTGAAATAGAAGGCATATGGGCTATATTTCAGTTAAATTTCATTTCAGTTCTGAATGACTTTTACTTATTCTGTCTTCTCATTTCTTAGAAGAATTAATAAAATGATATGTGAAAAACTATTTCTATTCTGTGAATGGAAAGTATATGCTGGAATTGACAGCCCTATAATTTAATAATACATAGGGTTCAAATCACTTTTACATCTATTATTATATTTTATATTTGTAACAATCATATAAAAGTTGGCTTGACAGATATTATTTTATTCATTTTATGAACAAGCAAACTAAAACTAAAAGAGGTTAACTGCCCTCTTCAAGGGTACAGATAATGCTGAATTGTCAATGATATTTAATATTTTTAACTTTATAGCCTATTTTGTTTTGCTCTCATTCCCTTCAATTACATTACATCTATAATAGGCATCTACAAAAAAACTGGTTCATGTGAAAGAATGAAGATTTCGATTGACAGTAGATGAATGTTTCTTGAATTGTTTTATATATATAACATATATCACAGCACACAAAGGAAAATCACTGGGATATATAAGCCAGCCTGCTTATGGCTGGTGAGGAATGGCTGTGAGAGTTACGAGAGGTCAATATCTAACACACCTGAAACCCCTTTGCAACACACCATTGTGCTGCTGCCTACCAGCTGGAAAGCTCTGAAATCCATGAAAAGATGATTGATTTAACCAAAGATTAGAAGGAAACACTATTACCATCATTTTCATAGATCAGGTTTTATTTTGTGTGGTCCATTTAAAAATGTCCTTTATTTAACATATAATTTTAACAGACACTCAAGTCCAGTACTCTATTTTAGGATCTGAACTGATCTGGCTTCAAAGAGAACAAAGAAATCCTATATTCAGAAAACAAATGTTCTTCACCAGGAGTTTCTTTTTTTTTTTTCTCTCTGTTAATAATAGCTATGTCATTAGTAGATATTTTTTATTGATTTTTTATCTACTTTAAAAATGAGTCATTTTTGTCTCTTATTTTTATTTTTTATTTTTAAAATTCATAAATTGTTTGAGCCGTTGCCACTTACCACTGCTCAGGGATTTTTTTTTTTTTTTTTTTTTTAGGGGAATGGGCAGCAAGTATTTTCTCTAAATTCCTCTCTTAGTATTATATTTATTTGTATGTGTTTCACTTATTTACCTAGGGGGAGCATCTATGACTGCTTCAGCTTCAGGACTCTCAGAGTTTACTCTAGTATCATGTATGTAGCATCCTAACTCCATGACCAAAGCCATCCATTTTTGAAACACTTAATTTGGAATTAATTCCCAAAGCCAATTTCATGCAGGCTCTCAGAATTAAAGCAAAGAAGAAAAAGAAGACGTGTCTTTGTGAGTACATAATGTAGTGATGGAAGCTAAGGTTGTACAATAATTTCAATATGTTGTAGTAAGTGTCAAGATTTAAATTTTTAAAGCATAATTTATTCACTTGTGGTGGAGAAGGAGCTAGTGAGGAGACATCTCATAAAAGAATAAAACTCTGAAATTATTCTTGAAGGATTCTTAGATATTCAGAAAGTCACATGGGGTGATTTAAGGAGTAGAAAGAAAGAGGTTTCTAGCCTTTGCCTACCTTCATGATCTAAAAGAGTATCAGAAAATCTAAGCGTTGAAAATCTAAGCATTTGGAATAATCTGGAGAGGAGATGTTATGTACAAGTAGAATGAAAATTAGGATATTGGTGGCTTTGTCTTAATACTAAAGGTCATAGTATGGCTTTTCCTGTTGTACCCTTGACTTGTACAGATTACATAATTGAATATGAGCATTGCTTGGCATTCTTCATGTGGTATAGTAAATGACTGTATGTAATCTCAATATTCTTCTCTATATTCTCCTAGAAAGGCAATAATAATTGATATTCTATCTCTAGTTAAGGCAGAGGACACAGAAAAAAAGCCAGTGGAATATGCTTTTTTATTCATGTTTAGAACATGTATGGTTAGATTAAAATTATGATAAAAGTAATACACATTTTTATTAAAATCTCAAATATTAATGTTAGTAGCATACAGATTGAATGTCTTCTTTTGCCCACAATGCATCACCCCATGATTCATCTTTTTAGAAGCCACCATTAGAGTTTTGTATGTGAATTTTCAGACCTACTTCTACACATTGCTAAATGTACATGTTTCTTAGTGTTATAAATGGAATATTTATATAATGTACTTTCTACCATTTGTTCCTCTTTCAAATTATTATTTGATGCAGACAACATCCTCTACAGTCTGCATAGGTTTATCTCACTCTTTTAACCACTTCAAAATATCTCATAGCTTGGATTTTTTGGAATTTATTCTTAAATCCCCCTTGTCATAAAATTTTATGCAAACCTATTACAGTGGCTAAATATTTTTATTTCGCATGGATCTAGAAAAACTTTTTCATGTGTCTAATTATTCTATGGACTTACACTGGGATCGTCTGTTCTATAACACATGCTATTGCTAGAGTCTTTAAAACTGCTTCAAAACAAGAGTTTCTCCCTGGAGTGATTACAATATTATTATATGACTTACTTAGAAGCTAAACTAGCTTCTTGACTTAGAAAGTGCTCTGGGAATATTTGCCTGGGAACCATCGCTTTAAGATTTATTTGGATCAGAACTTCCCAACTGTGTTTTTTATGATACTAGTACATCTTAATATGTATTAAACTCAAAGAAATTCCTTTGTCAAATAATACAATTCTACCTTATTTTGTCTTATATATTCATGGTGCAGTGAGTTATGTTAAAGGCCAGAAATTTCTTATAGTAAATAAATTTATTTATCTTTGTCTTACCTAGGATTTCTTAACAGGACTGCTAAGCTCCTTTTAAATAATAACTGTATTTTATAAAACACTGCTATTCACAGTTTGAAAACCACTGATATAGATGTTTAAATACCTCACAAAACATCAGTAGACACTAAAAATAACAAACATTGACAAAAATAACAAACATTGACAAACATCTAAATATCACAAAATTATAGAGCTTGAAATATCAAATAAATGAAGGTTGCTTTAAGCGTTAAATGAGATGATGTGAAGTAATTTACTATTTAATTTACTAAGTAACAATTGCTATGGCATCAAATACATAGCAAGTATTCAAAAAGTACTGGCTTATGGCTGGCCACAGTGGCTCACACCTGTAATCCCAGCACTTTGGGAGGCTGAGGCAGGCGTATCACAAGGTCAGGAGTTCAAGACCAGCCTGACCAACATGATGAAGCCCCGCCTCTACCCACCTCTAGTATAAATAAAAAAAATAAATAAATAAAAATAAAAATAAAAATTAGCCAGTCATGGTGGCACGTGCCTCTAATCCCAGCTACTTGGGATCCTGGGGAAGGAGAATCACTTGAACCCGGGAGGTGGAGATTGCAGTGAGCTGAGATAGCACCACCACACTCCAGCCTGGGCGGCAAAACGAGACTCCATCTCAAAAAATAAAACAACGGAAGTACTATCTTATTACTAGTTTCACCTACATGGTCATCTCATTAATTTATTTATTAATTTGACTTGTAAAAAATATTTACCACTGACCCACCTTGACTTCTTAAAGGGTTTGAACTTGACCTTAGGGCATTAAGAAATGACTAGAGATCTCACAACATGATATGACATGGTCATGTTTGAATTACAGAAAAATATATCTTTCTCTCTGTCTCCCAGCAGTATGGATACTTAATAGACAGAGGAAAGTTAAGCCCCCAAAAGGTAAAGCTTTAAACCTCAAAAATAGTTTCTTGGCCAAGCTATCACAACTTAAAAGCATTGGAATCCAAGCCTACTTGATTTTGAATCCAAACTTCACTGTACACCATTCTACTGGCTGTATTCCTGATTCTTGCTATCAGGAGGCCCAGCAGCTGTTTTTTGACCCTCGGTGTATCAGGATCTGCAGAACAGTAAGCCTTGTTATATTAGCCATTCACTTCAGTAAGCTGGTAGTCTGCAGCTTTCAAAGTTTTGTAACACATATGCACCAGTATTACCTTAGAGCAAGGGAAATTCAAGTTCAACTTGAATAATACCTTTAGAGTCAACTGGATAGCCTTGTGTGTGCTCTACAGTTGGTAATACATTGAGAGTTCAGGCCAAGCACATATGCTCATTATTTCTGCTGCTTTGGAGCAGTGACTAGTGACAGCATTTGAAAGAACAAAAGCAGAGAGTTCTGTCTGAGAGCCACTTGACCTTTTCAACTCTACTTGACCTCCACTCTATCCATCAGTCCTAAGTGGAACGAATGTGCCTCAGAATATTATTGTCTACAGCAGCATTTTATTTTGAGATTACTGACCAGACACATTTCCACCCACTATGGTGACCTGTGCTTTGTGTAAAAATGCTGTGTGTAGAGCACAGGGCAACATTGTCACACTGGGTCCACATTTGTATTCTAGACAGGTTGGCAAGTATATGAAATTAGCTAATGTAATCAGCAATTGTGGCTTGAGCTTCAAGTAGCCTTAGAAATTAGTTCTAAACTAGACTTCCAGCACAGGAAAGTAAGAAAAATATTATTTGCTCCATAGCTAAGGGCATACAATTTCATTTGGAATAGTTTCACTTCTGGATGCTTAAATATCCAGTTCTCATTGCTGAATTTTTTATCAAAAACAAACAATAAGTTTTAACTTCCAAGTTCTTATACCTCTAGGAGCTTACACAATGAGAACTGTATGTCCATATATTAAAGCATTTATCATTTAACTTACACAGGATTTTATGGGGACAAAATCATAAACTAGAATATACTACCAGAACATATGTTTCTAATTTCTTTACTTTGCAGAGCTGAGCCTACATGAGCACATAAATATAAGAAACTGAACTCACTATTCTTGACTTGTCATTTTCTTCTTTATATCAAGCAGATTTTTCTGCCTCTAATTTATACCCACGCTCTCTTCCATCTATTCTTTCACTTCATGTATGTGGAAAATTTTTTCTGTCTTTCCTAAATAAATACTTCTCTTCCTCCACTTTGAAATTCCTTCTTTTTTGACTGGCTTTCAGTCATACTGCCTTAACATACCCAGTAGAATGTTTTTAAAAAATAGATAATGGGAAAAATGAATAAGCATATTTCCAAAGCCCAGTCATACTGCCTATTTTTGATCTCCGTAAAAACATAGTAAGTTGTTCAATGCCATCTGCATCTAATTATTTTCCACCTCATAACAGGTAACCTCTCAGAGAGCAAACTTTTTTCATACATAAAATTTTAACCCATTTGGAAGACTGGTTTTCTGCATGTTCTGTAAGAGGTTGAACATGAAGGAAAGGCTTAATAACCATAAAATAAAAATAGCAGGGTCCCACAAAGGAAGCGTAATCTTGCTGCACACTTTCTTGCTATAACTGAAAGACAGGTTATGTCCTCTGTTAGCTGAAAATCCACGAGGATCCCTTAGTCTTTTATTATCTTCTACCTAGAGGGGGAGATTATTTTTTTCCCCTCTCTGATGACATTTTCAAAATAATTCTTGTTCTGTAATAACCTCTTCAGGGAGAAGAAAAAAATGCAATTTACACATCCCCATGAGCATCATGTGGCAAATTTGCCCTTCAGACTTAACAATGACATCGATTTTAAGCTAAAGCCCAGAGCTAGATGTTCCACAGCAAAGATCGTTTGCTCTGGCTTTTCCCTTACATGTAAAACCATTTCCTAAGCTTGCTTAGTTTGTGAGTTTTAAATAACAGAGAGAAGAGTGATTTTTTTTTTCTCATTCTTAGATCGGCTTTACCTACCCACCCCGGTGTTTTTGGTTGTCAGAGATGTACAAAGTCAATTTGTTTCGGCAGCATACTATTTATTAATAAAAATGAAATTCAATAGTCAATAAATAAATAAAATTTTCCTCTTTAAAGTGAGATAAGAAGAAAGCTTTTTTAAGATAGCAAGCATATGTGCAAATATCAGCTGACATATGAACATATCTTGGAACCATCAAGAAGAGGATGCCAAATGCTACCAGTTACACATTTAGGTAGAAGACAAGTGAAATGTGAAACCATGGATGCTTAATTTAGGGTGAATTCACCTACCCCAAGATTTCTGGTGTAGACTCCAACTCATCGGGATTCATAATTGAGAATCCCAAAGCAAAGACCAGAGAGCCATTTGCAGGCAGGTTTTGGAGATGAAACCAGTGACAAAAGGCAGAAAAATTAATTGCCACCAGAGTAGGTAGAACGGTGGGATTTGTTGCTGGTGAATTGCAAGAGAGACAGCCTCTGTGGTTGTCAAAGCTCTCTGCCCGGGAGTTGATCAATGTTGAGTCTGTTGTCAAGAGGCTGCTTTTGCTGTTTTGTTTACAATTCTGCCTTTGGGTTTCTTCCCTGGTTTGGCTTCACAGTCTCCCATTCTTATAGAATTATTTTTTTTGCTTCATAGATTCATAAATACATATAGTTTTTTTCAAGCAGTCGTAGTGTATTTTCTTTCTATGGAAGCCTTTTAGACTCCCTTTCACCTATTCCTACTTCCATCATTGAAGTTCTTGCTTCCGTGCTTCATACACTGGTGAGTATCACAGCCAGCAACCATTTGACCTATTCTGCCCGTAGATGCCATGTTAGTAATCTTCCTGTGAAACTGTAGGGGTCATGTTTTAAAGCTCAAGAATCTGAAGTTATTTCTAAGGCTTTCTTCACTAATCAACACATCTGTTCAGCTTTTAGAAACTCCTGTTAATACACCCTATGTACTTCAACTGCCTGCTCCTCCAGATACGTTGGTGCCTTTCAAGTCTTATATATCTTCTAAAACACTGTGCTGTGGTCTGAATTGTGTTCTCTCAAATATATATGTGAAGCCCTAACCTCCAGAGTGACTGATCTAGAGGTAGGGTCTTTAGGAGATAATTAAGATTAAATGGGGTCATAAGGATGAGGCCTTACTCCAGTGGGATGGTGGCCTGTTAAGAAAAGGAAGAGAGATCCCTCTGTATGAGAATGTGGCCATCCACAAGCCAGAAATAGAGACCTCACCAGGAACCACACTGTCTGGCATTTTAATCTTAAATTTCCCAGCTTCTAGAATTGTGTGAAAATATTTTTTGTTGTTTAAGCCACAAGTCTACGGTGCTTGTTATGACAGCTCAAACTGACTAATATACATTGTCACTGTTATCATTGTTACCACTCTATTAATAGCTGTGGTATATTGAACATTAACTCACTGAACATTTCTCCATTCAACGATATTTCTTGAGCACCTGTTGTTCTGTACAAGCATTGTACTAATTTATGGGAATACATTGGCATTGATAAATAAAATCACCGTAGTCCCTGTTCTATGAGAGAGAATAAAATGCAATAAATATACTATAGATTATTTATATACACATATATGCATATGTGTGTATACATGTTACACAAATATATAAAATATTTGTATATATTATGAATGCGCTAAATGCTGGAATGAAGAAACACAGAATTTTATGGGAGCATATAACCACAGAACCAAGTTTAGCGTGGGGGTTCCTGAAAACCTTTCTGAGAAAGTTTAACTGTTGAAATTTGACTGGGAATTGACCAGCCAAAGGTAGAAGAGCCAGCAAATTCAAAGAACCTGACTCAGGTGCAAGCTTGGGACATGTGAAGAATGTAACGAAGGCTAGTCTAGCTGGAGGATATTGAGAGTGTGTGGGGAATGGCATGGGATGAATTTGGAGAAATACTCAAGTGCCGGATTATAAGGTAGCATTTTACGCAAAGGTTGAGGTTTTATCTGTATTCTAAGAGCAATGGAAAGCCAGGAAAAGGCTTAAAGATTAGGTATGAGCTGAGTAGATTTTAAGATTTAAAAGGACTTTTTGATCTAGATGAAGAAAGAAAAAATAAGACTCATTCAATATTTTAGTCTGGATGCTATGTTTGCTTACACTAGGTTGCAGCAGGGGAAGATAAAAAATGGAGGTTTGATTTAAAATATATTTCAGAGAGAGTCTTGAAAAGATTTTATGATTGACTGTATGTGGGCACAAGGAGGTGAAGATTATCAAAAATGATTCCTAGATCTGTGGCCTGAACAACTATAAGGAAGATTTTGTCGTTTACTAAGCTAGAGGAAAGTAGAGGAGAAGGAATTTAGGTGGGGGAGGTGGTGTGATACGGGGAGTTCAGGTATGGACATACTCTTCTTAGGATGCTGGTAAGATCATCAAGTGGAGATACTGAACAGACTGTTGCATATTCCAGTTTAAAACTCAAGGAGAGGTCAAAGTTTGAAATATTGCCTAGTAAGGTGGTAAAATATACATGTACATATCATGTTTGTACATGAGATTGTATATAAAGAAAGTATACAGCGATTAAAAAAAAAAAAAAAAGCAGATAAAACTCAGCACTGAGTCCCAAAGGAAACCAAGAGTATTCAAGAGACAGGAAGAAAACTTTTAAAACTGTAGTGTCCCAGGCCACAGGGAGTGAGGAATATTTCCAGAGAGTAGTCATCAGTCACTTTGTCAGAAACTACTATGAGGTTAAATCATAAGAAGAAGAAAATACCTGCTAAATTTAACAACACAGAGCTTCTACTTTAGGGCAGACATCATGCAAGACATTTTACATCTAACTTTTAGTCTCGTAGTGGAATAAGTAAGATTGCCATGTTGCAGATGAAGAAATGAGCATCTGAGTGCAAGGTCACAGATTAGGAAGGAGTGGAGACAAATTTGTGTTAACCCACGCATGATGCTGGACAGAAGCAGCCTTATAATGTATCACTACCACTAAAGCCTTCACCTTTCCCTTTCTTGAACTGGATTTGCTGTATTGTCACTGTTTGTTTGGGCTTTAAATCAAGGCCATAGAACTAGTTTCTGTGTTTATTCTCTTACTGCTTTATGTGTGGTATCTCTGTCCCTCCCATTAGATTTATGCATTCACTGAGGGCAAACACCAGAGAATATTGTAGGGGAAAGCAAATAAACTTTGCAACCTGACAGACCTGGGCCATAGTTTAAAAATTATAATGTCAGGTCGGGCGCGGTGGCTCAAGCCTGTAATCCCAGCACTTTGGGAGGCCGAGGTGGGTGGATCATAAGGTCGAGAGATCAAGACCATCCTGGTCAACATGGTGAAACCCTGTCTCTACTAAAGATACAAAAAATTAGCTGGGCATGGTGGTGCGTGCCTGTAATCCCAGCTACTCAGGAGGCTGAGGCAGGAGAATTGCCTGAACCCAGGAGGCGGAGGTTGCGGTGAGCCGAGATCGCGCCATTGCACTCCAGCCTGGGTAACAAGAGCGAAACTCCGTCTCAAAAAAACAAACAAACAAACAAACAAAAAAAATTATAATGTCCATGAGTGTCTACAAGAGTGACAGGTACAGATCAGCCAAGTGTTGAATGAATGTGACTTTTATTATTTCTGCATATCCCTTTCAGCCAAATGCACTGTGGAGGGTAAAATTAAATATTTATCTAATCTAATTCTTAGGATACTGTGTGTGATAACAAATTCTTCCTCAGTTAATTTTTCCCATCATAATTGTTAACATAGTTTAGGAGTCAATCACTCCCCTTATGAAAACTTGCCTTAACCGGGGACTGAGAAGAGAATATAAAATAAGATACTCTCCCTTAAACCTGTGCAAATGCCATATTGGAAAACTAGGCCCCTGAAAATCATGAACTCCTGGAGGAGAACTTCTGTGATTTTTCTAAGCTGCGTTTTCCATTGTACCTAATCTAGCACCAGGCACATGATATTTACACAATACTTACTAAAAATAAATAAATAAACGTGATGTTAATGAAGAGGAGATTTCTTGGCCTCCAAAGACACTAGAAGCTTTTTTTCTGAACTACAAAATGTCATGTGCTAGCATGGCATGCTAACTTCTTGACTACTGCTCTAAACTCCATTGGTAAGATATATGGTCAGTTACAGTTTATACACATGCACAATAGGGTATATATCTCATCACTCTTTCAAAAATGTCGTAGGAACAATATGATTTAAGAGCTTATGTTTGATACCAGAAGAAGGCAAAAATGTTTCCTAGACTAAAGCTGAGGCTTAGTAAATACTTTTGCCATTTTGACTAATCAAACTTAATATCTTGGAATAGTGTGTGAGAAATCTGATCTAAACAGTTTGATCAGGCCCAAGTGTGTGGCAGTTGATAAGATCAAGTAATGTAGACATTTTAAAACTTCTAAATTATCTGTATTCCTCCCCCTTTCAAGCTTTACAAGTAGAGTAGAACCATGTGATCCAAGTGTGTGTTTATTTTCTATTATTTAGTCATTATAAGGGCATAATATTTTAAAACCACTTGATTCTACGTTATCCTTTTGTTATTTTCTGGCAGATTTTTTTTTTTGTCTGTAATAGCTAACTCTTTGGACATAGTAACAATAGCTCTGCATTTTTTTTGTATCACGTGTAGGGCTCTAAAATAGTACTGCCTTCCTCCCATGTTCCTGCCAAACTGGTCTCTCCAGCATTCTCGTATGGGTTGGTCATGTTACCTTCATCTGAAATGTCACCCTCCCTATGTGTCCTGCTATAGAAACTCCTCTCCTTTCAAGGTTCAATTCTAATACCAACCCTTCAAAAAAGGGACACATGGCAGGTACTTAAGAGAAGCTTGAGTTGAGTGTAATAACAGGTAGCAATTTTCTTCCCAACTTCATCCTTCATGTATTATTTGAAATGAAATAAATTGGGTCCATTTAAGGTCTCTTTCTAGAATTAGAGTGCACACTGAAAGTATATTCCAGGCATCACAAACACAGATGTTTATAGGGACAAGACAGTTAAAATAAATGAGTATAGTGAGCCTGTCTGTCTGAATGTAATATAGGGATGGTAGGGGCTATGATAAAATGAAAGTGCAAGAAGTTTTGTACAGAAGCAGCTCCTGCTGGTTCTAGCTGATTTTTATCACTTTGTCCTGTCGTTTTCTCAATGTGTATGAAAGTGCCCATCTCTCAATGAGAATTTGTTGAATGAGTGATTGAATGAATGAATGAATAATGCTAAATGAGAAACCATTGCTACCAAACCTCCTAATTTTCCAATAAATAAGAGACATATAAAATTTTTTATTGGAAACACTTAATTTTTAGTTTTGGAAGTTAATCCCTTAAAGCAAAAGGTCTTTTTTGACCAGATAGATTTACAGACTAAGCTCATCCTGAAAGCCAGCAGGAATGTTACCTATCTTATATTCATTTTTAAGAGGTAATTGATTTCTAATAACTTTGTAAAGGTGTAATTATTTAAATTTTACTTCTAGCTTTTCTCCAGCTAGAGTCATGTAAAATAGTAAAATAATAATAGAAAAGATAATATGTGGGATAGATAAGAATTACATTTTAACATTCTCTGAAATATTTTCATTTGGATTCTTATTTGATCCTTTCAGTTAAATGAAAAGAAAGTAGCTTTCACCACCATTTTACTGCCTTTGAATATATCCAGTCTCTTCACTGCTGTTCTGATTGAATGGTGATTATTTATTGACCCATTTTAAAAACAGCCCCAAAGTCCATGTGGTTCTCATCTTTGTACATTTAGTCCAAGTGACTGACCTTAGACAACCCATAGTGATGGTGCTTTTACCTTCTCAGTTGGTAGCTTGTAACTTGCCCATTTTGGGACAAGCTATTTCAGTGGGCTTCATAAAGGAGCCACCTGCCTGGACATTCAGGAAGGCTGGGTTCTTTAGATATGGCGTTGCATAAAGCAACCTGAAAAGGACATCATAAAGCATGTCCTGATTGTCACCCTCCTCACTGCTTCATCTGGAAAATGTGCCTGCCTGCCAAATACAGCAGGCCCAGGAATTCAAAATAGAAATGGGAAACAAAGGAAATTAGAGAGAGACATTTCTCATCAGACTGTGTCCTTGTCCTGTGCACAGCAGAGCTTTGCATCTGTTTGGGTCATTAACTGGGCAAGATAGGTAACAAGCTTCAATTAAAACATGTCCAAACACATATAGTTAGCTTGTTGTCAAATCTAGAGATAAGAGCCCTAACACACACCCGTAAGTAGAATATAAAAGTGATGTCTTGCCTACCCCCTACCCAGCCCTCATTTGGTTTCAGAAATAACAGTCTGCGAGGGAAAGTTTTTATCCTCTACATTCAAGACTTCGAAGTGTTGGGCCCAAAAATCAATTTTTTTGGTTCAGAATTTAAAGAGGTAAGAATCTCAGCTTGTATGGAATAGATGAATAAATGTGATTCAACTTACCACCTGTTGCTCTGTCTCCCTCTACCTGGTTTACAACACACGCACACACACGCGCACGCACACACACACACACACACTTATTCTACTATACAAAGTGGAGCTGAAAAAATTTACAATCACAATTTGTATTTATTTTTAGGAAAAGCTCAGAATTTTGCAAAGTCCACTAAAGGTGAATTTAGTAGTCAAAGTGCTTATGACATTTGGGTTAAGACGAGGTTATTAGATTTTTTTGGAGATACTGACTTTTTCAAAATTGTACTTGGCTAGGCTTTCGCTATGCTGCTGGGTGGGATACCCCAGCCAATGAAACAGTATAGCTTTATCTTTAAGCCTAGGGCTGGGAATTCAGTCCTTGTCATTGTATACGTGAAAGGAAATTGTATTTAATAATATTTTTAAACATGCAAAGATAAAGTAATTAATGTGCCTTGTAAAATAAGATACCTGAATGTAAGTAAAAGAGGTTGCAGTGGATCCTTAGTATAATTTTTCACCCTCTGCTTTAACATATTTGTCACTGAAAGTTCATATGTATTTTTCAAATATACAGTATCTTTAGATTTACTACTAATAAGACTATGTTGGTCATTGAATCCACACTTCTTTTGTAACCATTAGCTTCTGTAAGAGCCTGTCTGTTACTGGTTTTCAAAATGCAGCTGCAGACCACAACAGGAAAGAGACTGAAGTTCAGGGCAGGGAGCAGATAGCACTATCCTAAGAGTAAATCATTGTATGGTAAGCCGGGCATGGTGGCTCACGCCTGTAATCCCAGTCCTTTGGGAGACTGAGGCAGGTGGAGCGCCTGAGGTCAGAAGTTCAAGAACAGCCTGGCCAACATGGTAAAACCCCATCTCTACTAAAAATACAAAAATTAGCAGGGCGTGGTGGTACACACCTGTAATTCCAGCTACTCAGGAGGCTGAGGCAGGAGAATCACTTGACCTGGGAGACAGAGGTTGCAGTGAGCTGAGATTGTGCCATTGCACTGCAGCCTGGGAAACAAGATTAAAAATCCGTCTTAAAAAATAAAAAATAAATCGCCGTATAGTAGACCACACTCACTCCATGCCTCCATACCTTTGTTCAGTTCTCAAAACAAAATTTCTTCCTTGCCTGAGAGCTCTAAGTCCTTGGGAATCTAAATGGGTATAATGCAATGAAAGAAAGAAAGAAAGGTATTCATCTCTTTATTCACTCTACAAAGTTTTAAGGACCCGTGATATATCAGGCCATATGGTACGCAGGAGACACAAAAGCAAATTAACTTTTTGAGAGATGATGACCAGGAGAGAAAATGGCAAGGGCGTGGCAGGCGGCACAGACAACAAGAATAAAAGCAAAGGGACAGGATTGTTTATTAGTAGAGTTGGAGTCATTCATGATGGAAAAATGGGAGAAGAGGGTGAAAAGTGGGGTTGAAATTTGATTTTTATAGTGCAAGTTAAGAGCACATAGAGCATCCTGCAGTCAACGGAAGAAACTACCTGCTAGCAATCGTGTTCCATAGTGTCTGCCATTCAGTTCCTGCCAAATACAGAGACAATAAAAAACAAATTGTCACAGGGATATAGACTTTCTTTTGAGAAAGATCTTCACCTGATTATTATTCATCATACACCTTTCCTGAGAAGAGAAAAAAATAGCGTAGTGAATATATCAATTATCTATTCATTAAATTTCATCTCTGTAGTTAGCCAGGTTACCCGGAAGTACTTAAGCATCATTAGACACTTTGATTCCTCATGCAGATAGTATGATGCCCTTGCCTTTCTCTAAGGCTAATGTATGAAATATGTGGAAAATGAGATTAATAATTATAGTATTAAGAGCAATAATAAATAATGTACCTATTATTTTATCTGAAGATAATATACTTTTTGTGGATGCACTGTTCTATTAATAAGTGTATTGTCTATAACATTGTCCAAAATGATGTGTCCAAAATATTCTGACGCATAATCCTTACTTCCTTGGGTTCTTCTCCCAGTCATAAGAAAGCGACATAAACACCACATTTCCCTCTTTATCGTGGATGATGAGAATCACAGAGCTGGGTTCTGATTTACATGGCGGTAAAGGTTTTTCTATATTAAACTCTCTGAATTTCAGTTTTCTCATTTGGAAAATGAGCCTAATGATCATATTAATAGGAATAAGAAATAATTCACCCATTATTTTATATGAAGATAATATACTTTTTAAAACTCTAATATAAACAGTGTAATGTGTGATTATGTATGTCTGTGTAAATAAACTATGGTCTATTCCTTAGCACTGAAGGACCCAAATCAGGAATCTACCTTCCAAGGTGGCTACATGAACTCTTCAAACATTATTAGTGAAATTACACCAGAAAGTTTGCCAATTAGCTCAAGAGATATTAGAAATCTATATGGTGACATGGCATGTGTTTAAAATTTGTTGATGGCTAGCAAGGTTGTATTGCTATCACTGCCCTTTCTTAAGGCACTAGAATATAGAATCTCAACAGCTTCACATGTTCAGAACAGTGTTCACAGTCTGGATGCCTATTTAGTACCATGCGTCTCATTTAATGGCATGCGGCCCAAACACGGGCTGGCCTTACTTTGTTGCATCTGCCTGGGATATAACAGAAAAGGAATTTTCCTTCATAGTTATTTTTCAAGAGTTCAGAGGACATAGGATGTGTGCTCCCTTGAATATACAAGGAGAGGATGTATGAGAATGTTTGTGTCTGCTTACCAATCAACCTTTATAGAAGTAAGAGTTTGATCTAAGACTTTCTTTCACTTAACATAACACCTGGCACCCTGGAGAAGCATAGAACTCCATATGCTTCTGATTACCAAAGGCTAAAGATATTTACAAAACAACTAGACAGTTGAGGGTAATGTCACCTCAGAAGACTAAACAAAAAAAGCCAAAACATTTCCATAAATATTTGTTATTTTTGTTGCATTTGCAAACCCATCTCGGAGAGGTAGGACATTGAATTTTTTTCTTTCTTGTTTCTTTCTTTTAATAGAACATTGAAAAATTTTCCCCTCTTGTTTCTTTTAAGACTGCTTCAGAAAAAAACTGTTTGAATACTTTTGTAAGTCTGGCCCTGTCTTGAGGGATTTATGGATTTTTTTCAGTCTGTTTATAACCTCCTGTAAAGCTTCTGAAACCTTTTGGATTAATCATCAGTAAACATTTACTGAGTACTTCCCAGAGTTCAAGGTACTCTACTAGCTGCCATGGGCTTAACAGTGTTCAAGGTAGACTCAGTCACTGCCTTAGGAGTCAGCAAAGTGAGTCTGTTTTTTATCCAATAATGAGATTATTTTATGTGATCTCAACAAAGAAATTCAATCCAACAAATGATTGACTATGTCCCAGATGTAAAAGTCAGTTCTCTTCAAGAGAGTGGAAGAGACTGCATAAAGGACATCCAAATTAAAAGAGCCAGGGAGAATGTTTACCAAGCGAGTAACGCAAGGATTTACTAGGGTCCCTCTGTCCTTTGACCAGTGATAAATTAGGCTTAACCACTAATCCATGATTTCTGGAAAGTCCAACACCCTCCCCAAAGGTGACTGTGAATTCTTGAGCGTCATTGATTCCACCTCAGCTTCTTCACATCTACTGCCAGTAAATTAAAAATGATCAGCTATAGATTATCTCTCTACAGTGCCTTTTGGTTCCTGTTCCTTCTATGTCCACGTAGCCTCACTCCTTGATTTTTGTGTGAAAACACAAGGATATCTGAGGGATCATTTGGTCAATAACATTACTGTATGTAGGAAGGTGAGAAATGTAAAACCAAAGAAAAATTAGCCAAGAAATTAAAACCCTCATAGGCCATTCATGCCTTCATAGAAGTCTCCAGATCCTAACCTGTTTTCTTGTCTTGAGCCTCACTTGAAAAACATTTTCTAATCTTCGACATCTAAATCTCCAATAGTCTTTCAGAAAACTCCACCCATTTAATCTTTCCCTCAGGATCCATTCCCCTTTTTCCCAACAGTATAAGTCTGGAGTCTAAGAAATTCAGTATTAATTAGTGCCTGGGTTGCCAGCCTGTCAATCTTTGGACATCTTTTGTTCTTTAAATCACATACTACTGGGCAGGGTGGCTCATGCCTCTAATCCCAGCACTTTGGGAGGCGGAGGCGGGCAAATCACCTGAGGGTGGGAGTTTGAGAACAACCTGACCAACATGGTGAAACCCTGTCTGTGCTAATAATACAAAAATTAGCTGGACGTGGTGGCCCATGCCTGTAATCCCAGCTACTCCAAAGGTTGAGGCATGAGAATCTCTTGAACTGGGAAGTGGAGGTTGTGGTGAGTCAAGATTGTGCTATTACATTTCAGCCTGGGCCACAGAGCGATTCTCTATCACACACACACACACACACACACACACACACACACACACACAGACACAATTAGATACAATGTTGGCTTTTGTTGGGAAGGGAGTAGACAGTATGATGAGAAGGAGGCTGAGGGTGAGGAAGAGGCTTTAGCATCCGAATTAGGCAAAATAGTGCAAGGTAGGTCAGAGCTCCTTGGCTAGTTTCCCTGAAGCTCTTCTCTCAATATAGCTGAAGGCCTTAATTATTCCTCTGACTGTAAGAGTAAACTCACACACTTCCCAGAGACAAGTAGTAAATTTTTGGAGGCAGATTTTCCAAAGTCCATTAGATAAAACCTTTGCCTAACTGCCTTCTTGATTAGCAAGACTATCTTTCTCATAATGGAGTATTTCTTCTTACAGAGCAAAACAAGATGTGCTTTTCCTTTCTGTCTCCCCCACCACACCATACAAAACACACACACACACACACACACACACACACACACACACACACACACATACCCCACCCCACATATTTTTTATTTGAGCCTTTTTAAGATTTAGAAACAGACCTGAATAACTCTAAGTTGTTCTAATAGCTGGACAAAGCCTTAAAACCACTGCTAATAAGGTTTTAGACTGTTCATAAGTTCGTAGGCAAGGGTGTCCTCCTCCTCAGTTTTAATCTTGAAGGCAAAGGAAAAGGACAAATTATATTTTATTGTAGCCACAAAACCAAAAGAAACAGTTGTTATTAAAGGACAGAAATAGGAGAATGACTGAAGGAAACAGAAAAGAATCAAAAGGATCATTTTAGAAAATGGCAGATGGGAAAGCCAGTTTGCAAAACATTAAGGAGTGACTAGCTGCTGGGGAATTAGTGAGGTTAAAGCCAACAGTGTTTTTATGAGATCTTAGGGTGAAACTGAGAGAGAAATGGAAAAGCAGCATGACCTATCTTGTTTGGTTATCAATCCAACACTTTCATGTACATGAAGCAATTTATTTAGCCAAAACATTAAATAAATCATTTTGGGGGAGCTTTATAATTGAAATTATATCTGCATTTAACACATTATGGATAAAAAAATTCTATATTTATTTACAAACCTGAATGAGATGAACTGCCCCCTTCCCAACTTTATACCGAAAGACTAAGAAACCAGACTCATGGGGGGTGCCCAAAATGACATTACGTGAAGAGGCTGAAGCATGTGAAGTAGTGAGAGAAACTTGATTCATCTTGATATCTCTACATAGCCCCCCAAAAGCCTGCAACATCAAAGCAAATGGCTTGAAGCTGGATAGTGTAGGCCCTGGCAATTCTAAGGGAACTCTAGCATGCCACCAGGAAAGTAAAGACTGGATCAGTTTCTCTTACAAAGTTAAATGCTACTTGACCAGTGGAGATACAACGGGGTGCCCAGGTAAAAGCAGAGGCCAGGGTCTAATTCCACTTTCCCAGATATCGAGCAAATTTTTGGAAGAAATTGAAGGAAAGATTAAGGCTGCGCCTTTCTACTGTATTCCTGGAGGAGCTGGCACCCTGTCTGATATTTATGCTTCCTTTTCAGAAGCAATTGTAGGTACTTCTGACATAGTAAAAAAAAAACAAAACTGAATTTAGTGTTCTACCAAAGTTCTGAGATTATTAAAAACCATTTTCCTAACGTCTTTATTATAATAGCTATCATTCTGATCATCTCACGTATAACATTATTGTTTCTTAAGATTTCTAATGCATCTTAATCAGACATTTCATATCTTAAATTAACCACTATTGAGGCAATTTCATGGAGGTTGTATTTCTCAGAATCTTTATTTTAAATAGTTTATTAGGTAAATGTCTGAAAATAGTTGGCAAACCGATAAGGTAAAAAACATTTGTTTTTATTTTTTGACAAATGAAATTATAAGTAGTTAGCTAGAACATACAACAGGATTGTTTTTGGTTATATCCTAATGATAGGCAGAGGACATAAAGGTGTAATATGTTTCAAGGTTAACAGCTAAATATGCTTGAAAGGAAGCAGTAGTTGTTTAGAGAATATGTAGTTTAAAGCAAACATTTTTTCTAACCCTGAAAGGTGTTAATGATTCCTATTAATAACACAGTTAAATCTCTGAAATAGCAAGCTGTATTTTTCACTCTAGTTTTTCATAAACGGGTTTAAAGTGCTAACAGTTCTGACTTTTAAAAGTATATTTGGTCATTTCCAGATCTTCTATGTAACAGAATTTGCATATTTACAGAAGTTTAAATATGACCTAATAGTATACGAGGGAATACAGGACCCAGTGCTTGAATCATCACTGTGGTTATTTGATGCTTATTAAGTTAAAATAAAAATTAAATTGTATATACTGCTATGTATGTAGCATAAAATTTACAGATCAATAACTGTCTTGACTAAGTATTTCCTTATTATTTTATGCTAGTACCTTCAGGAAAAGCCATTTTTAAGATTCAGACCTAGATCAAATCTGGTGAAATAACAAAATGGAAACTATTATTACTGTATCGTCGAACATTAAGACTCAATAAAGTGAAAAGTGACTACTATTTGCAGGCCGCTGTTATTAAATTTTAAAATTCTGCCTCTCACTTCTTCTTTCTACCTGAACATGGCTTAATTTATCCTCTAATATGTTTAAAGCCATGCGTGCTTGTGGAGGACTTTGATCTTTGCTTCGTCTGGAAATAATTCCAAAATTGTAAGATTGGAACTGTCCTCAATTTCTGAACATTCTGCAGCAGGATACAATACACACAAGACACAACAGATGTTCGTAAGTTCCAAAAACACTTATCTGATATGTTGGTGGAATGTACACATTAATATTAAGAACGGGAAAATAAAAGGCACATAGCAATACATATTATTGGTGTTTGTGACCCCCACTTTCAGATACTGTAGAAAATAACTAAATTTGAATAAATACTTAAGCCTGTTTTCATGACGCTATCCCTAAACTGATATGCTTCAATATTATTAAATTGGCAATGAGGTCATTGTATTGTGAGGCCACAAAGCTATATAAGATATAGGAGAAAATGACTTATTAGGTGGGTATGGCAACATTGTTTTGCCAGTGAAAATTACCCATTTATAATGTTTAAGGAAAGCATGCCTAGCACAGACCACCTGATTACCAAGAGGAAACTGAAGAGGAGATTCTGCTAGAGGTAAGAAAGAGATACTGTTTTCCTGACTCCGTTCATTAGGTTCAGGGTAAACAACTCTGTTTACCAAGAATAAGTTAACTCTCTTTCATTTGAAAATGTGTCTGCCCAGGTAGGCCTGCAGACATAACAGTGTTAAAAACAGGTAGCTTTATTGCAGCATTTAGCTGTACCTTGACCATTCAAAGGTGTGCAACCTGTGTTTTATAATGAAGACCAAGAGGAACAGGCTGCAAGAAACAGGAGAGGTCAGAGAAAGGCTGCTGCCTTAGTTATGGCCTTCAGGCAACCAGACCCCAGGGGCTCAAGTGAGGGAAAGGCTTGGGTTAGCTGCCAGTCTGGCAGAACGTGTTACCAGTGTGGTCTGAAGGGACATGTTGTAAAAAACTGTCCCCAGAGGAATGGACCACCACCTCATCCATGCCCGCTGTGCCAAGGGAGTCACTGGAAAGCACACTGTCCCTGGGAACCAAGGTCCCCTGGTGCTAAGGTGTCCGTCCAGATGACCCAATGGCAGGACTGGGGATGCCAGCATGAGCCATCACCCTCACAAAGCCCCAGGTGAAGCTAGCCATAAAGGTCCAGGAAGCCAATCTTCTCCTGGGCTCTGGCACAACCATCTCAGTATTTCTCTCCTGCCCTGGAAACTTGGTGCTGGTATTAGAAAAGTGATTACCTCTATTCAGTTACTATAGGCTATCTCAGAAGTTAATTAATAACAAAAACACGTTGCTAATTCTCTCTGCAAAGGGCAGCTCTCTTTGCAAACCAGCTTAACTCCTTAGCTGTCAGAGCCTTAAAAATAAAAGAGCCCTAAATCTGCTAACAACAGAAAAGAGGGAAACCTGTTTTTTTTTTCTAGGAAAAATGTTGCTATTTTGTAAACCAGTTAAGTTATTTTAAATATAGAACTCAGTAATCAATCAAAAACAGGGCTAGAGAATTTCAGGAACCCGGCTCTGCTCTCTCCTAGGCTCGTTTATAATTCTGGGCCTCTCCTCTTTAACTACCCGGTCGTATTCATTTCTTATAAAATCATAAGGTCACAGTTAATCCTGCTGCTGGAACCCCAGATGTCCTTGGCTTGTAAGCTTTATCGTGAACCTGTAAATCAACATGCACCCCTAAAAGGCTCCCCTCTAGAGAAAACCTCAACTGCAGAGCCCCTTGTACACCCTATTTCAGCAGGAAGTAGGTAAAGAGAGTCAACGCCCCAATTCCAACACAAGTTAAACTTTCCTGTTCAGAGAGGGGAATGAGGGAATGTGTTCTCTTTCTGGGTCCATGAGGGGGCATAGCTTTAAGGGCAAGAATTTCCCGGCGCCATGCCCCCCTCCATCTCTCTCCATCTGGGAGATTCAATGGTTTATGTTTAAATTTCGCAGGTGTGGGAAAAAACTAAAAGTCAATCACTCCAGCGGAAGTTCTAAGGAACTCCTTTCCTTGGCCCAGACCCTTGGAGTAGGTGGGGGTTTCTCCCAGAATAAAAGTTTGTGCTTCCTCACCTGCACTGGATTTTCCAGCTTTCTGGAATACCCTCCCACACAGTGGGAGCTCCCTCCAGGATTTTCCCCTCTAAAATCCCCTTCCACACTCTTCGTGGAAGCTTTTCTCTTCTTTCCTTCTCTTTTCTCTCTCTCTCTTTTTTTTTTCCCCAAGACAGGGTTTCACCATCTTGATCAGGTTGGTCTTGAACTCCCAACCTCAGGTGATCCACCTGCCTTGGCCTCCAAAGTGCTTGGATTACAGGCATGAACCACCATGCCTGGCCTCCTTCTCTTTTCTCTTTGTAAATAAAATCACCTTTCTGCAACACCGTTTTGAGTCCAATAGTCAGTTTATGAGCATATGGCACCACATATTCCTTAAGAGGTTAGAGGCCAAGAACCCACAACACCAGCATCCAAAAAACCCTGGTTACAGTGTTAATATACCAGGTTTCCCAAAGTAATTAATTTTTTTTTTTTTTTTTTTTTTTTTTTTTTTTTTCTGAGACGGAGTTTCGCTCTTGTTACCCAGGCTGGAGTGCAATGGCACGATCTCAGCTCACCGCAACCTCCGCCTCCTGGGTTCAGGCAATTCTCCTGCCTCAGCCTCCTGAGTAGCTGGAATTACAGGCACGAGCCACCATGCCCAGCTAATTTTTTGTATTTTTAGTAGAGACGGGGTTTCACCATGTTGACCAGGATGGTCTCGATCTCTTGACCTTGTGATCCACCCGCCTCGACCTCCCAAAGTGCTGGGATTACAGGCTTGAGCTACCGCGCCCGGCAAAGTAATTAATTTTTATCTTACACACTACTTGTTCCATTTACATGAGTTGGGAACCACAACCATAATGTTACAGATGCCCTTGACTAATGATGGGATTCCATTTCAATAATGCCATCAAAAGTTGAAAATATCATAAGCAGAAAATGCGTTTAATACCTCTAACCTACCAAACATCATAGCTTAGCCTAGTCTACCGTATGCATGTTCAAAACACTTACATTAGTCTACAGTGGCAAAATCATCTAACAAAAAGACTATTTTTATGAAAAGGTGTTGAATATTTCATGTAATTTATTGACTTCTTTACTGAAAGTAAAAAACAGAATGGTTATAAGGACACTCACCGTTAGTATTCACAGTTGAAAGCACCATTGTAAAGCTGAAAAATCATAAGCAGAACCATCCTAAGTTGAGGACTGTCTGTATTTTCTTGGCTATTTCCTGAAATATGTTTCTATGTGTTTCCATCTAATAGAAAATGAAATATACCAGCAAGCAAAATGCAAAAATGCGTAAATATTTATTTCAACCCCTGTATGGTTTCCTAAAGCTGTTTAAACCTTAAGTTCTAATATTAGGATAGGCTCTGAAGTAATTTTATAGTAAATATTAGTTTCAAAGTCACTAATCCCAGTTTTAATCTAGACTCTACCTAATTAGCCATATGACCTTGGAGAAGTAATGTCAACCTTCTGAACCTTAATTTTTCATTTATATAAGAATACTGAAATCTATTTTGGCAAACCTGCTGGATTGTTAGAAACCTCAAATTAAGTCATGGATATGAAACGATTTTAAAAACTCTCACATCAAGGGATGCTTTTTATACTCTACCAGAAATTATGTGTCACTTAATGCCTGAGGATAAGAAAAGACTGTAAATTGGCATGATGAATCAAGACAGTTATATTAATTTTGGTATTTCTTCGGGGGAAAATACCTATAGTTCTGTGTTAGTTTATCTATTTTACATGTGGGAAAGCTTAAATCTGAAATGGAAAACCATTACCTCTGGTCTTACTGGGTAGAAAGGGGCATTACTATCTATTCCAGCTTCTGATTTCTGGGAATAAACAAAAACAGACTTTATTTGCGCATATGGTGCCCAAACTGTTCTAGAAACCATTTATGTGGTAACATTTGGCCAAGTGTCACTCTACTCATTAACACCATTAGCGTGGAAGAAATTGATCACTCCAGTTGCACTGCTAATCCATTTAATGCAAAGTTAGAAATGACATTATTTTCTAACAGTTATGTTATCCTATAAGCATCATTCCAAACATTTGGAAGCTTCAAGTCCCCTAATACAATGTTTTAGATGAACTGTTAAAAACTTGGCATTGGGGCAAATAAATAGTTTAACAGCATGTTTGGTCTCAAAGGAATTTGTCTATATATATATATATATATATATATATATGGCAGTTATTTGAAATCTGGCATAGAAATTTAGTCACCAGTGTATAGGATCTCTTGATAAGTCAATTCAAGTTACCAGAAAGAAATGTTGCCACAATGTATGCAAATTATTTTTAATAATGTTTTTATCCTCTCAAGGCTTCATTTTAGTTGTAATTTACAATATAATTGAATTATTATAATTTATTCTACATTCACTAGTACTTCTTTCTATAATTTTTAATTTAAGACTTAGTTCATTATGCATAGCTGCACAATTCTAGGTGTTTTTACAGGATACTGAATATATTGCTCACTTACCAGTTTTTATTTTCTCATTTTTGACTCTTTGCAAAATGGCGAAAAAAAAAAAAAGAGGGAAATGGTGGAGCTCAAGGTAATAAATTAAATTATCTGGTTTAATTAATTAAGTTCAGGCAGTAAACTTAAAACTTCTTAAAATTTTAAACATAATTCTCTGGTTGGTTTATAATCATGGCTAAAGAATATAGAAACCAAACATACTTTAAAACCCAGTTATGAAATATTTTATAGTAAAATTAAAATCTATACTGTACTAAAACGATGTATTGCACATCTTGCACAATTAATAATTGATACATTATTATCACTCAAAGTGTACCTTAGGGTTCATTCTCAGTGTTGCACACTCTATGGGCTTGGACAAATGTATATTGACATATATGCACCATTGTTGTAGCATCATACAGAATAGCTTCACTCTCCTAAACATCTGCCGTATCTGCCTATTTCTACTTTCCTCCTAACCCTTGGACAATCACTGACTTTTTTACTGTCTCCATTGTTTGGGGATTTTTCCAGGAAGCCATACAGTTAGAATCATGTAGTACAAGCTTTTTCTGATTGGCATATTTAACTTAGGAATATGCATTTAAGTTTTCTCCATGTCTTTTTATGGCTTGATAGCTTTTTTTTTTTTTTTTTTTTTTTTTTTTTTTTTTTTTTTTTTAAGCACTGAATTTCCTTGTCTGGATGCATCCCAGTTGTTTTATCCATTCTTATACAGAAGGACATCTTGCTTACCTCCACGTTCTGGCAATTATGAATAAAGATACTATAAATATCTCTGTGCAGGTTTTTGTGTAGACCTGTGTTTCCAACTATTTTGGATAAATAAAAGAGGAAAAATGCTGGATTGTATGGTAAGAGTATGTTTAGTTTGGTAAGAAACACCAAAATGTCCTCCAAAGTGGCTGTACCATTTTGCCTTCCCGCCAGCAATAAATGAGGGTTTCTGTTGCTTCACATCCTCACCAGCATATGGTGTTGTCAGCCTTCTGGATTTTGGCCATTCTAATAAAAATGTAGAAATATCTTATTGTGGTTTTACTTAGCAATTCCCTAATCTTTTCATATGCTTATTTACCACTTGAACATCTTCTTTACTGAGATGTCTATTTAAGTCTTTTGCTCATTTTAAAACCATGTTGCTTATTTTCTTATGGTTGAGCTTTAAAAGTTCTTTGTATATTTTAGATAACAGTTCTTTATCATACGTGTTGTTTGCAAATATTTTCTCTGTGGCTTGTCTTGTTCTTCTCTTTACAAGATATTTTTCTTTTGTAGAAATATTAGCTGTACCTTTAGGGTGATTTGCTATATATTATTTATTTAATTCACTTTTAAAACAATTTGTAATATTAGACAAGCAAAATTTTATTATAAGGCTTTAAACATAAAGTTCATCTGTGATTTTTTTTGCCAGATAAATTTATATGCTAGCTTGAATATTTCTAGTATAATTTCTAAATTTATTTTAGATGTGTTCATTACCTAGAGTTATTTTTTAATAGATACTTTGTAATATATTCATTATTTATTTCATGCAGAACTTGAGTTAGGAAAATTAATCTTCCTGCTTAAAGTGTCATAGTTCAGGTAAATAGTAGTAACATTTATTAAACATATATGCTGTGTATATTTTAAGTATTTGATATGAACTATTTTATTTGGCCCTCAAAACCCTAGGAGACAGAGAATATTATTTTCATCCCCATTTTATGGATGAGGAAATGAGACAAAGAGAAAGTAAATTTCTGAATGTCATACAAGCCATACATGAGTGGAAGAAATAGTGTTCAAATCCAAGCAATATGGTTCAGCAATGGACTTAGCCATTACTCCACACTACTATATGTCATGTTCCACCTTTCCAGAACATTACAATTCTTCAATTGCTCTTGGATGACAATATCTCCTTTAGTTTTCTATGTTACAGATTATTTTTTTAAATATCAGTGATTTTTACAAAGATTAAATTTTGAAGAAAGAGATTGAGTGAAAGGTATCATTTCAATTAGGTTATCCTTTCATTAAGTGTTCACAAATTGTATAGCCAAAACTTGAATGATTTTGTATAACTCTATGATTGGGAAAAAAATATATTAGCTAATTACTCAATTTTGGGAACTGATGTGAGAAATTTACTTTTAATCTCTATATTAAAGTATTATCATTTATTATTTCTAAAATAATTAAAAGTCAAATAGTATAATTTTAGTGAAAGTACAATTTTTAAATGCATATGTTAAATGTTGTTTAATGGCTTCTTAGCTCATCTTGTAATTGTCGTTACACTTCACTTAACATTTTTCTGGTTTTCTTTAGTAATTAAGTACTTCAGGCTTTTCCATGCCATTTAAGTAATAGATTTTACACTGTTTTGTATTAAGAAATTAACAAGAAAAAGGCTTTAAAAAAATACAAGCAGATAATTTTTCAGGCAGTTAACAGGAATAGGATTATATCCTTCAGGAAATTTATAAGTAATTTTCCTATCCAGTAATAAAATAGATGAGAAGAGGGTTGCTGAAGTGTTTCCTAATCTTTCATTTTGTCACATTAGGATTAATTTAAATGCCAAAATTCAAAATGTCTCTGGTGAAGAAGGAAAAGAAAAAGCACACATGTCAGTGGCCAACCACACAAGGAAGAGCAATGGGTGTATATACAGGAAATTCTATTTGAAAATGGTTTCATTCACTGAAAACATACAATGTTGAACAGATTCAGTTAAAATCTAAAGTACTTAAGGAGAAGATGCATATGTACCTGAAAATGGCTTCCTCATAGTACTCTGAAGTTATATTTTTAATAAATATCTGCGGGTGGTTCATTAAGTCAACAAACATGTTTAGTACCTACTAATTGCTAGAGAGTCTCCTATCCTGAGCTCTCAACCACAGAGGCCAGGTCCCAGCTTTGTGAACCTGCAGTCTGCTAGAGAAGTGGGGAGAAATGAACAATAAATAGATCAGCATTAAATTAGTAAAGTCATTTCAGATAATTGTAAGTCATGAAAAAATAAAACAGGATGTGGTACAGAAGGACTAATGTTCTATTTTTTAATTTTTAAATGTTAAACACATGAAAAAGAATGTTATTATTTAACACTACATTTATATTATTTATTCCATATGTAGATCACATATATAAAACCAAAATACACAGCTTCTTAAAATCTAGCTTAAGGAATAAAATATTTAAAGCCCCTACCTACCCTTGCAATCTCAACTTTCCCCCTGCCCTCACCTCTAGAAGTTGCCACCACTTTTACTTTCCTGTTGATCATTTGCTTAGTCTCCCTAATTATTTTATCACATATTTCTGTACCTAAATAGATAGTATCATTTTGTATATTTAATATATTGTATAAATGAAAGCATGCTCTTTATTTAATAACTGCCATTTGGGGGGTCTACATTTTGTTTTAGACATTCATCCATGTTGATGCATATTCCCTTGTTTTCAATACTAGGCATAATACTTCACTGTATGAATTCATCACAGTGTATTTATCCATTCTACTCTGGATTGGCATTTGGGTTGCTTCCAGATTGTTTGTTTTTCTCTTTAATTGCCATTACAGCTAATGCAGCTCTGATCCTTTTTGATCATACTTTTGACCTGATACATATGTATAAATGGTTCTCTATGGGTATGTGCCTATGTGTAAAATTTCTGAGTTATAAGGTATGCTAGACCAAAATTTCTAAATAAATTTTCTGCTTTTTAAAGCAGCAGTACTTATTTACAGTAGAAATATGAATTTGGAAGCAGAATGTTCTACACAGAGAATACAAGCAAAGGCCCTGAGGCGGAATAAGCTGATGTATTCTAGGCAGAGAAAGAAAGACAAAGAACTGAAACATAGCAAGACATCTAGAAGCCAAAAATGGATTAAATTAAGGCTTTATAGGACATTTGAAATAGGAATCAGGGTGAAGAACATATGATTTTATACACAACACTAAATTATTGGTAACCTACAAATATATTTGCATTTATATTATATGTGTGTTCTTGCATTGCTATAAATAAATACCTGAGGTTAGGTAATTTATAAAGAGAAGTTGATTTGGCTCACAGTTCTTCAGGCTGTACAGGAAGCATGGTGATTGCATCTGCTTCCGGTGAGGCCTCAGGAAACTTACAATCATAGTGGCAGGCAACAGGAAGCCAGCATGTCACATGGCAAGAACAGGAGCAAGAGAGAGAACAAGAAGGTCTCAGACTGTTTTACACAACCAGATCTCATGTGAACTAATTCAGTGAGAACTCACTTATCACTATATGGATGGTGCTAAACCATTCGCAAGGGATCCACTCAATTGATCCAGTCACCTCCCACCAGGCCCCACCTCCAATATTGGGAATTACAACCCCAGAGATTAGGAGAGGATATTCAAGCCATATCAATCTGTAATATTATTTATATTAAATACCATATAAATACTATTTAATAAGGAATTTATGGGCTACTACAGATTTTATAGAGCAGGAAGACAAGTGAAGCCACTGTTAGCCACTGGGAAATTTTTTTTAACTAAGAACTTCATTCAAGTTATGAAACCAAAGTGAAGAGAATGACAGAAAGCAAAGATGCTATGATTTGTATTTAGTCATAACTTTGCAATCATTATTTAGCAAAAGGCATATTCGATCTCCCTTAAGATGTCACCTTTAATAATCTCTGTATTCCAAGTGGAGTTAGTGATTGTGTAGCCCAAGCAGCAGTTTTTCTGCTAAGAAGCAGCCAGCAAAAAAAAAAAAAAAAAAAAAAAAAAAAAAAAAAAAAGACTTGTATTAAATGAAAACGTAGCCCTCTATATTTACTTCAGGTTGACTTTATGAGGTGCTGATGAACATTTCGGGTTGGGGGTTTACAATCTCTCCCCATAATGCACTCCTTGGCAAAAGCACAGAGAAATAGTCTACGTATGAAATTATGGTCAGTTATTTCAACCTTCAATGTGTTTATTTTCTTCCATCAGACACAAGTTTAGGACTGGTTAACAAATTTTTCGTAGCAGAAATTAATGAATAAGTGAATTCTATGAAGCTGAATAATGCAATGTTGCTTGATTAATTAGTTTACCTACTTTTTTTAAATTTCTAGACTTAGGTGCTTTAGTGAAGTCTTGTTTCAAGTGATGGTTTTTTTATATTACACCTTAAGTTCTGGGATACATGTGCAGAATGTGCAGGTTTGTTACATAGGTATACACTTGCCATGGTAGTGTTTGCTGCACCCATCAACCCATCATCTGCATTAGGTTTTTCTCCTAATGCTATCCCTCCTCTACCCCCCACCCATTCACAGGCTCTGATGTGTGATATTTTCCTCTCTGTGTCCACATGTTCTCATTGTTCAACTCTCACTTATGAGTGAGAACATGCAGCGTTTGGCTTTCTGTTCCTGTGTTAGTTTGCTGAAAATGATAGTTTCCAACTTCGTCCATATTCCTGCAAAGGGCATGAACTCATCCATTTTTCTGGCTGCATAGTATTCCATGGTATATATGTGCCACATTTTCTTTATCCAGTCTATTATTGATGGGCATTTAGGTTGGTTCCAACTTGTTGCCATTGTGAACAGTGCCGCAATAAACATACATGTGCATGTGTCTTTATAGTAGAATGATTTATAATCCTTTGTGTATATACTCAGTAATGGGATTGCTAGGCCAAATGGTATTTCTGGTTCTAGATCCTTGAGGAATCACCACACTGTCTTCCACAATGGTTGAACTATTTTACACTCCCACCAACACTGTAAAAACATTCGTATTTCCCCACATCCTCTCCAGCATCTGTTGCTTCCTGACTTTTTAATGATCATCATTCTAACTGGCATGAGATGGTACCTCATTGTGGTTTTGATTTGTATTCCCCTAATGACCAGTTATGATAAGCTTTTTTCATGTTTTCTGGCCACATAAATGTCTTCTTTGGAGAAGTGTCTATTCATATCCTTTGCCCACTGTTAGATGCGATTGCTTTTTTCTTGTAAATTTGTTTAAGTTCCTCGTAGATTCTGGATGTTAGCCTTTTGTCAGATGGAGAGATTGCAAAAATTATCTCCCATTCTGTTGGTTGCCTGTTCACGTCACTCTAATGATTGTTTTCTTTGCTGTGCAGAAGCTCTTTAGTTTAATTAGATCCCATTTGTCAATTTTGGCTTTTGTTGTCATTGCTTTTGGTGTTTTAGTCATGAAGTCTTTGCCCATGCCTATGTTCTGAATGGTATTGTCTAGGTTTTCTTCTAGGGTTTTTATGGTGATAGGTCTTATGTCAAAGTCTTTACCTCATCTTCAGTTAATTTTGTCTAAGATGTAAGGAAGGGGTCCAGTTTCAGTTTTCTGCATATGGCTAGCCAGTTTTCCCAACACCATTTATTAAACAGGAATCCTTTCCCTATTGCTTGTCACCTATTTTGCATTTATGGAAATAAGATGTTTAAGATAAAATAGACAATTTGTTAAATTAAAAAAACATTGAAAAACATATATTACAACTGCTTTTTAAAAATGAATCATCAATCTTGTCTTTGACATTGCTACTTGTATTTTGCAACACAACTGATTGCATTCCAATAAAATTCTCTTTTTTAAAAGAATAGGTAATGCTCTAAAAGTCTAAGACATGTCCATCATTCTTGATTATTAAAATCATAATACATTTTAATAATTTTATGCACTGTAAGCTTAAAGGTGCACATATTTTAAAAGATGTTTAAATCTAAATTTCACTTTTACCTAAAATAGCAACAAAAATTAATGAAATATTACAGGCTCTAATAGGAGAAAGCAATGTACCACAGTGCAGTAGTTTAAAACTCTTTTGACCAAATTTCAATAAGAAAAACACATTTTACATCATGACTAGTGTGTGCACACACACTCATGCATGCTCACACACATGCAAAAACCTTGCAATTGCATCAAAAGTTTAAGAATAAAAATTTACTATTAATATATGCGTGTATTTTAATATAATATATTAATCTATTCTCCTTCCTCCCTCCCTCCCTGCCTTCCTTCCTTTTCCTTCCTTCCTTTCTTCCTTCCTTCTTCCTTCCTCTCTTCATGCCTCCCTCCCTCCCTCCCTCCCTCCTTTCCTTTCTTCCTCTCTCCTTCCCTCCCTTTATCTGTCTTTCCTTCTTTTCGTGTATACTTCTGAAGTGGTTAAGAATGTGACTCTGATACACAAGACGTGTATAGCAAATCATGTTGCACACTTTGAATACATACGATTGTTGCCTATGAAATATTTTAAAATTTGAAAGAAGCAATGTTAGGCAAGTTGTTTCATCTCTAGGAGTAAAATGGGAATAGCAATAGCACACACAATATGATTTTTTGAGGTTAAATGAGATAAAGTATATAATGTAATCAGCACAATTTATAACCACTGGTAACTGTGCAATAAATATTAACCAACAGTAAAAGTGTTTTTAGTTTTAATTTTAAATAAAAGCAAGTTATTTTAAATGTTTCAAGATCATTCCAATACAATTTTTTATAAAATATTTGACATGATTTTTTTTTTGAGATAGAGTTTTGCTCTTGCTGCCCAGGGTAGAGTGCAGTGGCATGATCTCTACTCACTGCAACCTCGTCCTCCTGAGTTCAACAGATTCTTCTGCCTCAGCCTCCCTAGTAGCTGGGATTACCGGGCCCTGTACCGCACCCAGCTAATTTTTGTATTTTTGGCAGAGACGGGGTTTCACCATCTTGGCCAGGCTGGGCTTGAACTCCTGACCTCAGGCCATCCACCTGCCTCGGCCTCCCATAGTGCTGGGATTACAGGCATGAGCCACAGCGCCCAGCAGACATGAATCTTAATGACAAAGTGGACCTTTAAAAATAAGCTGTAATTTATAGTATACCATTCTTCTTAGTGGTATTTGCATAAAACAGGCTTATGAGAAGAAAATTCAGTTCATAAAAGTTATGCTTGAACAAGAATGAAAAACATCTTTTCAAGCAGAATGGAAAACTTTTGTTCAAGATGGTTTATGTATGTAGATACCCAGTGAACCCCTGGTAGCTGAGATTGGCCTCATCTCCAGTTATAGAAAAAGCATTCTAGTTGCAGCCAATAATTTTTATTCATGCCAAACCACAGCTCAGCCTGGTCTGTCCAAGTGAACTGGGGTTTGTGAGACGATGTCATGAGTAGCACCTGTAGAGATGAAAGTGAAGCTACCTGGAGTCAGAGCGCACGGGCCCCACCTACAGGTCTTTCCGGGAACAGCAGATTGTTGCTACGCGGTGTAAGCCCATTGTTGCCAGCCTTTCTGATTTTCTTGCAAAAGAGTGAAAAATCTGGATTTTTGTGTAATGGCTTCATATCGTCAAGTTCTGGAAAATAATTTTTGAAAATTAAAAACTGTGTGGGCCAAGTAAAACACATTGCTCACTGGATCTGGCCAAAAAGGTGCTAGTTTAAAACATGTGATATAATTCAGCCTGAAGATTCACACTTGCTGAAATCAGAGGAAGAAAGGGTGTGGGAATTAATTAGATTATTGTGAATAAGAGCTTCCTAATATATTTGGAAAGACCTCCACTTCAAACACTGCATATGAATAATACATGATAATGACATGAATATTATTATACTTTAAACATAAATGAAGTACCACATTAAAATAGCTTCTAAATCCTCCTCTTGTTCTTAGTTGCAGAACAAATTTGCATGCCCCAATTACCAACATTCTGGTGTGCATTTTGCAGAAGAACACTTCTACAAAAGAATGTGTGTCATTCATTCAATAAAGCACATGACATAACACAGTTTCAAGCTACTAAATCGAACAATGAATTTTTAACTTTTTCAGTAACAAACATGAGCTATTCTCCAACTTGATTAAGGAGTATGGGTATTTTCCCATTGTAGGTGTTTCACTGTTATTCTGGTAAAAAAAAAAAAAAAAAAAAAAAAAAAAAAAAAAAAAAAAAAAAGGAGGTCCCTAGAAAAATGTGTCACTTGTGAATGTGTTAGGTTTCTGTTCAGTTTTAGTAGCTTAGATTACATGTAAAAGGGGACACAATATGTCCTAGATGATACAATCCTGCAGAAGTCATACATTTCCCAGAGGAAATGATAGGGTGCTAAGTAACAACTATATGATAAGAATTTTACAGTTTTGCAAGTGCACAAATAAATATAAATATGCATTCCCCTCTACTAATTTAGAAATGCATACCAAATTGCCATAACCCTATAGCTATGCTTGCTTTTTTTTTCTGCTTCTCACCCTCTTGCCTATCTTTAACTCTGTTTTTAGTAACATATAATTAATACTCAGCAGCATAACTCAATTTACTTGCATTTAACTGTTTCCTCCTAATTAAATATACAAATCTGTTTCATAAATACATTATATAAACTTTTGCATGGATTAGAAGAAACTTGACTTGTTCTAAATCTACCTAGAATTATTGAATAGAAATCAAAGATAGTAGTAGGCCCTTAAGAATTACTGAAAGCTCTCTAATAACTACTTGTGTTATTTCTTTCCTTCATATTATTCATCAAATATTTACTTAGCATTTACTATGTCCCTGGCCCTAGTATGTGGATTAGACAGGGGTAAAGTAAAGCATTTATTACTTGTACTACACATTCCACAATTATATTATTCTGCTATTACAGGCCTTCCATAGGCATACCAAATGAAGTAAAGGTATTTCAGTGTATCATTCAAAACCTGTTAAAATAGTACACATTTTTTTTTACATTACTTCCTACTCTTTTTTTATGTGTGTTAATGTACTGCTCACAACTGATTATGTTATCAGTGGCAACACTTTTATTTGCAAAACATTGTGAACAAGGAAGTTCTTAGAGGGTGAAAAATGAAGTTCCTAAGGCAAAACTTCATTCAACAGGCATGACTTCATTTAGCTCTCACACACTTACATTTAGAGAGGAGACAAAACTGTCTGAGTGGCATTAAACCCACCCTTGATGTTCCCCAAGGTTTCATGGGCCAGAATTGAATCACAGTTGTAACCTAGCCAGCACTGTGGAATAAGCTAACAATAACATCTGCCAAAAAAAAAAAAAAATACTTACTGTAACCCAAACCTAACCATTTCTTAGCTCCGCCTCCCCCCATGCCATTCCTTTGAAATAGTTTCTTCTTCTGACTTCTGCATGTGTTACAATTCTACATTTCAGCAGCCAACTTTATCTCAAAGCTTTAATATTTCTCTACTTCACAAAGAAGAGTAACTTCAGCATTCTGTACCCTTAGTCCGTCCCTGTCTTCTCTAATTTTCATCCTTTGTTCAATAGTTGCTAGCATGCTTTTCTTTATTTTCATATCAAATTGTAAGCATCCTTGAATGTAAGGGTAGTTAGGTTCTTATTTTTTATGGCCTTTAAAACCATCACCACTTTATGAAAATAATGTAGCCATTAAACAAATATTGGTAAATTTAATAAAACTCTAAAATTTTAACCCAAAGATCTCTAAAAATATTTGAAGTGATTTACAAGTTAAAACTAAAAACAAGATATGATAGATAATAATAACACAGAAAAGAGGCTAAAGAACATTGGGTGGCATAGGAAAGCTGGATAAGCACATCGCTGAGGCTGGGTATTAAATTTGTTTGAGAGGCTTTGAATAACTGGGTGAAAAAAGGAAAACCAGCTGGATTACACAAGTGTTGTATTCTGTCAAGTGTGACTTAAAAAGTCATGTTTTCCTGAAAAGAACCTCAAGACATATATATTCCACACATGGAATTGATTGCTTATTGATCCATAATCTCTAACATTTTACTACTTTTCCCTGACAGAATCTTAAAAACATTATTTATCCCTGTCTTCTGATACCCTATAATTAGAAATTAGTAAACTGGTCACAATATAGTTACCATTGTAGAAATAACACAGCTAGTCACATGGACGGTACACAGCTATTCAACAGAAACATAGTTATTTCTCTAAAATATCAGAAATACAACCACGTAGTGACATTATTAATATTTTAAGTGTAAATATATACTGACACCTACAAACATTAATTAATTCTGCATCTTCTCTTTTCTGTTTCAAAGTTAATGTGTTTCAGCAAAGTTTATTACAAAACAATTAAGTATCTCTAGTGCAGGGTTTCTCAGCTTTAGCATTATTGATATCTTGTGACAAACTATATATTGCGGAGGACTCTCTTGCGCACTGCAGGATGCTTAACAGCATTACTGATCTCTGCACCCTCTCAGTTGTGACAAACAAAAATGTCCCTAGGCATTGTCAAATGGATCCTATAGAGTAAAACTGCCCCGAGTTGAGAACCACTGTTCCAGAGCCCACCCCACCTTCCTAGAATTATATTGGGAGCTGCAGATAAGCCCAAGTTAAGAAAGTTACACAGCATAATTGAATAAGAAACTATATGAATACTGAAGTCTTTTATCTGATCATTGCTGAAGCTAGCATTAAAGGTCATAGTCATTATCTAGCAGAGATTCTAAAGGTAAATATTAGGAAGAAATGATAAATCACTACTTCTATTTGGAGCAGGAAGTACCAGGATGCAGAGTAGAAAGCTGTAATATTGGAGAATACAGTTGTGTATGAAAACATTAAATAATCAGAGACTAAGTTATTAATAATCAAAAATTTCTAAACAAAAATTAGTCCTGTAGCATGCTGGTCATAGTAGTACGATAACTATATCAACTACCATCCTCTCAAACTAGCAGTACTCAATCTAGCTGGCCATTTGTCTTAATAGCATATTTCTCATTGTGGACACTCTCCTCTGCCTTTGAATTCTCTGGATCGTAGAAATTTTCCCCAAGTCTGAAACATCTCTGCAGCTCACATAATACCCTCTTTCTTGTCTGTATAAGTGTGTCTATCTGACAGAGTAGAGCTGCAATGTCATATATTGATGAGTGGTGGCTTTTACACATAGAAAGCAAAAAAAAAAAAAAAAAAAAAAAAAAAAAAAAAAAATCTTCCTTCACTTTGAAACTTTGGATTATATAAAATTAGTTAATTCCTCACTGACCCTCACTTCTACAAGCTTCAGAACTTGATTTTGTATTACAACTTATAAAAAGGATGTTTATTAGCAGAAAGCTTGCTACCCTTTGATGAAGTGGTCAATCTGTATTTGTTAACATAATACGTTTTACTCTCTACCTTCATTATCTCCTAATTTCATCTGTATTTTAAATAGTTACTGTAATATTGAATATGCTGATCATATGCATGATGTTTAAAATTTCTTCTGACAGCTTTGCTGTAGTACAGGCTAGTATTTCTCTGAAATGTTGAATTGTCCTGAGGCCTCTAAATTAGAATGTATTTATCTTTTTTAATAAAGTTCTAATAAAAAGTATCACAGACAGATCAAGTTTCGATGCATCTCTAGAATGTTTGTTCTTTGTAAACCTTTACATAGTGTTCTGAAAACATGCACAGCTTGATACAGATTTATTCAGATCATTGTGTTATGTTGATGGGTTTCCTTTGTCTAACCTAGTTCTACAAAGTTTTCTGCATTAAGCGCTGAGTGACTGATCTAGAACAAATGTGCTGCCTGAACCATTTGTGTATTAAATGAGACACAGCTACTCCTAAAGTCTTTGAAAGAGTCTTTTGCTCTTCTACTGATTTCCACACTACAGATGGACAAAAAAAATTTTTTTAACTCCATTTCTGAGTTAAAAGTTTGCTGAGAAAAAATATATATACCATGAACTTTCATATACCACTTTTTGGACCTCATAATGTGAATAGAAAGAAATAACTATTAGAGAAAGAATACACGTACTAAAACACCTTTGCTTATTTGTTCTAATATCAGAACATTATAAAAAGGCTTTAATCACAAATCACACTCAAAACTATTCATCCAAAGCAAGTCTGATTTTTGTATTCTTCTGAATTGCCAAAATATAGTGGTGAGAAGTAAAAATCATTGACTAAAACTTTAAAATATCTGAAGACAAGTGGAACTCAACTTTTCATCTAGAATTATCCCAAATGTACCATATAATATTTAAATAGCTAAAAAGTATACAACATGTGTACATCTATATATCTATCTTTCTATATACATAAATATATCATCTAAACCGTATTTAGTGTATTATGGACTCTTCACAAGGAAAATCAAATGGATGTTCTTAATGTCAAAGAAATATTTTAAGATTAATAGTACTTTGCTTATCAAAAATACTAGTTTTTAAGGACATATTATTTAGGCTAACACACAGTATTCATTGAGCATTAAGTGAGTCCTATAATATTATGCGGAAACATTTTTTTTCTTTAATCTCCAACTAAGAAAACCAGATACTTAGTGTAACATGATAATCCTAAACCATCCCTATTTGTGTCATCCATTATCTGTAGAGCACCCAGTATGATCATTTCTTAAAGTTTATCAAATCATTTCATTCACCTACTTAAAAGTCTCCACTGTCTTTTCATGTATTTAGAATAAAATGTACATTCCTTGCCTGTCTCTTCTAAATTCTGATCTAGCCCTTGCCTACCTTTCTGAACTTACTTCCTGCCTCCCATCACTACACTTTGCAGATGTAAAACACCAGCTCAGATCCTCCACCTGGGAAATCAGGCTCTTTCATTGACTGATTTCATAGACTCCAAATCTTAGTTCAAATGGCGCTTCTTGGAAGAGGCTTAGCTATAATATGTCACTCCCTTATTTGACTTTTCCTCAACACTTCATAGCATTTACCACCATTTATAATATTGGTAAATTGTGACATTTCCATTCATAGGACAATGGACAGTATGATGATTATACTAATGTAAGCAAGGTAACATTGCAAGGATAATTGTAAGCTCAATTTTCCTTAAGTTTGAAACAAATGTGAAGGTAGACATGATAGTCACTTTCCCACATACATTTAAAATATCTGTAGGCATAGATAGATGTAGCGTTTTGCTCACAGAGAAAATTGCAGTGAATATATCATGTTGTCTGTCCAGACATCTTAAGCATTACCTTGGTTTTTAATATCAATTCTGCAACTTAATAATCACATTTACAGATAGATATATAGATATATATACTTACGCTTTCATGATTTTTAAAACAGGAAACATCTTTGAAATGTTTATGATTATATTAGATTTAAATTGAGTTAAAGTTGGTACATAATTAAATTCACAATATGTCATTTTATATATATATATATATATATATATATATATATATATATATATTTTAAATCAGCCACATACTGAGGCCTGAAGATTCTGAAACTGGCCAGGTACAGTGGTTCACATCTGTAATCCCAGAAATTTAGGAGGCCAAAGCAGGAGGAGCACGTGAGCCCAAGAGTTTGAGATCATCCTGGGAAACATGATGAGACCTTGTCTCTACAAATTTTTTAAAGCCAAACATGGTGGTGCACACCTGTGGTCTTAGCTGCTCTGAAGGCTGAGGTGGAAGGATCATTTGAACCCATCAGTCAGAGGCTGGGTGAGCCATATTTGTACCACTACACTCCAGCCTGGGTGACAGACACTCATCTCAAAAAAATAAAAAGCCAAACCAAAACCAAAACAAGAGAGCAACAGCCATAAAAACAAAACCAAAATCTAGAATTTTAGTTGAAATTTTAAAATAATTCACATTTTCAATTTTTAATTATTAACATTGTTTTAAACATTTCTTTTTTTTAAAAAAAAGTACTACATTGTAATGGTTTACAATGTTTAAATACAATCAAATTATCAAAATGATTTGGATGCAAACCTATGTATGAATATGAATTTAAATACTAAACTTATACATGTAGATGATTTGAGTGAATTCAACTGAATTTCTCCCTTTTAAATTAGTTGTGATTTTTCCAAACACTAGCCAATTCAAAATGGCTGTGATTTTCTCTATTTGTGTATTTATTGTCTCTGGCATTCACAAAAGAGTGAACCACAATGTAACCAAAATAAAATGTAACTGTGATTCATTTTCATATGTGGTTAATGCCCCATGGCAAAATTTTGATAACTCATCTTTACAGAATTATATTAGGTTATTATAGAATCAGGATGACATCTAGAACTATCATTATTCTTTAAGATGGGCATTTTTTCTTCTCAAAGTTGACGTCAGCAGAAGGCATCCTGGACAGAAAATGAATCACCAAAGAGTTTATGCATCATTTTATAAAGAAATTCAATACTAAATTTTTAAAAATAAATTTTATTATTTAGGGTGATAGTATAAATATACTTTAAGATGCTGTAATGGAAAAAATGAGATTGCATTTCTGTGGAAGAAAATGACAATATTTCCCATTTAATCTAGGGCTCTCTGTCCTCAAATAAATTGTTCTGAAGGTGACAAAAAAAATAAGTGATTTGGTCCTTTCTACACAAGACTTTTCAGATCAAGTTTTTATGAAGAAATATCACTGTAAGGAATTTTACTGAACCGAAAAGTATAAATGAAGGATCGTTGATGAAATGTGTTGCAATGAGAGCAAAATGTGAAATGTTGCTGAACTAAAATGAACTTTGTTTTGTCCCCAGGGCAGTCATGACTTAATGAAGTACAGCTATGAGCAAGATAAGTCAGACTTTGCACAGAAACCTGACAATGAAAGCAGTTACATAGGAAAAATCCCACAATGCCCCCTAAGTAGATTGTGTGGGTGCATGTATATATATGTACGCATATGTATATGTATATAGTATACATAGTATAGATAGATATAAAGATTTTCATTTTCGTTTCGTAAATACATCTTAAATATTGGAATGCTTTTGTTATTGAGAGATCAAAAGCCCATCATTTTAACATCAAATAGCATAACTTGGATTTTTTCTATTAAAAATACTTGCCCTTACTATGTCTTTCCTGAAAGATAAGACATTGATACTCTAGGTAGGGGCTGTTTATGTTTTTTTTCTTTCAAGAGATGCTTGACAGCTGCTCCCTGGAGAGGAACTCAGACTTTTAAAATTTTTATGAGGCTACAGTATTTGAAATTTGGAAAGTAGACATTAGTCTTTGAGGTGCAGCGTTTGATGGTATGAATCTTTTAAGCTGTAGTACTACAAGAGAAGATTTTAGAGATTTGCTACAGACCATTTGTCAGGGGACACTGAAGCATTTTTGAACAATATATAGTGAAAATATACTTGCAAACTTTTCATTAGACAATATAGGGAAATCTTACTCTGTGTTTCAGGTTTCAATGTTATATCAAATAACATAGCTGATAAGGTTGTAATGGATTTTTTTTCCCATTTGGTTCTCATTTTCAGACAAAAGAAATGTCTTCCTAACATTGCTTTGTATTACCAAAGTAGCATACAGCATAAATTACTATGAAAATAAGCAAGAACATGCAAAGTGAATAGAGAAATATCAAAATGAATAAGGAAATAAGGGTGGTAAGAATTGGAGTATGTATATGCTAACATTATTTTTTTGTAATAGAAAAAAAAAAAAAAGGGCTTGCGGTGTTTTCAGAGAGCAAAGCCAATCATAGTTAAATCTATTTTGTAAGCCTTAGAGAAAGGAAAGAAAGTTATTTCCTGAATTCGTTTCCTTACAAGTGTTTCTGTCTTCATTTATAATCTAGCCACAATACTTTGAAACACCTCTGCATAATAACATAAACTGGCAGGAAGCCAAATTTAAGGCATATATTGGTTAAGTACCTAAGCTGTGAGAAGAACATTTACGACATTTAACCAGTCACGGTATAAAGAGAAGTAGTAACAGGTCTTGGTGGAAAACGTTCTTTTTAAACATATGGCATCGCGACCTGCTTCTTTTCTACTCTAATGCATGTGTGGGGTAAAGGTGGCTGAAACTGGTTATTTGCTAGACAGTGACTTGAGGACCATCTAGGCCCTTTAGCTGACTTAACACTATGGTAAATGTTTTTAACTAACAGCTCTTTCCAGAACATTTTATTTCTCTGGGAAAGCTGTCTGGGAGATATTTCTGGCAGGGTCAGTTGGGCTTTCAGAAATGTGTTCAGTCTTGTTGCCTGTGCTTTGTTTTTGACCTAATGTTTCGCTTTGTTTTGTTCTTTTAATGCTGCCCATTCTCTAAACGAAAGTAAGACGATGTCATTTGAATGGAACACTTAGAAACTCCTTTCACTCACTCAGTGACTCTGTTTAGCTACTTTTTTGTCAGGGAGAAGTGTGAGATTTTTCTCCAAAATTATATTATAGATTTGAGAGTAATATTCCATATTTAGTGTATCAAAGGCAATTGTTTTAAGAACGATATTAATTTTAAAATAGTCTAACATAAGCCATAGGGGATTATCGCTTAAGGAGGTCTTCATATTTAAGAGGTAAAGTACAATTCGTAGAGTGCAGATTTGAAAAACGTATGATATTGATCATATTAACAAAGTCTGACTTTCGCCCAACGTTTATGACTAACGGCAAAATTTAAAATAAAAAATTATCAAAAATAGCACCATTACAAAGCTACCCAGCATGTTAATTGTAAACTACATTTACTATATTCCCTCACTATAGTATCACTTACTCTAGAAAGTATAAACGTCCCACTATCATATTATACAGATTCATTTTAAATTGTGTGATTTTAAAAATTAAACTTTGTCTTTCTACATAGTCTTATATAAGGAATATATGTATAGTTACATATATAACATAAATGTAGAATATATACATCTATATTCCTTAAATTAAATGTAAATGCCCTGTATTTAAGTTACATATTACACTAACACAAGAATTTTCGAGGCACTTATGAGTGGTAGACCTGAGGATGTGTGAATGTATTGGAGAGAATAATGGATGTTTTAGTGCAAAGCCAATCTGACCAAAGGGCTGTGAACAAGATTTTTAGATCATTTATATTCAAGGATGATTCTTAACAAGATACTTATTTAACCAAAATCATAGAGACAAAAACCAGTGTAACTGGTAACCTTAAAACACCTTTTTCCCCCTCTGTCTCATCATCGTGTATTAGCATATTAAGGAAAACAGAGAGTGTGGTACATTTTTATATGACATCTCCACTTGTGCTTATTAATTTATGTGATTATTAAATATAATTGATGAAAAGTTTTTTAAATAATAAAACTCATCAATAGGTTGAAATAATTCAGATATTCATTTTTTAAAATATGCTTTGAATTTTTCCATCAAAATAGTTGACGTAATCCCCCTCCATCCAAAAAGACTAAAAGGAAACAAACTGCCTTAATACATTGGTGGTCTTCAGTAAATATTAGACATGTGTAGTAAACAGAGTTTGGACAAGATATCTGTAATGTCTCTTTTAGCTACAATGATGCCGGGAAATTTTACTTGCAACCTAAATCTCTTCATCTACTGGAAATAGATTGTCTTGATCATATTTTCAGTTACCTGTCTTGATCATATTTTCAGTTACCTCTTTTCCAAGCATGAGGAAGAAGCAAAGAAAGAGTTTTGCAAGGAGATCGAAAACAGAATAGGGGCAGAGAAAAAGTTCTTAGAATCAGCATTATAAGTTTATATTAGATATATCCCTAGATCTCTTCCTTTCCACCCTTAGAACACCCACTCCCACACGATTTTTCTTTAATACTTTTAAGCCTTAAACATCAACCAGGATTCCAGCACCATTTACAAATACTGCTTATTTGCTTCTGACTTAAGTAGCAAGTACGTTGTCCAGCTCACTGGTCCCTTCCATTATGGGGCTTCTGGAGGGTCCTAAGTAGAAGAGAGTATCAGTGGCAAATGAAGTGCTATGTCTAAATGGGTTTAAGACTGGACAAAAGAAGAGCAGTATATTTTGTGTTTACTTACCTTGTTAAGTGTGTTTTCACTCCTCAAATCAGCTATAGTTTTTAGTCTGCTTTTATGTTCAGGTGCTAACTAACAAAATTTCACACGACTTTCTCAAATGTGAGGAAGAAAATTTTTGTTCAAAGACTTTGTAAAGTAATACATTTAAAGTAGAATTTATTTGAGCATGTAGCAAACATTCCTTGAATGTCACTATGTATCTGAAACTACAGTGTATATTATGTGAAAATAAAATGTAAGTAGAAACCAAATCCCAAATGTTTATAAATCCAGGTAAAAGAAGAGATAACATTTCTAACCATATAAACATTAGAGACAGTATAAAATAAAATATCATTGAAATTCCCTAGAGAGTCACTGTGATACATGGCATTGCTACTCAGTGTGGTCTATGGATCAGAAGCCCTGGGCACACCTTGGTGCTGTTATAAATGCAGACTCTCAGACCCTGTTCCAAATCTACTGTGTCAGAATTTGTATTTTTGCAAAACTCTCACGTATTTATGTGTACATTAATGTTTGAAAAACACTTAATTGGACAAGTATTTTGTCTGTGTGTGGGCATAAACATTTTATAGAGTGAGGGGCTGGGGGAGGTGATAAGGGAAGGAAAGACAGGATATATTTACCATAGTTTGAAAAATCCATTAATCAAGCAATCAAAGCTTAGGATCAACGGCAGCTCATGATGTCCTGGCTCCTGAACTCCACCTTGTAGTCCAACGATCTGCATTCCTTAGGCCCTTCCCATCACTTTCTATTTTAATCCAGGCTATGGTAAGCTCCTCACAACTATCGGGTGCACTCAGCTTTTTTCAGTCTCCTTTTTTAGAAATTATAGATGTACAAAATGAAGAGATATAAAAAAATTCTTTTCTGATTATCAGAGAAGAATTCTTTGCTGAGAAACTACTGGGTCAACTTGGGAATAGCCAGGCTGCTATTCATCTAATATACACTGGATAGTATTGTATCTGTTGTAAAATATCTTCATCAGCTCCCTAAGAAATGGCTACTACCATAGAAGCAAGACTGCTTATTCTGAATTCCTGGCACTTTGAAAGCCAATTACGAAATAAGATATTTGTGAGGGTTTTTTACTCTTAATATCTACACCTCTGTAACTAAGGTTAAATTTTGTTACATTTTCAAGTGTTACTTAACCACAAGCAACTTAATAAAGAGCCAAATCCAGTGAAATATCAATTTGTAGGCAATTTTTAATTGAGAGAAACATTTGAAAAACTCAGCTCTGAAAATAATATTCTAAGTGTCATGTTGTATTCACTAAACATGAAACTAAATTTTATAAAGTACTATTTGCTCTGATTACTATACAGTTAGTAATGGATACGAAAGAAAAACAGGATCTAGTGAATAGTAGGTGGGCAATGGAAAAGAAAAAAGTCCAACAAGGTAAGAGATTTTCTAAAGAGGTAGAGAGACAAAGAAATATTTGTAAAAAGAAGATCACACAGAAGAGAAAAAATTGAGACAGGCAGCCAGAGACAGGTTCCCTAGGCTATGAGGCTGATGTGTTAATCAAGTTAGGCGGCTGGTTGGATTCCACAGTTTATTTGTACTATAGTCATCAAAGTAAGTTATCACCTGCTATCCCTAACCTTTGAAATTCCAATGAGCTTTTCAGCAATTATCCACTAGCCACTGCTCTTCAGCTATTATTATTATGCTTAACCTTCACTAGGCATTTAACAAGATGCCATGACAGCCTCCATGGGGGATTGATTTCATTCTCTTAGATGCAGTATTAAAGCCACAGCAGTATCATTTCATGAGCACTTGAAGTGGGCCAGATGAAATCAATTTCTTATGAGATTTTCTTTTTTATGCAAAATAGATATTCCATTTTAAAATATATTCCTGATTTTAGCATGAATTATTTTCCTTTTATTCATCTCTAGAACCCCAAAATAAACAGACACACACACACACACACACACGCACACACACGCTGTACAAACAGAAGCCATTAGTTTTATACACTCTTTCAGTTTGTATTTCAAATAGTTTCACACTTACAGAAGAATTTTAAGAATTATACAAAGAAATTCATCCAGATTTTTAAATGTGAAATTTTGCCACATTTACATTCTATCTCATTTTTTTCTCAGCCATTTGTGAAGAAGTTGTAGACCTGTAGATCCTGATTCTTCTCTCTTAAATACATCAGTAATCCTCTTCCTCCCCACCCACAAAATAAGAAATTATTTTACATAACCATAGCAATGAATAACTTAAACATTTTTTTCATTATTAAAAATGTTTAGCATTATGTAACAATGAATTTCTCATTTACAATAAAGGAGAAGTTAAAGGATATCTTTCTTATTTAGCATTGATCTTTCCACAAGAGCTTTTCCTCAGTAGCTAACATCTCATTTCTTCATATTCATCCTTATACTTCTATGAAACATTTTGTAAGAGATGACTGTAAAGCATAAAACTTTTTTCTTTCTCCTCTAGATATTTAATCTCCTTCCTACAAGCCAGGATAGTAGTTTTATTCATCCCCTCAAGCATTTACCCTTTGTGTTACAATTCTTTTAATTATTTTAAACTGTCCAGTTATATTACTGTTGACCATAGTCCCTCTGTTGCGCTATCAAATGCTAGGTCTTATTCATTCTTTCTATTTTTTGTACCCATGAGCCCTACCCACCTCCTGCCCCCAACCCCTCTACTCCTCTCCCCAGCCTCTGATAACCATCCTTCTACTATCTTCCTGTTTTCAATTGTATTGATTTTTAGATCCCATAAATAAGTGGAAACATGTGATGTTTGTCTTTCTGTAGTCATTTCTGTTATCACAGAGAAAATAGTGACCTAACTTTAAACAACTTAACAATGTGGACTTGTGTTTTCTTTACCTTTTTCTTTTTTCTACCAAGTTGCGTAAAGCACTGTGAAATCAGCTCTAAATCTGTGATGGAAAATTTTATGAATAATATTTAGCCTAATGGATCATAGCCTAGAAATTCAATGACCAAAAAAACTCACCATGTAACTATTACTCATGGTTAGAGTTTCACACGTCAGAACTACAGTATCTCCCAAAGGAAAACATTACAGTATTTTATTTGTGCTCCAGATAGAAGGAGCAAAATATTTAATTCTTGCTATGTGCTTGTATAAAATTTGTTTTATTGTGATTCAAGATTTCTATAGTTGTATTACCAAAACAGTAAGGATTTAGTTTAGGTCTTGCCGCTTGCCATACAGAAAGCTAATTACTGAGACAGATAGTATTGCTAGTAAAGAAGGCTTTCATCAGGTGCTGCAGCCAAGGAAATGGGAGATCAGTCTCAAAGCCACCTCCCAACCAACTAAAATTAGGGGCTAATATAGCATGGAAGAAATACAGCAATGTATAGGAAAAGAAGGAGCTAGGGAGGGGTGAAGAAGAAAAGTTGGTCAACAGGAAGCATGTGGCCAGTGACACAATTATGATAGGACTGGTGTCTCATTTTCCAGTTGCAGTGATCTGGTATGTGGTATGTTTCAGCTTCTTAACACTATGTGGCGGGGCGGGCGAGGGGGGCGGGGGCGGGTCTAAGGGTTGGTTTCTAATGGTTGGTGTCCTGAGAATGGAGCTCACGAAGACATATATAACTTGCTCAAGTTTTAAGGCTGCGAGGGTCAATTTCTATATGTATTCAAAGACACCATAAACATCAGTTCTATGGTACAGTTGGACTGGTTCCAATTGTAAAGCCTTACTTTCCATCTGCTTCCACAAAAGCAGGAATTCTAGGGTTGGAAGAGCTTAGATGGATGGTCCAAATCCCATCTAACACAGGATTAACTTAATAAATAAAGACAGTTAACTCCTGTGGTAGTTATATAAAAATGCAACCCAAACTAATTTTGGACCATTTAGTTTCTAAATTGAGGAACAACCTGAGCCTCCAGAATTCTTTACTTATGTGTGTTAGATATGATTTTTTGAGCAATATAAATATGATTATATCATACCCCTCACACACAAATAGAATTAAGAACCCTCATGTTCTTCTTAGGATTTTTTAAAATCCATCTCTAGGCTCTATTTAATCAGTTCTTGTGTCTCTTACAATTATGAAATGGTTTCCAGATGGTAACATCATTCTTTATTTTGTATAAATAAAACATCTAGAAGCAATCTGTGTAATCCAGTTATGGATTGAGTTTGGTGGGCCTATAACCTCTCACTAATCAGAATCTATTGCTATTGGCTCAACTTTGAGAGCAGTTGCTTCACATTTTTCATTCATTAATAAAACGATTGACAAAATCATTATTTTTTGTTCTGCTTTTTAAGATCGACTACTATCAACTGAATTATGTCCAATTCTGTATGGTGAGATCGATTTCTTGAATTTAATCAAGATTTTATATTCATTATTCTAAAATTACTTTTTTATTTTCTGAAGAAGCTGTTCTCAGTTAGAAAATGACTCTGGATCCTAACCAAGAATTTGCATTAAGAAATGAGACAAGTTTAAAACAGTCCTATGACTATTCTATCATCTTGTGAAATGTGAGCCTCGCATGGATTCCTGTGTAGTATGTTGTCATAGCCTATAATTCAAGGAAGAGGCATCTGATTAAATGACATTGAGAGAAAAGAAAAAAAAAATCACTTTAATTCTGTGGCTACGCTCTGTCAGGCATAGGATTGGGTAAATGAAATGCCAGTTTTTATTGACACTTACTTCTAAGAGGAAGAGATTATACAGCCTTTATATGCTACCATGCTAGATTTAAAGTCTAGCGATTTAGACTCACATCTTTAGCTACTAATTTTTAGCCATGTGTTCACAAGTAAGTTCCCTGGATTTTCATTTCAAAGTGGAGAACAGATGAAATTAAAATTTATATAGAGAATTTTCATTAATAAATACTGTTTACATTAAGGTTATCACTAACTACAGGATAACATTGTCTACTAGACTAGATTTCTTTTTTTCTAGGTAGAATCAAAAATATTTTATGAATAAGAGCATGAACCTTATTCTTCAGGTTAGGAAGTTACTGACTTTAAATTTTTTCTCTTCTTTCATGAGATCATCATTCACTGCCCATGGATATTTCTAAACTTAATTTCTTTCATTGAACTTACATTGTTTCTTCAACGTACAAAGTAAATTTCCATGTAAATTGGAACCTAGAAAACTTTTCCCTTTCGTTATGCATTTAAGGGTTTTTTTTTTTTAGTTGATTTAGCTACTCTTTTTCAACTTTGATTTTAGGCTCGAGGGCACATATGCATGTTTGTTACCTGGGTATATTGTGTGATGCTTAGGTTTGGAGTATGAATGATCCTGTCACCCAGGTACTGAGCTTAGTACCCAATAGGTTTTCAATCCTTGCTTTCCTCCCTCCCTCTCCACTTCTAGCAGACCCCAGCATCTGTGGTTGCCATCTTTATGTCCATGAGTACCTGATATTTTGCTTCCACTTCTAATTAAGAACATGCCGTATTTATTTTTTCTTTTTTGTTTCTGCATTATTTTATTTAGAATAATGGTCTTCAGTTGCATTCACGTTGCTGCAGAGGAAATGATTTTGTTCCTCTTAATGGCTGTATAGTATTTTATGGTGTATATGTACCATGCTTTCTTTACCAACTCCACCATTGATGGGCACCTGAAATTGATTCCGGGTCATTGCTATTGTGTATAGTGCTGCAATTAACATACAAGTGCATGTGTCTTTTTAGTAGAACGATTTGGGTTTTAAAATGTATATACTCAGTAATGGGATTGCTGGGTCAAATGATAGCTTTGTTTAAAGTTATTTGAGAAATCTCCAATCTGTTTTCCACAGTAGCTGAACTAATTTGCATTCCCACTAACAGTATACAAGTATTCTCTTTTCTCCACGGTCTCATCAGCATCTGTTGTTTATTCTTTTTCACTTTTTAATCATAGCCATTTTGACTAGTGTGAGGTGGTATCTTATTGTGGTTTTGATTTGCATTTCTCTGATGATTGTCAATGATGATAATCATTTTATCTGCTGGCTGCTTGTATGTCTTCTTTCGAGAGGTGTCTGTTCCTGTCTTTTGCCCATTTTTTAATGAAATCACTTGGCTTTTGCCTGTTCAATTGTTTAAATTCCTGGATATTAGACCTTTGTCAGATGCCTAGTTTGCAAATATTTTCTCCCATTCTGAAGGCTGTTTACTCTCTTGATAGTTTTATTTTCCTGTGCAGGAACTCTTCAGTTTACTTAGGTACCACTTGTCATTTCTTGGCTTTGTTGTGCTTTTTCTTCTGTGATTCTTACAGCTTGAAGTCTCACATTTAACTCTTTAATCCAATTGAAGTTAATTTTTGTGTATTGCAAAAGGTACAGACCAAGTTTCATTCTTGTGCATATAGCTTGCAAGGTAACCCAGCATTATTAGTTAAATAGGACATCATTTCTTTATTGCTTGTTTTTGTCAACTTTGCCAAAGCATAGATGGTTGTAGTTCTGTGGTTTTACTTCTGGATTCTCTATTCTGTTCCATTGGTCTCACTGCCTGTTTTTGTACTAAAGCAGTATCATGCTGCTTTAGTTACTGTAGCCGTATGGTATAGTTTGAAGTTAGTGTGATGCCTCTGTCTTTGTTCTTTTGCTTAGGATTGCTTTGGCTATTCAGGTTCTCTTTTGATTACACATTAATTTTAGAATAGTTTTTTCTAATGCTGTGTAAAATGACATTGGCAGTTTGATAGGAATAGCACTGGATTTATAGATTGCCTTGGGCAGTATGGACAGTTTGATGATATTGATTCTTCCATTCCATGAGCATAGAATGTTTTTCCTTTCGTTTGTGTTGTCTCTGATTTCTTACAACAGTGTTTTAAAATTCTCATTGTAGAGATCTTTAGCCTCCTTGGTTAGATGTATTCCCAGGTACTTTTTATGTGTGTGTCTGTTGTAAATGGGATTGCATTCTTGATTTGGCTCTTAGCTTGAACGTTATTGGTTTATAGAAATGCTACTTATTTTTTGAACATTGATTTTGCATGCTGAAACTTTACGGATGTCATTTATCCGTTCCAGGAGTATTTCGATAAAACCATTAGTGTTTTTTTGTTTTGTTTTTTGTTTTGTTTTGTTTTGCTTTGTTTTGAGACGGAGTTTCGCTCTTGTTACCCAGGCTGGAGTGCAATGGCATGATCTCGGCTCACCACAACCTCCGCCTCCTGGGTTCAGGCACTTCTCCTACCTCAGCCTCCTGAGTAGCTGGGATTACAGGCACGCACCACCATGCCCAGCTAATTTTTTTGTATTTTCAGTAGAGACAGGGTTTCACCATGTTGACCAGGATGGTCTCGATCTCTTGACCTCGTGATCCACCCACCTCAGCCTCCCAAAGTGCTGGGATTATAGGCATGAGCCACCGGGCCCTGCCAATCATTAGTGCTTTTCTACATATGAAATCATATCATCCACAAGGGGAAATAGTTTGACCTTTTCTTTTATTATTTGGATGCTTTTTACTTCTGTATCTTGTCTTATTCCTCTGGCTAGCATTTTCAGTACCATGTTGAATAGGAGTGGTGAGAATGGACATCTTTGTCTCTTTCCAGCTCTCAAGAGAAATGCTTTCAGTTTTTACCCATTCATTTTCTCTGGATTTGGCATAGACATGGCTCTTATTTTGAGTTTTGTTCCTTTGAAGCCTAATTTGTTGAGGGTTTTTATTATAAAAAGATACTGCATTTTATCTAAAGCTTTTTTGACATCTATTGAGATGATCATATGATTTCTGTTTTTAATTCTGTTTACATGGTGAATCACGTTTATTGACTTGTATATATTGAACTAACCTTGTATCCCAGGAATGAAACCTACTTGATCATGGTGAATTAACTTTTTGATGTGCTGTTGAATGTAATTTGATAGTATTTTGTTGAGGAATTTTGTATCTATGTTCATCAGGGATATTAGCCTGTATTTTCTTCTTCCATTGTGTCTTTGTAAGCTTTGGTATCATGGTGAGGCTGGCCTGATAAAATGAGTTACAGAGGAGTCCCTACTCCTCGATTTTTTGAAATAGTTTCCATAGAATTGGTACCAGCTCCTCTTTATATTTCTGGTAGGATTTGGCTGTGAATCCATCTGGTCTGGGGCTTTTTTATTTGGCAGGTTTTTTTTTTAATTACTGATTCTATTTCAGAGCTCAATATTGGTCTGTTCAGTGTTTCCAGTTCTTCCTGATTCAATCCTGGGAGATGGCGTGTTTGCAGAAATTTATCCTTTTCCTCTAGATTTTGTAGTTTATATGTGTAGAGGCATTCATAATATTCTCTATGGATCTTTTTTATTTCTGTGAGATTGGTTATAATGCAACTTTTGTCGTTTCTGATTAGGCGTATTTAGATCTTCTTTTTTTCCCCGTTTCAATCTAGCAGTCTCTCAATCTTGTGTATCCTTTCAAAGAACTTTTGGTTTCACTGATATTTGTGCATATTATGAGGCCTCAGTTTCATTCTGTTCCACTCTGATTTTAGTTCTTTTCTTTTGCCAGCTTTAGTGTTAGTTTCTTCTTGTTTTTCTAATTCCTTTAGGTGTGATGTTTGATTATGAAGTTGAGGTCTTTCTAACTTTTTGAGATAGGCATTTAGCACTATAAACATTTCTCTTTACACTGCTTTTTCTGTATCAGAGAACTTTTGGTATGTTGTCTCTATTTTTATTTATTTCAAAGAAGCTTTTTATTCTGGCTTTAATTTCATTGTTTACCCAAAAGGATTAAGTTATTTAATATTCATATCATTGTATGGTTTTGAGAGATCCTCCCAGTATTGATTTCTATTTTTAACTTCACTGTGGTCTGAGAGTGTGGTTGGTATGATTTTGATTTCTTTTAATTTACTGAGACTTACTTTATGGACAAGTATGTGGTCAATCTTGGAGTATTTTAGTGTGCAGATGAGGAGAATGTATATTCTGTGGTTTACAGTTGGAGTATTCTGCAGATTCCTATAACGTCTAGTTCGTCAAGTGTTGAGTTTTAAGTCCAGAGTTTCATTGCTGAGGAGTCTGCTGTTACCCTGATGGATTTCCCTTTGTATATGATCTGCCCACCCCTTTTTTTTTATAAGTCTAGTTGTCTTTAAGATTTTCTTTTTCTTTAGCATTGACATTGGACAATCTGGTGACCATATGCCTTGGCGATATTCACTTTGTATAGCATCTCACAAGTGTTCTTTGTATTTCTTATATATGAATTAAAGAAGTTTTTTTATTATTACCTGAAATATATTTTTCAGATTATGTGCTTTTTTCTTTCTCTTAGAAATGTCAATAACTAGTAGGTTTGGTAACTTCACAGAATCCCCTATTTCTCAAACACTTTGCTGTTTTAAAAAAAATCTTGAAAAAAAAAACTTTTTTTTTTTGTCAGATTGGCTTAGTTTAACAGACTTGTCTTTAAGCACTGGAATTCTTTTTTTCTGTTTATGTTTTTATTTCCAGTCTGTTGATAAAGCTTTCAGTTGTATTTTAAAATACCTTAAGTTTTTCAATTCCAGAAATTCATTTTTCAATTTCAGAAATTCATTTTTCAATTTCAGAAACTGTGATTTATTTCTTTTTAAGATGTGTATCTCTTCCTTCACTTCCTGGATTGCTTTAAAGGATTTCTCTATGTTGATTTTCAATTTTGTCTTGGATCTCATTGAGCTTCTTTGCAGCCATTCTTTGAATTCCTCCTTCATATTTTGAGTTTCAGTTTTAGTTAGGAACCATTGCCAGAGAGTTAGTAAAATTTCTTGGTGGTTTCACTACATTTAGATTTTTCATGGTGCCAGAATTCTTATGCTAGTCCCTTCTCATCTGGACTTGCTGGCACTTCTAAATTTTGTAATTATTTCTATGAAAGGAGGATTTTCTTCTTTTTCTATAATGTTATCATTTTTTAATTATTATTTTTTCTTTCCTTTTCCCTTTTTCCCCTCCCTAGGGGATGTGACTGTAGGGAATGCTGGGTAGGGACATTTGGCATTATTTCTATAGCTCTATACACTTCTTTCAGCAGGTTTTATATTGGGGTGGGCAGATCATCTTATAAGCCCATAAATGTCACTTATAGGTAAGAGCTGGAAGCAGCCAATGTGACTGGGTGTATGCCTGATCCTTGGTTATTTGCAGAAGCTCTCTGTTGTCTCAGGCAATCAGCTGATTTGAGGACTGTACAGTCGTCTGAGCTCCCTGCTCAGCTCTGGCTGGTGTGGACAGGGAGCCACAACAGCAGAGGCTGACCAGGGCAGATCCACCTGCAGGTTCCCTGATGGGAAGCACAGTACTAACACCAAGAAAGATGCCAGTAGGTGGCCTCAGACACTCAGAGGAGTGACAAATAAGTTCTCTTCATGGTAATAGGGGGTGGTCTAAGCTCCTAATCCAAGAGAGTGAGTACTCAAGATGCCTTGTGGACCTGCCTGAGTGTGGCACAATGAAGGCCTGCCTACACAAAACTTTCCACAAAGGAGGGCTGGGGTGACTCAGTCTACTTCACCAGGCTTGCAGCCTACCTGACTTGAAGAATGCTTGGAGGTCTGCCTGGGCATGGAGTCGAAAGAGTCTCACTGTACTACAATCTATGTCCAGAAAGGGTGGGTCAGCTCAGACTATTGAACCAGGCAAGTGGGTGCTCTGAATGCCTAATGATCTGCCTGAGCATTGAGCAGAGAGGGCTCTCCTTCAGCAAGATCTCTGCACAGGAAGGGTGGAGTGACTAAGGCTGCTGGACCAAGCAAGAAAGTGCTCTGAATGACGAGAGATCTTCATGAGCATGTAGCAGAGAGGGTCCCCCTGCACCTGGATCTGCACAGGAAGAATGGGGGAAATTCAGGCTGCTGAATTAGGCAAACAGGTGCTCTGAATGCCCAGCAATCTGCCTGGGTGTAGATCAGAGAGGGCACTGATGCACCACATCTATGCCTAGGAAGGGTGTGGCAACTCAGGCTGGTAAACCAGGTGCTCCTAATGCCTGAAGATCTGCTTGGGCTTGGAACAGAGACAGTCTCGCTGTACCAAGGTCTGTGTCCAGTAAGGGTGAGGTGGTTGAGGCTGCTGGAACAGGTGAACCAGCTCTCTGGATGCCTGGGCATGGAGCAGAGAGTCTTACTGTACCACAATGGATGTCTAAGGAGGTTGGGTAGCTCAGCCTGCTGGTGCAGGCAAGCAGGTGCTCCAGATGCCTGAATTTCTGCCGGAGAGTAGAATAGAAAGGGCCAGCTTCACCACAATCTCAGAGAGAAAGAGTGAGGCACCCAGCAATGGCACATGTAGATCAGTTCCAGGTCACTAAGCTGGCTTGGGCTATAAGCCTAGCCACCCAAAAGAAACTATAGCTGAAGCAGCTCTCCTCTTGCCCCAGGCTTACTATGGGGGAGAGCACATTTCCAGTGCCTACTGTATCTTGAGAAATGTCTGCAGCTTTTCCTCACAGCATCTTCAAGCCTCTCCCCAGGTAAATTCTAGGACTTGGGAGAAGCAAAATCCTCTCCCTCAGCCTGGATTGCTTGGATTCCCAGTGTAAAGGTGAGTCGCAGAGGAAGTTTCTCTGCCTCTCTCACGTACTGGGTCTACACTCACTCTGAGTAACCAGACACCATCATGGGGGCTGTTTGCCAGTGTTTTCCTCTTGAGATTTGGGGCATCCTTCAAGGTTCCAGTGGATTCCTGTTGGCCTTCTTGAATTAAAACTCACAGAATTGATTTTTATGTACTATCTTTCTGTTGCTAGGTGGCTGAGGCATGCCAAAAGCCTCTAATCTATCTATCATCTTTGAAAAAAGGTAACACCTTTAGATTTTGTTCAACATTTCCCACTTCCTACAATCTTTGATAACACTTTAAAAAATATTCTAAACAAAGCATTTCTGGGGTGTTTTGATTTTTTCAAAGCTGCTTTGCTTTCGTGTGTCAGTAATGGTATATTACAAGGCCCAGCAGCATATGGATGATCCACCGCTGTAATCCACCAGCAAGGCTCCCTGGCTCCATGATGGATTATTATATTACATCATCATCCTAAGGGCTGACAGGAAAGAGACTACTTCAGACACTTCTCTTTCATAAACTTTTTTAGTCTAAATGAAAGAAAAAAATGGTTTTGAATGGGTATGGATGAGTAGAAAAACTGACTATACCTTTCAGTTTTGTATTGAATTATACATATGTGAGAGAAACTGCCAAAATGTTCTTGGTTCACAAGATGGAATTTTCTGTTCATTTTAAACTTATGGCACTAGCTAATGTGCATAACAGTGACTACAATGAATGCAATATTCCATAAAATACTAAAGACATTTTCGATTATCTCAATCAAGAAGAGATTTAAGTAGTATTAGCGTAGGTTTTATATATGTACATTTTAGTTCTTCAATAACGTGTGCTATTGCCCTATTAAGCCAAATGTTTGTTTAACCACATACTACATTTTGTATCCTTGTCACATAACAGAATTATCATTGAACTTGAATGTATCCATTTATATATTTGTACATAAAAACTGTGAAATGAAAATTTACATTTATGTCAAGGAAAACAAATCACAAACTCTGTTATAATTAATATTTGAAATTTAGTAAGGTTATAAGTTTGATGAAAGAATAGATAGGCAAATAAATTAATAGACCTCTAAGTTCACTTCTTTCTTTTTAATAAACCAGTTTGAAGTGTACAGTAATGTTATGTTTTTAAGAGTAATAAATCAAATATTTTTGCAAACAAATTAAATAAATATCTTTTACCACTGTATTAAAAATAATTTAAATCAGGTATCTAATTGGTTATTATTAGGAAACCGTATGTAAAACATAGATTTGAAAGACTGAATGTTTATCTTAATTTGTCTACATTTATCTTTTTTATTCCTAAATTAAATAGTATCATGAACAAAATTAACTATAGGACAAAGCCTATACCATTTTTGCATCATTTTTTAAATGTAGGATTTGCTCGTTAAAAATGAGTAGTGGTGCACTTTATGATACTGGCAAAGAAAAACATGATCTAGAATATGAGCTTGTAAACTAGTTTCTACCCTTTTCATAACTCATTTAGAGTCTTAAAGAGGTCTTTAATGTTGAAAAATTAAATATTGAAGTATTTAATTTCCTTCTGAGACTGCTAATAAAAGTGGGTAAAATTAGTTCATAAGCATTTTTACAGAGTCATCATAATACCAGCACTACAAAAATCTACCATAGTTTAGAATTTTGACTCTTTAGGTATTTCATTACACACTATCGATGAAACATTTAGTTCCATCAATTTAACTCTAATAGTCCCAGGACCTTTTTCTTGTCACAGATTTCTCACCTCTCACCCCAAGTTTGGGACCTTGAGAAGCTCATTGTTCCACATGTCAGGGTCACCAGCTTGGATAACAAAAACTCAGTCCTCTTAGTCCTCCCTCAGATTTTTATGTATCTGACAGATTATGTATTATTTTGGTTATTAATAATAATTTCAATATTTACTTGCTAAGACCCCAATTCTAATATAATCCTTAGATAGAGTTTAGACTCAACACTTTGGATCTTTGCATGCCAAGGGTTTTGTTCAAGATTTTCTTCATTCCTCCAGTTTGCCAAGTATCTCTTGTTGTTTTTCACATTTTTATAAAATTGTATGGGAAAATTGTGTGTGTGTGTGTATGTGTGTGTGTGTATATGCACACATATGTATACACACACACATATCTGCCCATATTATATATATATATGCACACACGCTTGGTATATTATAGGGCGTGTGTGTGTGTGTATGTGTGTGTGTGTGTGTATATATATATATATGTTACATTATATATAATTATACATACATATGTATATATATATGTGATATATATGTGTGTGTGTGTGTGTGTGTGTGTGTGTGTGTGTGTGTGTTACATTAGATATTTTGCTATAGGCATGCAATGCGTAATGACCACACTGGGTGAGTGGGATATCCATCACAAGCATTTATCCTTTGTCACCAACAATCCAATTATATTCTTTTAGTTATTTTTAAATGTATAATGAAATTATTTTTTATTATGGTTGCCCTGTTGTAGCAGCAAACACTGGGTCTTATTCATTCTTTTTAACTATTTTTTTGTACCCATTAACCATACCTACCCTCCCACTACACTTCCCAGCCTCTGGTAACCCTCTTTCTACTCTTATCTCCAAAAGTTCAGCTGTTTTAATTTTTAGTCTCCACAAATATAAGTGAGAATATGTGGTGTTGTCTTTCTATGCCTGTCATAACATAATTATTTCTAGTTCCAGCCATGTTGTTCCAAAACACAGGATCTTATTCTTTTTATGGCTGAATAGTACTCTGTTATACATGTGTACCACATTTTCTTTAGCCATTCATCTATTGATGGACATTTAGTTTGCTTCCAAATCTTGACTATTGTAAACAGTGCTACAATAAACATATATTGCAGCTATCTCTTCAGTATACCGATTTCTTTTCTTTTTTGTACATACCTATTAATGGGATTGCCGGATCCTTTGTTCTTTTTTTAGTTTGTCAATTTTGTTTCTCTTTTCAAAAAGTCAACTGTTGTTTCACTGATCTTTTGTATTTATTTTTTTTTCAATTTCAACTTCACTTATTTCTGCTCTGATCTTCATTTTTTCTTCTACTAATTCTGGGTTTGGTTTGCTTTTGCTTTTCTAGTTCTTTAGTATGCATCATCAGGTTGTTTATTTAAAGTTTTCTCCTTTTTTAAAAAAAAATTAAGCAATTATAGCTGTAAACTCCTTTATTAGTACTGCTTTTGCTGCATTCCATAGGTGATTTTGGAATGTTGTATTTCCATCATCATTTGTTTCAAGAAATTTTTCAATACTCTTCTTAAATTCTGAATTGGCCCCCGATCATTCAGGAGAATATTGTTTAATTTCTATGTGTTTGTATAGTTTATATAATTTCTCTTGTGATTAATTTCTAGTGTTATTTCACTGTGGTCAGAGAGATGCTTGATATTGTTTCAATTTTTTTGAATCTTTTAAAACTTGTTTTGTAACTTAATACATAGTCTATCCTTGAGAATGATCCATGTGCTGAGAAGAAGAATATGTATTCAGCAGCTTTTGAATGAATATCTATTAGGTCCATATATTTTATATTGCAGATTAAATTTGATGTTTCTTTTCTGATTTTTTTGTCTGGAAGATCTGTCCAATGCTGAATGGAGGAAGTCTCCAGCTATTATTCTATGGGGGTCTCTTTATCTCTTCAGCTCTAATAATATTTGCTTTATATATCTGAGTGTTCCAGTGTAGTGTGTGTATATATTTACAATTATTATATCCTCTTCTTGAATTAGCACCTTTATCATTATATAGTGACATTTTTGTCTCTTCTTACGGTTTTTGTCTTAAAATCTATTTTTTTTTCTGGGGTAAGTTTAGCTACTCCTGCTCTTTTTTGGTTTCCATTGGCATGGAATATCTTTTTCTGTCCCTTTATTTTCAGTCTATATATGTCTTTAATGAAGTTTTCTTGACCATTACATTATCCAACTCCTATTTTAGTGGCAAGAATATTGCATGGAAAATTGTCATTCACATTCTACTCCTAGAACCCTCTAATATCTATTCATTCTTTCCACCTCACACACACTGAGTGCTATACCATTTACAAAGTATCTCAATGTGTAATTATTTTTAGATATTTGTGAGGTACCACAATTCTTTTTCATCATTTTCAGAATGAGGAAAATTAGTCTCAGAGGGGGTTAAAAGATTTGCCTAAGGTTACATAATCTTGATGTATAATCAAGAGCTAAACCAATCCTATGTGTCTTTATGCTAGAGATATCACAGTTCCTTCTTAATAACTTTTCCAAGCTCACCTCTGCCATAATTTCCATTGAGAATGTCTTCAGGATATTTCTCTCTTCACACTTACGGTTCAAATATTAGATTTGTCCTTCTCATTCACCACAATGACCATATGTTTTTCATACTTAATCTGCCTACTTATACTCAAATAGCTCAAAACTTAGACTGTTGGGAGGACTTTTGTGCTCAATATACATCCATGAATTCTGTTTTCTGGTCAGGTTTCTGGCCTAAAATCAGGCTTATTGAATACTTTATTTTACTATATAATTTACAAGTCATGTTGGGAAGTTGGAACCTACAGTTATATATATTTTGGTGCAATATGTCATCAATTTACCTTTAGAGTACCTAATTTGGGTCTAATGAAATATATTTAAATGAAATGCAGAAAGTAGTCAAATAAGTTTCCTTAATTCTCTTACCTATACCAATATTTAGGATTTTTGCAATAAAAGTCTTCAAACAGAATTTAAATTTTTACTGTCATTGGTTAATTCTAGTTGTTTATAGACATAAAAAAAACCATCAGTAGTATTTTTAAACGTTCCAACACGATGTATGTTGCAACAGAACTGTGCATTTACAGCAACAGCTTTTCTGCAAGCCATCAGCGGTGAGATTCCCTTTCTCTACTAAGCAGACTATCTCCCTGGAAAAGAGAGAGCCATTTAACTTAGCATTCTAGTTTTGTTTTGTTTTGTTTGTTTTTATAGAAGGATGTAAATTGATCTGTTTGTTCAAATGCAGAATAGTGAATGAACAGCAAATAATAACTTTATGATACAGATTGCTGTCCAAAGGGAACAGGGGCCAGTAACATCATTTTAATTGGACTTAAAAAATCAAGAGTCTATCTTTAAATATAATTGCACACATGCAACATGCAAACACTCAAACAGTTAATATCATTTGGTTTCATCTTTAGTCATAATTTATATTCATTACATATGGGTAATGAATGTGACTTGCCTCCACTGACAGGAGCAAGCTGGGGCTGCCTTAGTTTTGATGACCCTGAGTTAATCCACACATACTTGTAACTGTAATTTACAAGTCATGTAATTTACAACTGTGCAGTGCTAAGTTGCGTGGAACACATCATGTAAGGAGTTATCTAGTTAGTAGTAGTGTAGGACATGTTTATAATATGACAAATTAAACATTTAATTTTAAATAAGACTAATACAAAGAAACTTAAGTTAATGATTTAGAAGATAAAATATACAAAATTATTTATATGCTCCTACCTATGCATAATACTCTAAATTTATAAACGATTTTGGAGATTTTGGCTGTATAGACATTCCAGTTCAACAACAAACATTTTCTTATTAAAATATTCATGAAAAAGTTTTAAAAAGATAGATGGTGACTCAATATTTTTCTCTAACAGAGTGTATTATAGGTACTTTTTCTCTTTTTTCTACATTTTTATTTTTCCCAATTTCCTGTGCTGAATACATATTTCATTTGCTTTAAAAATCTTCTTTAGAAAATCACTAGAGATCAAAATTTTAATATTTATTGAAATGCTTAATGTTAATTAGTATTCTGATTGGAAGTGATGACCATATTGTTTGGCAATAAATTCTGCTTGATTCTTCTGTTCGGAAGCTCCATTATCAGTTTTACATTAAGTATATATTACATATAATAAAACTGAAGGAATAACTAATTACAAGTCAGTGTCTTCAGCAAGGAAGAACATTAGTTAAATTTATGGGATAGAGTTCAGTTTAACAGTTAAGAGTAATTATAATTTGGACACCAACTAAGGAACTGTTCCTAGATTAGCAGGTCTTAATGTAAAGAAAAATGTGTGATTCTTATATTCAATTATACATGGATATAGTTAAAATATAACTATTTACTCAGGGTCTTTCATTGTGTTGTTTTCTCCTTAAGAAATATGAGTGATCTGGAACCAACCCAAATGCCCATCGATGATAGACTGGACAGGGAAAATGTGGCACATATACACCATGGAATATTATGCAGCCATCAAAAACGATGAGTTTGTGTCCTTTGTAGGGACATGGATGAACCTGCAAACTATCATTCTCAGCAAACTGACACAGAGCAGAAAATCAAACACCGTATGTTCTCACTCATAGGCGGGTGTTGAACAATGAGAACACATGGACACTACACAGGGAGGGGAGCACTACACACTGGGGTCTGTTGGGGGGAAGTAGGGGAGGGACAGCAGGGGGTGGGGAGGTGGGGAGACATAGCATGGGGAGAAATGCCAGACATAGGTGATGGGGAGAAAGGCAGCAAATCACACTGCCACGTGTGTACCTATGTAACAATCTTGCATGTTCTTCACATGTACCCCAAAACCTAAAATCCAATTTAAAAAGGGGGAAAAAAGAAATATGAGTGGTCTTAACATAAAAGCAGAGCCATAATTAATAAACGTTTGATTTATTCTTCATGTTGGAATTCGTCTTTCGCCATAATGTAACAACAACCTAGACAGCAATACTGCCCCGGGATGTACTTAGCTCATCATGGAAGGTAGAAAAGTGAGGTGATAAGAGCGTTGATTCCAGAGACAGGTGTGAGATGAACTCTTAGCTCTGCCACTCACTAGCTTTATAAAATTGGGCAAGTTCTTTAATCTCTCTTTGCCTCCATTTCTTGATCTGTAAAGTAGGAACAAAAAAAGATACAGTGCTTCATAGCGCTTGGAACAGTAGGAAGTTCATGACAAAGATTAATTACTTGGAAGTATAGGTGGGAAGGAATGCACACTATCTAGTGAACTAGGGCAAAAGCTTTTTCTCTTGATTTATTCAGGTAACTGACCCCAGAAGTATGCTTTTTGTTGTCATTTGAGTTATAGTCATAATTTTCTCTATTCCCCATACAGTGTGTGTAGTCAGCCTAGGTGTTATTCAATAGACCTGTTCCAGCATCTACTGTGATTGATTTATTTAGAAATAACTCCAGGCCAAAATGAGAATGAAAATAAATGAAACAGATGAAAGTGCCCTGCTGAAAGCAAGAGCTACAAATTGAGGTTAAGAGTAATTGGTTTGGCATAATTGTTATTTGTAATCTTAGAACAAATGCAAATCTCCCATTAGGAGGAGTAAATCTGGTGCTTAAAGTAGAAGGTGAGTATTTCACTGCCTAGCAATGGAAAGCCATAACTGAATGCTAAGTGCAGCGACATAAAAATTTCCTCAGGTCTTTCATTCAGAGTAATAATTCAGGGAATATGGTGGATACAGGAATACTGTCAGAAAAATGAATATCAAAGATGATTTATTTGCCCTGTGTATTTTTTTCCAAGATATGTTATAAAAACTTTGTCTTTAGATTTACAAATTCATAGTGTGCTCTGCTTCATAAATACTTCCATTTATACCGAACCTGACTTCCAGAAATCCTGATGTGCTTTTTATGGTTATTAGTCTTTACACCTTCATTACTGAAGTAGATAATAAGGTGAAGATATTAGCTTTACTTTAAAGAGATAAGAATAGAGGCATGCAGACAGGTCAGTGAGTTTCTCAAGGTTGTGAAATCAATCTGTGATAGCTCTGGGAAGAATAAAAAGAATACATGATTCAAACTCATTTTAGCTACTACATCATCTTTTTTCAGCTTACTTTTTAAGTCAGCAGTTATTATTACCACTGAAATGATGATAGCAACAGTGAAGAACCAAAGGTTGTCTTTAGATTTCTCGAATATCCAACAACTCCTGGGCCAAGATTACTACATAAGAAATGTTGTATTTATTTTTAAATGAATTGTTTGCCTCATAAAAGAATACTATTTTAAATTATTAAGTTAAAACCTAGCCGAGATTAAATTGAGCTCTTGGCCTCTCAACGGGTTATCTTATTATCATAATTATTTTTTGAAAAAATAAAATTCCAAGGTCCAGGTGTACCTGTAGAAATATTTAGAAATGAAAGTAGTTGAAGAAAAGAGTAAAGGTAAAATTGAATATTTGTGTTTCAGAAAGTGAAGGGTGCAATGGGGCAGAAAATATATTGCAGTGTTGCAATAGAAAAATGAAAAACATCAGTATTCAGACAGTCTCTGATGTATACATAGCTAAGGTCAAATATCAGGTGGATTTTCTTGTCTCCAAGACTGAACTCACACCACCTTAATATTGTTTGTTAGATATTGGCAGGGAAAAAGTTTAGTATGGTATAAATATATTTTTTAACTTAAATCATTTCATAGAGTTTTAAAGAATTCCATGTTAACTCTGGAAAGGAAAGACTACAATATGTAGTCTGTTGAAAAACCAGAGTAGTATATATTTTAGAAAAATGGGTATTTTTGAACTCTAGAAAAATTGAACATTTCTGGGGGTTATTACCCCAAGATTGAAATCCAAATGTGATCTCAGCTTCCTCACAAGGCCTTTAATAGTTGAAGACTAGAACTTTAATTTAAAATCCATCTCTGAGAAACTTTAAAATCCATCCAATAAACTTTTTAACCTGTAACCTCTTCCTACTGATCCCATAGGGTGACAGGTTTTGATCTGTGATTCCAGTTAATCATTAATGGTGCCCTGGATTGCGAGGGACATCCTTTGCAAAACAGTGATAGAATTATAGCAATATAATCCCAAGCTGATTCAGTGAGACCATCTATTTTTCTTTAATAAAATAAAAGAGCTGCCAAGCACTATTTATGCCCCCAGCTACTATTTCCATGTGAAAAGAACACAGCCCCTTCCTTCAATTTGCTAAGGAAGCAAAAGAGTCGCAGAAGACTTACAGATGAAAGAAGGATTAGACACAATACAGAAGTGAGAGTGCCTTTTAGCCTACATTAGGGAGGTGGGAATAAAATATCAAGGGCACAGATATCGCCTTCAGTGGCTCCCTCACAAAAAGAAATTGCCGGTAATTTGGAGGTATGTAGCTTCATCACTTTCTGTCTCTTTCCTGTAGGCTACAATGTGTTGTCCGGTTTTAGTGTGAGACTGACCTAGTGAAATAATTGCATTTAGATAACAAAGTGAATAAACAAGTGTAATTTTCTTTTTGAACTGTTTATAGAGAACTGTCATGTAATTACAGCAAAAGAAAATGTGGAATTTAGAAATATTTTAAGAGTACAAATGGCTTTAATGAGAGGCAAAAGTTGCTAGTCTCCTCTCTTAAAGCCGTTTCTGAGTTATTAGTGATTTATACATATTAAGCAAGTTTGGGGAAACAATTCACTTTCAAGTTCATTGTTTTAAAGATAATAACTCTCACTTTTACCACTAATTCTCTACTTAGTTTAATCATTAAGAATTCAGTTAATTCTTTAGAGATGATATTTTCTTGTGTGTCTTCCCTGCGCCAAGCATGATCGACTGAAATGCTTATAAAAATGAATAAGGTAAAATTTTAACTTCCCACAGATCACAATCAAGTAGAATACTTAGACTTTAAGTATTTTTTTTTTCCTAAGGACCTAAGTGTTGGAAACCATGAGGGATGCAGAAGATGGCTAGGAGCCAGGCTCTGTAGCAGGTGGTGGCTTCTCCTCATCAGGGGGACAACCGATGAGGTGGGCCAGCATGGCAGCTCTGTCATCTGCTCCTTTTCCTGGAGAGCTTCGACCTCTTCTCTGTCTCCATCTCTTCTTCTGCAGATGTCTCTGGCAGGGGCTGCACCTTGTCATCCCCATCCTCAGTCCCCTCTTCCAGCAGGGTTGGGGGAGCAGAGGACTCTTCTTCAACAAGCTCCCGGGGAGGTGGCCTTGCTGCAGGGCTGCCCTGTCCCTCTCCACCTCTCCCTGGGAGGGGAGCACTTCAGGGGCCAGGGTGGGAGCCATGTCAGCCTCATGCTCCTCCTCTGCCCCCGGCTTCTCCACTTCCAACAGCAGCCCAGGTTCTTGTTCTGGCTCAAGCTGCATCTTTGGGGGAGACTCAGGAGGAGGCAGAGCTGGAGGCAGGGTTGGGGGTGGAGGTCCACCTTCTTCTACCTCCCCTCCTGCTGTGCCAAACTCCAACTCTTCCACCTCTTCCAATTCTTCCTCCTCCTCCTCATTCTCCTCCTCTTCTTCCTCTAACTCACCTTCTTCTTCCTCAAATTATTCCTCAAACTCTTCTTCCTCCTATTCTTCCTCTTCAAAATATTCCTCTTCATTCTCTTTCTCGTCTTCAAAGTCTTCTTCCTCTTCCTTAAAAAAGGAAAGATAAATGCATGAAAAATGAGGTCCAAAAATGTGAAGAACTATAGACAGGAGAGAAGGGATAGGACTGGCTTATTTAGGAAAAAAAAACAAGAGATGTATTTAAATCAGTTTTGAAAGATCATTAAGATTCTAAGAAGTGATTGGAGTGCAGAGAAATCAGATGTAAATTTCACTTACATCACTGCCGGCAAAGAGCAGGAGTAACACTAAATTCCCATGTTCTCCATGTCAGAGGCATGTGTTGCAGAAAATGCTGTGTACCTTGATCTAAAATAATCAGATCCAAGACATTGTAGTATTGTCCTGTATGCTTTTCAGAATATCAAAACTCCTCCTGTCCCTGCCTACTGCTGGCACATGGAAAAACATAAATTCATCAAATAAACCATACGTCTTCATAGTCTCAGGACTTCCATACCTAGTGTCTTCTATGTCTATAAGTCTACTCTCTCCCTGCCTTTTTATCCACAGAACATATCTAAATATAGGTGTGTATATGTATATATAAACATATCTACATATAGGTATACACACAAATATTTATATATATATATATATATATATATATATATATATATATATATGGCTATTTGTTAAGTTTTGATGACTCATTGTGGGAGTTCTGTCTTCTGAGAAGCATTGTCCAATGCTACCATCTCAAGTTTAAATTAAGTACCCCTCCTCAGAGGCACAGAGCTCATCGCTGTTACCTCTATCACAGCACTTACTTGATGCTATCTAAATCCACAGGTTTTTAAAATCTTCTCCTTCAGACTGTATTCTCCTGAGAGCAAAGATAATAATATCAAAACACCTGGATGAGAGCCTGCTCTGCAGAAGACCCTAATTCTGTTAATATTTATTGACTGGGAAACATTCAGATATAAAAATGTAGGAAAGAAATGTCTATAGTCAGCCAGGCACAGTGGCTTACACCTGTAATCCTAGCACTTTGGGGAGCCAAGGTGGGCAGATGGCTTGAGCCCAGGACTTCAAGGCCAGCCTGGCAACATGTGAAAACCCTGTCTCTACTACACACACACACACACACACACACACACACACACACACACACACACAAAACTTAGCCAGCATGGTAGTGCGTGCCTATAGTCCCAGCTATGCAGGATGCTGAGGTAGGAAAATCACGTTGGCCCAGGGAGGTCCAGGCTACAGTGAGTCTGGTAGCACCAGTGCACTCCAGCCTGGGCCGCAGATTGAGACCCTGTCTCACAAAAAAGAAAAGGAAAAAAAAAAGAATGTCTCTGAATAAACATGAACTATATCATTTTCATGGTTCAGCAAAACGAGTAGTTGATTGTACACATCTAACCCATATATTCTGTACTTGTCTCTCACCTTCACTTTCCATATCCTTAATTAGCAGAGCCTACCAATCTTTTTTCTAAATATATATATATATATATATATATATATATATATATATATATATAATTTCCACTTCTTTTTATCTCCACTATCATTGCCTTAATGTAGTACTTCATTTTTCACTTTGGCCAATATGGCAATAATCTCTTAACTGGTCTGTCAGTTATAATAAATGTCTATTAAATTTAAAAGATTGAATTGCTTAACGTAACACTCTCTGTTTTGAAAATAAATCAACTAGGAAGTACCTGCTGCCTACCTACAATATGTTCCAAACTTTTTATGTGCTATGAGGGAGTCACAAGAAGCAGATCATTCAGACTTCCACTTTACCCCCAGGACACTATAATGTGGCATGGAGAACTGAAACAGTGCTTCCCAAAGTACATCCTGCATACAAATCACCTAGGGATGCTACTAAAGTGCTAATTCAGTAGGCCTTGGGTAAGGCCTGAGGTTTTGCATTCTAACAAATCCCCAGGAGATGCAGGTGCCCCTGGTGTGTAGGCCATTCTTTGAGTGGAAAAATATTAAAATTCATTAAATGCCATAGGACATACCTCATAGTGAAGATTCTAAGTGCAGGCAGGCTTCATGAAAGTAGGAAATGATACAATGGAAAAGTCTCCATGATAAGAAAAGAATGGACAGTGAGAAAATGCAAGCCCATGCCCTGTTTCTAGTCAGCTTATAAGACGACTTGTTTCTCTTCTTCTCTTTAAAGCCCTTCTGAATCCTCCTGGCACAAACTCACATTGCTGCTCTCTCCACTCCTTCCTATTCATGTTCTAAGGTACTAATACATTTAGAAGGAACTTTCTAAAATACAAATCTGACCTTGCCACTGTTAGGCTTAAAGTACCTTAATTTCTTTCTATCATCTACCCTGTAAATTCCACACTGGAAGGACCTTCCCAGTTAGCCCTTCCTGACTCTCTAGACTCAATTTCCATCACTTCTACAACATGGTCACCTGCATTCGCCCAGCTGTACCACACTCTCTCCTGTCCCCATTGTCTACTTGGAAAAAGTACATGCATTCTTATGGAAACTCAAAAGTCCCCTCTTCCACAAGGGCCTGCCTTGTCCTGCCAGGCAGTTAGGTATTTCAATGTCCTTTTAAGTTCCATAGCACATAAAACATCATTGAGTTCTTCTATTTATCTCTACTGATTTCAGCATTCCCAAGTGAGCCCTTATTTTGCAAGGACCTGAATCTCACCTTTCTTTTAGCTTCTATCCATAAGGCTATATTCAAAATATAAAAAATGTTTTAATAACTGTTGGCTAAAAGAATAAAGAAATAAATCCTAATGAGCTATTTACTCAAACATCCCTTTTTATGAAGAAATAATTAATGATGGCACTAATAAACAAAACCAATGTGTTTTGTGATGAGATTTTAGTACACTGCAGAAGTAAATGTTAGGGTAAGAGGGAAAGAGAAAGAGAAGACAGACGAAGAAAATGCTAAGAAACATTGCAATGAGGAAAATAGATTTACTACTTACATGTAAATCTTTTCTGACCACACACATGTGCACACACACACACACAACATTTGTCATTTAAACTGCCCTAAAATGTCAAACCAAATTTTAGCTCATTCCCAGCAAGTAGTAGACAAGACAGGAAAGTGTGTTAACACTTCTTTTCCAGTCATTATTCACCTAGGTACTGGAAGTTGTGTCTCAGATACTGGATTGAATTGACATGAAAGATGGTCTCTTGGTGAGAACAGTCAATGTTCCTCCTGTTTGCAGATGCCATGGCTGTGCTTAGACAATGTTTGTGAATTATTATGTCTCAGTTGAAAGCAAAATCAACCATGAATTTCAGGGAGTAATTTAAAGATAATCCTTAATATAAATAAATCATGCCCCACAACTCATAAGAAATCCACGTAAAGGATATCTTTAGATTTTTCTTTAGAACATTGCTCAATAAAGAAATACAAAAGTCAAAAACACTAGACAAAATAATATGCAGTAAAACAAATGAAAAATTTAGAAGACTGTCATTTATACTGAAAAGATTTATCAGAATTATTGTTACTCAGAAATCTCACAACCTTAATATAAAAGAAACTTGGCTGGACGTGGTGGCTGACGCCTGTAATCCCAGCACTTTGGAGGCCAAGGCGGGAGGATCACCTGAGGTCGGGAGTTCATGACCAGCCTGACCAACATGGTGAAACCCTGTCTTTTATTAAAAAAAAAAAAAAAGAAAGAAAGAAAGAAAGAAAGAAAGAAACTTGGTAATGAATAAAATGATTAAAAATTATTTTGTGTGTCAAAAACATTAAGCCAAATATTAATGTAAATAGAAATATCAATAAATGATTACTCATAGTATAAAGAATAGTGTCACATTACGTAAAGATTAACTTCAGTAATACATCAAATCATTCTTCTAAAGCTATTAAATATAAATGTCATTAAATTCTCCCAAAATTTTAATACTTTTCTATATCATGTTTTGTGTCCATCTTTTTAATCCCCAGATAAAAAAAGTGAGTGTGGAACAGGTTGGTTGTAAGTTCAATATGTGTTGAAGTTGAATAAAAGTGAGTTATCATCAGCCATGATATCAATCAGTCAGCCATATTTCCCAGAGCATCTGCCTATATGCTCAGCACTGCTCTGAGAGAAATAGAGGAACAGGGAGCCTGAAGTTGATCTCCTTTCCTGGGCATTAAGGTATAATCAGGAATACAATGCTAACAGTGGGATCAGTGAGAAACTGTGGACATCAGTTTATAAGCTGTGTCACGTAGTTCAAGATAAAACTGCTGTATAGAATTCAGAGTAGAAAAGTTCTACAATCCAGACGTGGTCTTAGGAGTTGGGGATGGAAAGATTAAAATGATTTCCAGAGGAGCAGACATGGAGTGAAGTCCAGAGTGAAGAGATCTGAGGAGATGTTACACTCTTCAGATTCAGGAAACAGCATGACCGCAGATCCAGAGGCAGGAATAATAATGCACAGCTAGGCCCTTGTAACACAACTAATGTATGACCCCATAAAGCTGCGACCACACAGCCTGCACAGCAGGCAAAGGCCCTGCTATACAGCTCTCTGAACCTGCTGCGCTGTTTTCAGTTTCCTTGAACCCACTCGATTCCATCTTTTGAGACTCAAATGTTATTGCCTCTGTGAAGCCTTTCCCTTTCCCCAACCTTCCATAATAATCTACATGTGTCAACAATTTATCCATATGCCATATTACATATCAATAATTGCATATAATCTTTATCTCACCATTTCACTCCTCCTCACCCTACACATTGTCTAAATCAGCACTGACCAACAGAACTTTCTGTGATTATAGAAATACAGTATCTGCACTATCCAAAACAAGATCTCTAGCCAAATGTGGCCACTGAGCACTTGAAATCTGGCTGGTGTTACAGAGAATTCACTTTTATATTAGATTTAAGTTAAAATTTAAATAACAGCATCTGGTTAGTGGCTACTGTACTGGACATGTCATTTTATACTATGAACTTCTTGAAGGCAAGAATGATGTATTATCATCCGTATACTTTAGTATAATCAATCATGGTTTATACTCAATAAAGTTTTGCTGAATAATAACCAAATCTTAGTGAATCATAGTATATAGTTGACAACGTAATGAATATAAAGATCAGACATTTGAAAAAGTGACAAATTTAATGGTGCCTAAAAATAGTTATTGAAAGATGAGACGGGGGAATAGTGTGATTTGAATGTAGTTTGCTTTTTTAAAAACAAATGTTAGCAAAGGTACCCTAGAATAAAAATAAACAGCAACAAAAAAAGAAAGAAAAAGAAAAAAGAAAAATCTTGAAATGCTGATACTCTATTTTCTCTGTATGTGTATGTTTTACACTACCTTTTCCCATTTTATTATACTAACTTAATTATATCGAAGTCCTTACACACTAGACTGTCACCTCCTTGAAACAGGTACTTTTATTCCCACTGTGTACCCAGTTCCAAACATAAGCTTAGAATACAATAGGTACCAAATAAATTTTCCTAGGAGAGTGAAATGAGTGATAAGATAGGAAATAAACTATTTTAATAAAACCAGCAGAGTTGATGTTCAGAAAGAAAAGATAGCTATTGGAAAACATCCTAAGTCACTATGAACAATAAAGCATTCTGCGACATCTACTTTATGTGTGCATTTATGTCTTGTGTTTGAGAAGCCTGTGTTAGTTCAAATAACTTTTCCCTAAAAGAAAATCATGATTGTCTTATCTCCCTATCTCCCGCCTGCCATTCTATAAACTCCCATTGCTTTTAGCTTTAGATGTGGTTTCAGCCTCTTTGACTCTTTTTCTATTTTCTTTTAGTATTTCCATTATCTTAAGAGAGTGGAAGAGTTGTCTTTACTTTCTCGTGGTAGAAGCTTAACAAAGCTTAACAGTAAGCAAGTATGAAAACGCCAGATATAGTATGCACCTGAAGTTAAATAAATAAATAAATAAATAAGAAAATGTCACCAAAGACTAATCAGAACAAATTGCCGGAGTTTTTCCTAATGCTTCTGCTTCAGACCTACCATGTAGACTACCATATGAGATTTATCACTGTGATACATCAGAGTCTGGTTTATGCTTATCAGCCAGTGTCACTTCTCAGAGCATTGTTTTTTACTCTGAGTCAAAACACACGTTGCTTTGACATCTCCTTTAAGAAATATCAAGTATGGTCACCATCTTTATCTTTTTCCCTTTCCCTGGGTAGCTCAGAAATCAATAAAACAGCAGGTTTATGATTGCTGATGCTTAAATTATACTTGTCATTCTAAAGATATTTATTGCATACTTACTATGCAAAACTGTATTCCAAGTGCTTTAAGAGAAATTGAGATAAATCATGCATGAGCCTGACCTCCAAGATCATGGTCATCACTGAAAGATAAGATACATGTATAATAGACACAAAGTAGCAATTGCTAAGCACAATTGTCTCACCATATCTGAGTGGGATTAGTTCTAGAAATCCCTGCAGATACTACATTGCCATGATACTCAAGTTCCTTATATAAAATGGCATATTATTTACATATAACCTGTATACATCCTGTATACTTTATATTGTCTCTAGATTATTTATAATACTGAATACAATGTAAGTACTACATAAATAATTGTTATACTTCATTATTCTTATTTATATTATTTTTATTGTTGCATTATTATTGTTTATGTATTCATTTTCAGAAATTTTCAAAGAATGGTTGGTAGAATTCCCAGATGAAGAACCCTCGGATATGGAGGGCCTGCTGTGGAGCATAGTGGTTTACAGCAGCCTTTAGGGTAGCCTTGGATTTTTGACTTCCGTATTAGGAGTTATGTGACATTAAACAAAATACATTAACCTCTTTGCACTATACTTTCCTCTTTTGCACAATAATACCAGGTTTTGTTTCTGGATTATTGACTTATAGTCTGAATGCACCCAAACCCCCTGGTGGAGGATGAGAGCATCCCTCTTAAGGCATGAACAATATTGTTTTGTCCCTGACACACATATAAAATGCTTAGCCAGTGTCTGATTATAAGCAAAAATGCTTTCAGAGTTTAGAGAGATAATGCTTTTGCTGTATGGATGATGTAGATTCTGTCTAAAACTAAGACTGTTGGATTTAGACCTAGAAATGGAAAGTCAAAATCTGAAGAGAAGGGCATGAACTATCCGAAATAATTCACAAAGCCAGGAGATTGGAAATTATTAATTTTCTTCATAATTATGTTTATCAAAACATTGACTGTCTAAAATCTATGAAGTACCATGTGAGGTGCCTTAAGGAAGAATGACACAAAATAAATGGTCTCTATTCTCAGAGGAGTCATTGAACTAGTAAAGGTTCCTGGGGAATCGCTCCATCTTTAACCTACATGTTTTTCTCATTGGTCGAAGTAATATTGTGGGTTTTTTGGGAGGCTGGACTGCTAGAGGCCAGGGACTGTGTCTTAGATAACTTTGCATCCACGTGAAACACAACCCTTAGTACTTAGTGAGTACTCATTACATATCTATTGAATGGATCAATCAACATATTTTGCAGAAATACATTCTAGTGCTTACCAAATTGTAATAGTAAGACTTGTATAATAATTCTTAAAAATTGCTACTTGAGTTCTATAGTGTTAAACCTAAATGATGTTTATCGAAGAGTATAAAACTTCAAAGGCGAAATTAACAACTGCTAAATGACTTTAGTCATGAAATAACATTCATGGTAATATTGCCACATTTGTATAACACTTTATACCTTTCTAAAACATCTCTTGGATAATTTTTCTAGTTTTTAGTTTTGTGATTTATAGGTTTATGAAATGTAGCATGTTTGAATTTGAGTAAAATCTGCTCACCTAGGATGTTTAGATAAATGAAAAATTATAAAATAATAACCAATAATAGTAAAAATAGTAACAGTGATGACAAAATCATGAGCTTAGAAAAAATACCAAATATCATAAAGCAAAGAAATTGCAAAACCAGGATCGAAACCCAGCATTGTCTGGTCCCAAACTTCAGGCTCTTCACACCCTACTACCAAACTGCTACCCACTCCTAAATCACAACAATGAAGACTATTTATAAACTCATCCTTTTTTCCAGGTATTAGACCTTGGTGGAATCATTTACCCTCAAAATAACACAGAAGAATATAGGTTTGGATATCCTATTTTCCAGATGAGAAAAGTGAAGCTTAAAGAATCCTGGCTGCTTGCCCATGTTTACAGAACTAGTTATGGCAGAATAGAGAATGGACCCAGATTTATTTAAGAGCCAACAGGTTCTTAATCACTATCTTCTATCAATGATAATTAAATATTTTGGTTAGGAAAAAAAAATCACTGTATTTAGAGCAAGTTTTTACTATAGTTAAAATGAAGTAATGTACTTACACTCAACATTAAAGTCACACCAAATATAATTTCCTCTTTTCACAATGAATAGAAAGGCACTTCAGAATCTTAAAGTGGATCATTATCATCCCCATAATTAGCTTATAATAATATTTTTAAAGGGTGGGTGTTTGAACTGTTGGACCATTTAGCTTCTGGACATATGGGAGTTTGTTTTAAATGTTTTCCTTTACTAAACAATTTCTAGTTAAATTATCTGGAAATCACATCTCAATGAAAGACACAGAGCAAAGAGTACTCTTAACCCAACCCCTATTTCCCTCAGATAAGAGAAATAAACAGATCTTTCCTCAGTATATAGAAGAATTATGGAAAGAGGTGAGCATAGCTCCAGTGTTTTCAACATCTTAAGTTATGCGTCAACATCTATTTCATTAATATTGAATTCGGTCACCACCTAATTTGCATAATTGTCAGTAACCAGACAACGTTTCCCCAACTTTCAAATATATTTCATGTAAGTGAAAATTTCCCTAGTGCCATAATAGAGGAGAAAAACTTAAGTTATATAATGTGAAAATATTTGCCATTTTATTTGAGGTACTGGGATTTAAATTATGTATATGTCCATCATTCTTCAGCATGTTTCCACATCTGCAGTGTATTGTATTTTTTGCAACTAATAGAACTCATTACACTAATAGTCTAGTACTATGTAAATGCATTTTATCCAAATATCTGGTATCCATAAGTAGTTTGTTCTCTATATCCCTAATGTAATATATCAGACAATAACTCATTTGTCAAAGGGAGACAGTTCATTAAAATTCAACAATTGTTTGGCCAGGATAAAACAGCAACAGTATAAACACTGATGTTGCAAAACTTAACAAATGAGGGAATAAGGGAAGTGAGAATCAGGAAATTGCAGGCCTGCCCTCTGGGGCCATTTTTGGGCCACTTGTCTGAATTTTAATATTACAATTGTTTTACAAAAAGCCTCCAAGTTATTAGGCTGGGAGGGAAGCCAATTTACAGCTAGGTGACTTGAATATCAGGGACATTCTTTAAATGAGAATATGATATCACTTATGACATAGGGTGGAAAAGATACAACACTTGAGCGCTGTGCTACAGTTCAGTTTTTAAAAGTGAATTATTAGATGACTTATAAAGCACATTTCATCATTTGTTGGGTTGTATTTAAGTAGCATAGTGAATCAGAGTTTTAGACTACTTTGTTTGTGGTTTCAAATGTCGTATTTGCTCCATATTTTTTAAAGCAAAATATCAAGTATAGAAATAGCACCTACGAGAGGTTTAGATAATGTAAAAAGCAAAGAACATGAACCTGCTGATCAGCTGACACCCATTCTATTGTGAAACTTACAGTATAAGGAAAGGTAAAAAAATAAAAACATGCAATTTCTGAAGGCACTCAGAGAAGTATTTACTCTTTGGATAAATTTATCCTTTGGGATGTATCTATGAAACCTGCTTATAATTAAAAATAAAAGATTTTTAAATTGTAAAAATATTAGACTTATTGTATAACTATGTTCATCAAAACCACTTTATTCAAAAATTACTATATTAACATATACCATGTATATACATTTAAGAGGGAAATTTCTTTATGTTTACATGCAAGTGCTGGTCTGTACTTATACATGATTTACTTACTGGCTGTATGTAACTTAACTGAATAACCTCTCATCACTTCAATAGTACCTACATACTTCTAGAACTTTTTGTTTCTAAACAGGCTTTTCTCCATATGCTGTTATTAAGGAATGTCTCGCTTGACTCTTCACATAGCCAACAATAACCCTGATTTTCAAGAAATCTGTCTTTCCAAAGGGAAATATTAATGGTTTGACTGGGGTCTCTTCTAGCTGAGATTTTATACTAGTCTCTCTCCTTTTTCTAATAGCAGTATTTTGCACACGCGCGTGTGTGTGTGTGTGCATGTAAATTTCATTTTCCTATATGCACCTAAGGTATGAGATTTGTTCTTTCAGTTAGCAAAAGTCTTTCCTTATGATAAAAATGGGACGCATTATGAAAGGCATTCAGAGTTCCCAGGCTTGTTACGCCCATTCAAGGATCAAGTCTCTCTTCAAAATCTACTCTCAAGATTCCACAGTTTATTGCAAGATTTTCATATGTCAATTAACAGACCTGTGTAGTGATCTCCCTAACATATTTTTGCTCTATCAAAGTTCTACTTCTTGTTAGAAAGTAAGTGTTAATGTCACATTTCCTGTTCTGTTATGCATGCGAGAGAATCAAAGTACAGTAATCAAAGTACAGTAGATAATTATTTTTTAGTACATAGTGGAGTGGTACAACTAAGCTTCCTTTTAAGTTGTTAGTCAAATTATACAGCTAATAAGCAAAAGACAAACAAGCAAAGCTATATTTGCTACACAATTTGTCTCTTAACCGAGATCAAAGAATGAAGCTGGTTTGCAACTCTGTGACCTGTCATTCTGTGAAAAGTGTGTCTCTTGCCAAAAATGAAACTACAAATCACATGCTGTTTGATGATGTTCCTATGCCCATGTGAACAGGCCACCTCATTCAATCTATGAAGAAGCTGCTAACAGGTGCTATCTCCTTTGCAAAATTATAGTATCCACAAAGTACCATGAAATTACAATATTTGGAAAAATGCTGTATCCCAGGCTTCAGGGATTAAACATGTACTTCAGATTTTGAGGATTTGTTGTTTTTTTTATTTTGTTTTGTTTTGTTTTTTCAGTTTCAAAGATCTGTCTCTAAATGAGATAATCTGAGTGTTTTAGCTTTGCACCTATCTGTGAAATTTACTTCAAGTAGGTTTCTTATTCAATGCTGAAAATTAGGTCAGCTAGAACTTCTTGTTATTTGACTTATCTATTGAAACTTCTTGTTTGACAGAAGTCTATGAAAACAAATGAGAAAATATGAATGTGACTTATGCAAAGCCAATAAAATTATACTTCAACTAATCTATGAAGCCTAAACCCCTGAAATTACGTTTTATTCCACTGCATGTTTCAAGAAACCCAGAACAGATATGCATTTTGTTTTTGTTAGTGTTAAAAGTTGAAAAAATATTGATTTGTTTGAAAAAAATAAACAAAAGGCATGCTATAATGAGATTTTTAAAACATTAGAAACATTTTATCTTAAAAATTCAATTTATTAAATATAAAACACATTTACTCTAAATTCATTATTTGAAAAATGATTGGATTTAATCAAGTAACCGGAACTTTTTGCCTACTTGATGACTAATAATTTCTTTGTGTGCAGATTACCTTTCAACTAGTTGCTTTAATGTTCTAAGATATATTTAAGGAGATTAAATACTTAAGAAAATCAGATATACTATGCAGATGTTTTAACTTATAAATTTCATTTTCAACAAGTTAACAGAGCAAATACCTTTATTCCTGTATGTATTCAAAATTCATTCACTAATTTCCACTTTGTGCATAGCATTGAACTGGCTTCAAAGAAATGTATACGTAATACAAAATTACATATACTCCAAAGAAATGTATACGTAATACAAACAGTGTAGGTCCCGTCACGACGTACTGCTGCTTAGTTTGGGTGCTTTTCTCTTGTCTTTTCTGCTGGCCTATAAGCTCTTGGGGCTAGTTATATAGCATCATGAGTTCCCCAAAGTGCCTCCGACAACAATCTCAATTAATAAATAGTTTTTATTTGCCTATGAAAAGCATTTGTTATAATTTACCTTCCTTATCTCATTTTTGTCCACATTTCCTCCCTAGCAACTTCCACTCTGTCCATACAGAACTGTTTATTATTCCTTGGAGTGATTTGCATTTCCATACAGCTATACCTCTGCACAGCTATATGGAATACTGCGTTAGTAATTAGTTTAGTATTCCTAATTAGTTTAGTATTACTAACGCAGTATTCCATATAGCTGCGCAGAGGCATAGCTATATGGAATACTTTATTAGTAATACTAAACTCCTGCGTGCTTTGTTTTGTTTTTAAAGTCCTATATCCCTTTATCCATACACTTAACTCCTCCTTCAAAACCAAGCAGAAGTAGTTCTCCTTTGAATGTACCACTATTAAAGCACTTATTACATTGGTATATCACTAATTGTCAGCTCCTGTCAAGAAACTACTAAAAGTTTGGTATGATTTTATTTTCCTCTCTGTATCTGTAGCGCCATGTATGAACATATATAAAATGACGTACAAAGGAACAAAATAAAATGGCAGATGATAGTTTTAAGAAGTTTGCTACAGCTTTGTCCAACAATTCATCATTGCTTTACTATTGAGCAGGTTAATTCTGCCTTGTGATTGTTTGCAAATCCCGCTTTCTCTCACCTCTCCGCCCTTCAACTTTCCAAGAGTACCTTTTCCATATATTTTGTACCTCAGAAGCTTTTCACTGAAAACCCTCTTGCCAAAGTTGGGAAAGGGATTATTGGTGTGGTGATGGTACTTTTTCTGGGAGTATTTGAATCCAAACAAGAAATAAATTACCTTAAACCAAAAAAGTAAGTTATGAACTGTGAGTTTTTAAGCAGTAGCATAAACAAGGGAAAGAGTTTTTTCAGAGGACACACACACAAATCCAAAATCTTCTTACAACTCCATTGATCTCGGTCCTGTGGCTCCTGATGTTTTCATGAAAGATGGAGGAATTGCTATTACGTGAGAAATAAGCTATTACTAAGATTACTCCATCCTACCATGGCAAATAGTGTAGATTTCCACATGGGAAACCTGAATAAATAATTATTTTATAAAGAGAAAGCTAAAAATAGTATCTAACTCTCATTCCTAAAAGAAGCATTGCTGTGCTTTCTTGTATAAGATTATCTTTTTAAGGCTTGGTTTAGAATATATGCCCTACAAATTCTTCTCTGACATTATCTTAACATTTTATATTTGTTTATAAATTTTATTTTTAAAAATTAATTTAAAAGCCAATAGTCAATGCAGAGCTTAGAATAAATCTTAACATTTTTCTTCATCTGCATTTACCACCACACCATACCATTGCTAAATGGTGTTTTCATTCACTAGATGACAATCCTTCTCTACTTCCGTTGTTTTACTACTGTATAAACTGATATTTTTTTTACGGTGATGTAATATTTACTTCCCACATATTTTCCAAAGTACCAAAAGACCACAATTTCTATCATTCTTTTATGACATAATCTACCTATATATACTTCTAACTAAACCAAGATATTTAGATTATAGTCTAAGTTATGCAAACCCAGATGTACAAAAATTATCAGACTATTTGTAGAGAAAGTATTGTTTTGATAAATACAGTTATCTGAAAAAAAAACAGCAAAAAATGAGGATATGTTTAAAAAGTAAATGTGTGTGTGTGTGTGTGTGTGTGTGTGTGTGTGTGTGTGTGTAGACATAGATAGTTATAGACTTAACATTATCTTTTAGACCCATGAGGAATGTTGGGATAAAGAAAATACAACTTGTTCACTAAAAAAATATAAAAGAAATGAGGCCCAGAAAGTTCCAGTGACCCAATCAAGATTATGTTTTTTTATGCACAGTCACAGCTAGATCCAAACACAGAAGTCTTGACCATTAAACTAGTTCCCTTTCCATCACATATAACAATTTTTGAGAAGTTACATTCAAAATAGAATATATGAGCAAACTTAAGATCTCTTTTTTAGAAAATTGAATATTTAAAAATATGTTTGATGATATTTCAAAGGCATTATTCTTAGCATGAATTACCGTTGTATCAGTAAAACTTATGTTTAAAAAGTCCAGTAAGTAGACATATGAATAATGGAAAGTTTATTATACTACACTCAAAGAAATAATCTTAAAAAAAAAAACAGACTAATACACCAGAAAAATAAACTGCAGATATTAGGAAGCTAACTGGTCTATGAGATTGCTTCTCAAGCCAAATCCACTCTGAATTTGGACTTGGACTTAATGAGGGATTAGAGAAATCTCTCTAAGGGCCAAATCCATAATCCGTGGCAGCCAATGCAGCTGAAGTGTCCGTGCACAAGCAATGCCCCTTGCCTGACTTGTGATATCATCTTGATCTACATGTTTTACTTAGGTTGGAAGAGATGCCACTAAAGAGCAGGGGGCACGGGAAACATGATTCAACTTTTGGAAACCATTAGTGAAACATGCTGAAGTTTGGAAAAAGAATTGCCTTTTCTAGGGAAAATTAAGTATAATCAGAGGTCAAGGCAGAAATTTACTAACACAGATTCGTCAACTATTCACATGGAGAGGGTGTGATCTCATTCCAGTGTCACCAAATACCATGCCTGGAGAGTAAATGTAACTCTTAGACATCAGTCACTGGGAGTCCCTGGGCTCCTTAATGCTCTGCCCATGTTGATTAGGGTAAACCAGGAAGAGAACAGATTGAAACCTGTAGACTGAATCTTAGGTAAGCCCATCCTCTTAGATAGACTATATTTTAGAAGGCAGATCTGACACACTTCAAACTTCGATTTTTGGAAATGTTTTTATTAGTTTAGTACATTCACTTAAGAAGCGTTATTTTATTCACAAATGTCGATTATATACCCTACAATAGGATCTGAATTCTTCATAATCCAGAACTTTGTCATATCAGTTTTTAGCCTCAGAAACTAATATCACTTTATAGTTATTGATAAATGAGAGGATAATTCTGTGCATCAAGTTCTTTTTTTTTTTTTTTTTTTTTTTTTTTTTTTTTTTTTTTTGGCTGCGTTAATAATCTGAAGATCAAACTTCCCAGGCTCTCCCAATAGTCATGCAAAATTATACTAACTCTGATTTTCTATTACGTTTATTCGCAAACTTAAGTTAAAATTTATTTTCAAAAGTTCTCATTTTGAGTTTTATTCATCTTGTATATACTATGCATGTAATACCATCAATTAAAGTGAGAATATGTTTAGAAAACTTTTATAACCATCTACCACGTCTAATGATCTTAACTTTCTTTCATAGACAAAAATGTTATTTCGGTGTGTTCTTACAGAAGTAACCTTGTTTCTGTAACATTTTCAGTGATCTTAGATCTTTTATAAAGCACCAGGAATATTTCTAGGTTTATTTTCTAAAACAAGTACTCACATGGTACTTAACTATTTGAAAAATAAATCAGTTAAACTGTAAATAATTGCCAACAATCAATGTTGTCATGATCTACAATGTATAGAAAAAAGTAGTTAACGCAAGTGGAACTTTGCCAATGCCAGATTGTATCCAAAGTGCTTTACATATACTGACTTTATTCATCTCGACATCAACTGTGTGAATAAGAACCATTAGTATCCCCAATAGTAACATCCCCGAGTTCTTTCCGCTTTCAGTGGTAGAGTTAGGGCTTAACCTCAGATGGTCAAGCTCCAGAGTCTGTGCTTTTAATAAATATTTAATGTTGTCAATGTGTAACAGTCATTTGGAGCATCTCCTGTTACTGGGGATGATGCATGAATGGCAAAAATATCTCCATCCTTTAGCCACCATCTTTGCTGAAGATGGGTGGCCCATGCCCACAGCGGGTGAGAAAGTTTTATATGCTCATTTTTAACAAATAGAACATAGGAGTTTAAAAGACAAGGTTAAATTTCTACAATGTAGCATATATGTTGGCTTCTAATGAGCAACAGAAGACAACTCTGACTGCTTTAAGCAAAAAAAAAAAAAGAAAAGAAAAAAAGAAAAAGAAAAATGTTTTGGAACAATAGTGGAAAGCCACAGAATTACAGGAAGTCTATAGAACCAAACGTTAAAGCTATCTTGGTGGAAGAGGAAAAATAAAGGTATGGTTTATATCAGATACAGAGTGACTAAGTGAGCCATACTAGGATAAATGAATTCCAAATATTTTCAATCTATTTGCTGCTCTACTGAAGACTTAAACTCTATGAAAGGGGAATCCAATTAGCCTGGCTTGGATAACAATAATTCTTCCTTGACTAAGAGAGGGAGGGATTGGAACACAGCTCTGCAGGTCTGTGTTTAATGAGGACAATCCTTTCCTAAATGCAACTGAGGCTGCTTTCAGGAAATAAAAATAGTTGCGAGCAGTCAAAAACCCACAGACAACTGTGGTGGCAACTTTGAAAATAATTCCCGTCATCGCGCGCACGTGTGTGTGTGTGTGTGTGTGTGTGTGTGTGTGTGTCTGTAGGTAAGTTAATCTGTCATAAAAACTGCTTTAAAATCATATTTTATTAATGTTTATTTCTGATTGTAAAAGTAACACATATCCACTGTAGTAAACTTAGAAAATAAATATATAAGTCACTTATAATCCCAAGAACTATCTAATGTTGATGTTTTGATGTTTTTCTTTTCTTTCTTTCTGTAAGTAGTATTACAAACACATATATCTATGCACTCTATACTAAATTTTGAAATTATTATAATTTTGTGTTGTACATCTGTCACTTAATTGATTGTTATTATGTTATAATGTTAGTCTTCAAGAACATAATTCCATCAAATAGGTAATCATCTACAGTGTAACCATTCCACATTGTTGTACATTTAGGTTGGTAAGTAATAATGGTAGTAACAGAGAAGAAAATAAAACAGCTGTTTTATCAGGTACATACTGTGGGTCAGACACTCTGTGGCATGCTTTACGTGAAGTTTTATTTTACTAAAGCTGAAACTAGAGCTCAGGGAGATAAGTTTCCCCAAGATCAAAGAGCTAGTGACTGTAGAGTTGGGATTTGGGCCAGATACTCTGTATAGCCAGTGTTCTTGGTAACTATATGCTTGTGTTATTACTAAATATATTGTGGTGTACATCCTTAAATATAAATATTGGCACAGCTTATTTGCTTTAGATAAATTCCAAGATGGGAGATTGCTGTATCAAAATCTGAACACTTAAAAAGCCCTTGAGACATTTTTGCCTGTACAAATATACAAATTTCAATTTCTTCTGGCAGAATATGGGGATGCTTATTTCATAGCAGTAGTTCCATCATAGAATAAAATTATTTAAATTTTCAAATTCTGAAGAAAAAAATGTAATGGGATCTTATTTTTACTTTTTTTAATTGATATTGAGACTCACTATGTTCCATTCATTATTTTTACCTTTATGGTAATTAAATGACATTCACTGAACCATATTCATCTGAGTGCTCACACTTCTCGCCCCTGGGGTGTGAGTTAATGACAAGGGTAAAGTGCATGAATCTCTTCTAAGTTGGCCACAGGCCTGTGGACTGAATATTCTTATATTCCATTTTATGGAGCAGCTTTTCTGGGAGAATATGTAATGCTTTGGCAAAAGATGTAAGCTTCAGGTTCCTTATTTTTAAAATGATAATAATAATAATAGTACATACCCCGTAGGTTTGTTATGTTGATTTAATAAAGCGTAAAGGACTTCAGACAATGTTCAATTCATTGCAAGTGTTTGATAAACGTTAGCTACTTTCAGTAGTAGTAATGGTGATAGTACAGTGAGGGTGGGTATGTGGCTAAGGTGATCTTTTCTAAAAAGCACTATTTTCTAATGCTTGGGTCTGTGAACTGCCTTACAGAGGGAAATAAGTCTGAACAGTGTGGAAGAGTTGGCCTAGAACTCACAATCTATGTGAGTCCTTTTCAAGAGGATCCTCTCAACGGGCAGATATCTGCATCAGTAAATGAATACGATGATTACATAACGTTTGCCTGCAGTAAGGACAGAGGAGTAGGAGCAGTCAAGTACATGCTCCAAAAGCCTCATGGAAAGAAACTTTCTCCCCATTATTATTGTGGTGCCATCAATTCCATTTTACTTCTGCAGAAATGTAGGTTCGAATGGCATTTCTTAGGTGCCTATCATGTGGCAAGCACAGTTCTAGGAGATTTTCAAACATCTCATCTCAACCCTATATAAAAAGACACTGGATGTGAATTGTTATTTACAGAGCAGCATTATTTACAGAGGAGGAAACAAATACTATAGGAGCTTAGTAATTTACCCAAAGCCCACATTTATAATCAAGTTAGTCTGGTATTTTTTGCTTACCAGTTGCCTTTTCTGGACATCTAGGCCTGGAGAGCTCTCCCTGCAGACTAGATTTAACAGGAAAGTTTTATGGCTCCTGGTATGATCAGCAGGGGGGTGCTGGGGTCTAATAATAATGGACCAGGAGCCCTGAGTTTGAATTCAGCTCCTTTACCTCTGCCCTTTATTCATTTTATCACTTTGAAAAAATTACTTCATCTCCTGTTTCTTCATCTGTAAAATGCAGGTAATGATTGCTACCTTGCAGTATTAATGCAATAAGAAAAGGTAACTGCTGTAAAGTTCCTAGCACATAATAGACAATGAATAATTAATAGTCATTATAAATAATGACTCAGATACTAGCTATTCAACTTCTAAGTCTTGAACACCGTATTCTCAATTCTATAACCTCAACATTAACACAAAGAAAAACCCAAAGTCTGAGTCTTCACATTCTGACCTAGAAAGACTTCCTGCATGGTTTCTGTCGTTCATACAGCAAATGTAAACTGAGTTCTTATGTGCGTGAAGCTCTTTTTAAATGCTTTGAGAGACAAAAGATTCATCAGACACAGATTCTGCACTGAAGGTACATACAGTCTAGGAGACAAGATGAAGCATGACCATCAATAACTAGTACCCAGAGTAAAAGTGGTAAGGGCTTCAATAGGATAGATTTCATAGAAAGTGCTATGTGTTGCAGAAATATTAATTTCAAGCCAGGTGCAGTGTCTCACGCCTGTAATCCCAGCACTTTGGAAGGCTGAGGCAGGTGGATCATGAGGTCAGGGGTTCGAGACCAGCCTGACCAACATGGTGAAACCCCATCTCTACTTATAAATACAAAAATTAGCTGGGCGTGGTGGCACACACCTGTAATCCCAGCTACTTGGGAGGCTGAGGCATGAGAATTTCTTGAACCCAGGAGGTGGAGGTTGTGGTGAGCCGAGATCGCACCATTGCACTCCAGCCTGGGTGACAGGGTGAGACTCTGTCTTAAAAAAAAAAAAAAAGAAAAGAAAAGAAAAAGAAAAAGAAATATTAATTTCAACTAATGAAGGTCACAAAGCAATAATATTAACTATCTTTTTCTTTTATATGCACTTTTACCCAAGATCAAAATCTCACTTCAACCTCCCTCTCACCTATTGAATTGGGCAACTTTATCTTACTTGGCCCTAAACAGACCAGTTATTCCTCCTCCACTATATATTTTCTTAGCCATCAGGCACAAATATTCTAATTACATGGAGCAAAAAACACTGCTAATGTTCTTCTCTGACCCTAGAGCAGTAGTGTCCACAGAATACACACGTGTGTATAGCCTGGGGGTAGAAATTGAGCCCTGTCAAGGCATGGTCGTTCATGCCCATAATCCCAGCACTTTAGGATGCCAAGGTATATGAATTTATTGGGCCCAGAAGTTCAAGACCAACCTAGACAACATAAAGAAACTCCTTTCTACAAAAATGACAAAAAAGTCCCGGGGTGTGGTAGCACACACCAGTGGTCCCAGCTACTTGGGAGGCTGAGATGGAAGGATATCATGAGCCCAGGATGGGAGGTTGAAGCTGTAGTGAACTGTGATCGCATCACTGGACTCCAGACTGGGCTACAGAGTAAAAACCTATGTCAAAAAGGAAAGGAACAGGAACAGGAAGGGAAAGGCCTCTCCTAATGTCCTATTTCTTAGGGATACTGCTGGGGTTGATTCTGGGTCTCCCACCTTCCAGTTCTGCCTTCTCTTTCATGTATAGCATCACCTCCTCTCAGCAATGACAGGTCACTTATAATTTTCTCATCCCATAGATAGACAGGTTAAAAATTACAGCCTAGTGATCTAGAAATTGCAAGTTCAAATGAATGAGGTCTAATGAGAAGCAAGGATGAAGATGTCAGAAAATTCACAAGTTCCTCTGAGCTTAAATGTGAAAGGAGACGGCAATATTCAAACAAATTTCTTACGTGTAAATGTCACCCACCAGCGTTGCCACCTGCTCCCAAAGAAGGCTTGTGTCTAGGTAAGGAAACCTCATTTATATGGACAATACAGTGAATCTGAGGATCCATGGTAGTGTCCAATAGCACGTATTTCCCTCTCACCATGGTTTTCCTTTCCCTAATCTGCCCTGACCTTTTAGTTGAAGTTTCTTATTGAAGACAGATTTTTTTTCTTATGTTCTCTTTATCACTCAAATTTTCCTTCATTCATTTCTCTCTGTGCCTCTTATTCTTTAATCATTCCTCCTTTTTCTTATGCTTTTCCTCCTTCTTTCTTCTCTACTTTGATGCTCTCAGTTCACTTCTTTCTATCTCAATATGCCCCTGTCTCTCTTTCTGTGAAATTTGTTGGTCAAGTGAATTGCCCTCACTTTTTTGTTAGAGGTTGTGGATGGTTTTTCTATAAAAGGGCAACTATTTATTTATTTATTTATGAGTAGAGCATGTCATTGAAAGATACCTGACCCAAAAGATACGTCTGTCTAATGTCTCATAAAAGTCTTTATGTCTTTATCTTATCTCTCTCCCTTGAAATGTGTTTTTCTGTACACAGTACTATAGTACTTGAGTAATTGGGAATAAAATGACCTGGATCCAAATACAAACCCTCTTGTCAGACTAAGCTAAACAGAAGAGTTGGTATTTTACTCTTGTTCCCTGCTCCTCTTAAACAGCCTTATCTATTTCCAAATGAAAAGTCTGCTAATGATCTAGCAGGTTCCCAGTGTAGATAGGATCCAATTATCTGCTATTTGGCACACAGTGGCCTTTGTGTCTGCCAGCCGTGCACCAGGTGGTGAAAATAGCATGTCTACTTTATTTCTAAGTGTGAGGGTGTTTTTCTACTAGAAAAATAAAATAAAAACCCTGAAAAATAGTTTTGAAACAGAGTACTTTACCCAAAAGGTCAGAAATTCAATGGAATTCTATTTTCTTTTTTCTTGTTATTTTTAAGTTGTCATTTTTTCTGCAATATTAGCTGTGCTGTGTGTATATTTTCAACCTGAGTTTTCTTTGTCCCTTACGATTAGATTTTTGCCTTAAACTCATAATCCTGACTGCTTTTCAGAATGTTCATTTTTCCATGGCAACAGAGATGCAAATGAATAATTCTGGTGTTACTGTGGGGAAGAAGAGAAGAACCTGTGTGTGACTCATGCAAAAATATGTTATTCAAGAATAAATATATGCAGCAGTAATAATAAAGGTCAGCACTCCCATCTCACCCATGGAAGTCAGTGAGAGATTCACACAGGTGGTGGAGGACAGGCTGTTAGTCCTCAGTGAGTGGTGAAATTTGTTGGTCAAGTGAATTGCCCTCACGTTTCTGTTAGAGGTTGTGGACTGTTTTTCTATAAAAGGGCAACTATTTATTTATTTATGAGTAGAGCACGTCATTGAAAGATATCTGACCCAAAAAGATACGTCTGTCTAATATGTTTGCTTACTGAAGCACACACTTAAGATTTCTCCTCCTATGATTGTGACAGTTCTTGGCCATGTCTACCCACCATCTCACATTCCTGACACCAGCAGAAGTTCACTGATGCTCCAATGACCTAGACAAGAGCAGTAATTTTCGGCCCTGTGCAGTCTCTCAAAGGTTAAACATTCTAGTTGTTAAGGATTTCCTTCAAAAAGAGATGTTTAAAACCCTTATTGGAAGGTCCACTTCACTGTGCACAGAGAGTGAGGAAAGTATATTCATTTCTTCTGTGAAATATAAGCACTCACCCCTCCAGATGAGCTTGTGGTACATTTTTTTCTTGGGTAGTTGGATATGGATGAATCTTGTGAGACCGGGAAGCATGGTAAGTATGCTGCCCTGGGTGTTCTGTCTCAGGACTTTCTTCTCCTGCCCAGGGCACTGCCATTTCATCATCAAACATGTTGCTACAGCTGCAGAAGACAGGCAGAGATCTGATACAGCCAGGGTACCCAAATATATGAAGAAAATGGATGAAAGATCATAGAACACCCTCCCATCACCACTCAACATAGGATGCCATCTTACATGAATATTGACTAGGACTTGTGTAATTGTAGCTCATGAAGCAGGATCTTTTTGATAGAGACATATTTTTCATAAGGTATATTTCTACAGAATTTCTACATTTGAATGATGTAGCTATGGCTATTTTGTTATTATTAGAAACTTAATCCAATTATTCTTTATTTTTTTTAAAAAAGATTTCCATAGCAACTCGGAGACAAAACAAATTTCCTGGGTAGATATTATAATTTGTTTCAGATAATATAGAACTTCTATTGGAGTCATTATTTTAAAATTACAATTATAGTGGAGACATTTTATCATAGCATTAATATTAACACTTTTTAAAATGAATTTACGCCAAAAATACACTTTTATATCTTTCTATTAACCATAAGAGACAACAGACTTGTATCTACATAAGTAAAATTACACAATATGGTGATTTTTAATGAAATACGGGTTTTTCTCCAAATCTCTAATTTTTCTTTCAGAGCAGTTAGCTTTTTGTTTTCTTTTTTTAAAATTTTACAAAATTAACCTACAAAATGTTACCTCAGGTATTTATTTGGTAACTTCTAATTCCAGAGTAGTTTTTTTGTTCTTTAAGAACAATTCACCAGAATAGATTTTGACATTGTACAACACTCTAAACTTGTTTCCAGAGGAGGAAATATTCTTTGCATATCAAAAATTTTTTTAACTTAAAATGTGATTAAGCAAAAATGTAGATTAATTGTGTTTCCACTGATGTAAAGAAATCTTTATTGAACGTTCCAGCCTATAAGTCACTGGATTAGTGCCTAGGATAAACTTATCCATGAATGTTAACTGAAGTCCTACGTGTTCTCAGTAGAGTGTGTCAGATTCTGTTGGTATTTGCTCCACTAAACGTAGGTTTGGGGTTTTTTGATAGTACAGTTTGCGGTGAAAGTCTTGAGACAGCCTAAGCTCATGAAAAAGCAAAAAATGTAATCTGACTAGCAGGATTTGTATCTATGCAAGGTAAATTATAGAAGATTGTGATGTTTCCATGACTAATGCCCTGGGAAAGCTTCACAGATGAAAACTTTGATCGTCAACATGGCTACTCTTTCATCTCTAAAACAGCTTAGTATATTACCTATCACAACTTTTCAACTTTTCCATTTCTAGGCAAGTAAAACATTAAAATGCATATTAACTAAACTTCAAACAGGTTTTTTTTTTTTTTTAGATGCCACCTGAAAATCCTTTTGGATTACTCATTTCCAGTTATTATATCCTAGTCTGCAGGGGCTTATTAAAGAAGGATTTAAATATAATAGCCGCCAATGAGTTGGCAGAAATAGGACACAGAAAAGTAGTCACATGATTATAGGATCGTGAAGTCTCTTAATCTAGAAATTATGTAACTGTACTGAAGACAAGATAGTTAGCAAACTATTGCGATACTTTTATTAATTTGAATATAATTCAAAATTTTTAAAAATGTATTTGTATATGTTCATCAAATATCTCGAGTTACATGAAAATATATTGTGGGTTTTCTACTCTTAGGAATCCACTGAAATTTCCTCTTAAGAAAATTAAGATATTCAGAAAAAGCACTTGAGGATTTAGCATTGATTATATCATATTCTGTTTTTAGAATATGATTAGCTTGAGGTTAAAGCTAAATATTATAACACTGCAATTTTCTAAAGAAAATGGAGATGTTTAGATTTTCACTACTCACTCTTACTTCAGTACTTGTTTTATAATTAGTGCATAAAACTCTCCAAATGTAATATAAGATAAAAGTTTTAATTTTGGCCTGGTGTGGTGGCTCAGGCCTGTAATCCCAGCACTTTGGAAGGCCGAGGCGGGTGGATCATGAAGTCAAGAGATCGAGACCATCCTGGTCAACATGGTGAAACCCCGTCTCTACTAAAAATACAAAAAAAAAATTAGCTTGGCATGGTGGTGCGTGCCTGTAATCCCAGCTACTCAGGAGGCTGAGGCAGGAGAATTGCCTGAACCCAGGAGGCGGAGGTTGTGGTGAGCCGAGATCGCGCCATTGCACTCCAGCCTGGGTAACAAGAGCGAAACTCCGTCTCAAAAAAAAAAAAAAAAGTTTTAATTTTAGTTAACATTTAAAAATCAGAGTGATTATTATTCTGAAAAAATATGCATATTATGGTAGTAATTTTTAAGGTTTTTGACTCTTCAGGACTTTTATATGATTTATATGATTTCGCTATCATAGTATCTGCACGTGTGTTGGTCTTTTGCTTTTATTTTTAAATTGTGTTAATATAGGTGTTTGTAAGTTAAGCTTTAAAATAGCAAAATGAACTAAATCCCCTGTAAACATGTCCCTCATCTAATTTCTGCATGCATCGGAAAAGAAAATACCTAAACAGATGACTAATTTGTATATATTACATAGGAAACACAGTGGTACCTAAATTCTGATTAGACAATGTATACCTCTTTAATTTTATTATGTTTCCACAGTACATACTAGAAAAAGCCTGTTTTTAAGCGTGTGTCCCAGAACTTCTAAGTTCAACCTTAGAGGATTCTGGTCAGTATCACTGAGATAACTACATGTAAAGTGCTTCAATTCAGTGCCCAGCAACCAGAGCCCAGTAGGCAGTAGCCACTATTATTTTTATTAAATATTTTCATAGACATAGATGAAGTGGACATAAAAATTATGTGATTAATTTGTTCACTGTAGAACCCAAAATCAAGTTTAGCAATTGAGAAAATACTTCAATTATTACTATTAAAGTTCAGATGAATCTGGCAAAAATCTCCCAGTCAGATGACAATATTTGTTCAAACCAGCAAATAAGAACATTGACTCTGTTTTCAGATCAAGAAAATGCAGCATGTATTCTCAAAATAATCACAAATAATCTTCTGAGCAGGTACCTCTGAAAGCCCTGGGGAAGGCATCCTGTTCCTTTCCTCACCTGGGCTCTTCTGCATGCAGGGATGGGGGAAATCAGATACTAGGATCAAGGATCACACCAACTTCAAGCCACCAAGGTCAAGGAGGCACCATCAGACACCTCGGAAGCAGATCAATCCTTGGCAAAACTGTAAATTTTGTTTTAGCTAGAGCACCCTTCTGTCTTTTGCCTCATCGTACACCGGGGGGTTCATAGGCCTCCCCCGTTATTTGCTCAAGGCCTCTCATCTCTTCTGTCTGCTAAGGCCCTTAGCCAAGACAAGGAGCGAGGGCCAACGTCCTACACTCAGTCCCCACTGCTGTTCATTTTAAACTGTGTTGCAAACCTATCAATGCTCTATAGAAGCTGTCTCTCAGAGTCTCCCCAGGCTTGCCTTTCAGCTACCAGTAAAATAATTTACGGCAAGTTCTTCTTTGCTGAGAACAGCTTGCTGTGCTTCCCAGCACAGCTGGTATGCAGAAGACCTGGGTGGAATGGGGATAAGAGCATTAGAGCCGAAGGAGCGTCACATGTTCCTGTCATTGTGAAACTGATAGGCTCTTGGAAGCAAAGATGTGCCTTTGTTTACCCAGCAAAACCCAGTGCAGGGTCTGGCAAAATGTAGACAGACTCTTAATTCGAGTAAGCCTCTTGGATTCAAGAGAAGGTACTTCTGGTTGAAAGTTTGAAGTATAATATCCTGCGTATTTGTCTTATTCCCCCTCGACTGATCTCAGGGTTACCACGGAAACACACACATCAATCAAAAATCCACAGCGAGTAAACCCCGCCCAGCCACAAAGACTGCCAGTTGACTTGTGGTAGAAGTTAAAGAATGTTAAAAGCTCTTTCTTTTTCTTCTTCTTCCAGAGTGGTAAGATTTTGAAATGGAATGGTGCTTATGTTTGGAGGTGTTTTATACCTTGTTTCTTTGTTTAGCTCATTCATGAAAAAAGAGACAAGCGTTGGAGACAAAAAGTGCAATAATGAGTAAGCATAACGTGCTTGGCTGGTGCACCACTCTCCCCGTTATATCTCCTGACGTAATGGCCCTGCCCAGATCCTACACAGGATGAGACACTAACAGGTTCTTCAGCCACAGGCACAGGATTTGACATCAAGTAGACACTCAATACATTTCTATCAAATGAATGCACCCGTGCTAAGATACAGACAGAATGCAGATTTATTCTCAGCTCAATTAGAAATAAAATGAATATGTTTTTCATTACAAAGAAATTGATTCATGTTATCTTGCCAAGCCAAATGTGTGAACTGAATGGACTTTATCATAGTTCAAATATATATGGCTTCTGTATACAGAGGCCACAGGCTATGAGAACTTTCCACTATAGGGATATTTTGCACTCTAGGATATTTTTCTTATCTCATTCTTCAAATAAGACAGTCAAAGGTAATTGTCCACAAAGATATTTGCTTGCACCTTTTCATAGCTATTAATAATTATTTGTTTGTGTGTCTTGCTGTCTCAACACACAACAACCTCTTATTCCTCTTTGAACCCTTCATGTTGCCAAGCACAGAAATGTGTACATTTTAGGCCTTCAGTATAAGTTGAATTAATATTCTTGTTAGAGAGGTACAAATAAATTTCTCTTAATTCAAATATATGCAAACTAGAACTGCTTGCCAAATTCTAATTGGTAAATAATGCAAACACTGCATGTATTTGCTTTGCTTTCTTTGAATACTGCCTGTATTTTTCAAACCCCTTGACACATTATAAAACAAAGCTTTAGCAAAAAGCAAATCAATTTATTTTAACAGAGACTCCTTAAGAATGCCTTTGGGGACATGAATGAATGATATAAAATAGGCATCTGCTCCCCGTTTTTTCCAGTTCATGAAAATATCATTCATTTCCAATTCTCTGCTTCCTTCATGACCACCCAAGCGAAAGCAGCAGTCTGACTTTACATTCTCAATTCAAACAGAGAATTATCTGTGGGAGGTAGGGAGACATGGTTGAATTAGATTAGGTCAAACTTTTATTTCTTTTAAGAAAGGATGTACCAAATCTGCAAAGAAAAGAGCAGGGGTGAGGATAATCTGTTTTGTTACTCTAACTTCAACAATGAATTTATTCAGACAAGAAGATAAAACAGCAGGTGGTCACTCAAATGGTGGGTGAAGGTAGATGACTCACCGTTATTGCAACTGACATGACCCCCATTTCAAACACCCAATTTAGATGGGATCAGCATTACTTTAGAAAGCTAAGTCTAGGGTCAGACATAGGGTAGGCTCTCACTGAAAATTTCTAATGCTCTCTAAATTTACTGGCACATAGCTGGCCTAAGTAGCTTGTACTTACAAATCTGACAGCCTGCTTATATGTTGCCTTCAAAGAGGTACCATTATTGCAAGACAATGCTATTATAGGGGAGAAAAGGAGAATCATAATTTCTCAGTCATGAGGCCCAGAAGGTAAACACGATGCGCAGAACCTCAATTCAATCAGCAAAGGCCCAAAGGACATCAGCAGCAGGCATAAAAGAACTGAATGTTTATCTTTCTATTCCTTTGGTTTTGAGGGTATTTAGTATTTTAGGCTGCAGGGAGCAGTGTTTGAAACCTGGTGATATAGGCAGGTGGTAATTCTGTATTTTCTTTTCTTTTCCTTGTTTGTTTGTTTTTTGTTGCTGTTGTTGTTGTTGTTTGTTTGTTTATTTGTTTTTATACACAGGCTCTGCCTCTGTTGCCCAGCCTGGAGTTCAGTGGCATGGTCTAGGCTCACTGCAACCTCTGCCTCCCAGGCTCAACATCCTCCCACCTCAGCCTCCCAAGTAGCTGGGACTACAGGAACACACCACCATGCCCAGCTAATTTTTTGTATTTCTTTAGAAACAGAGTTTTGTCATGTTACCCAGGTTGGTCTCGAACTACTGAGATCAAGCAATTCACCCTCATCAGCCTTCCAAAGTGCTGGGATTATAGGTGCGACCCACCCTGCCCAGCCTAATTCTGTTTTCTACTTAGGTATTGCTATTTTTGTTTTGATTTATTAAAACCTACCTCCGTCCTTCCTTCTGACTGCCCTATTACTCTATTTCTTTCTTATTGGACTTTATCACTGTGCATTATATCCACGTTAGATCAGTGTATAGAGCATCACAAGGTGCGTTGTTTCTCAGTACTCATTAGCATAAAAATAATACTCATCCAGTATTTTCCAGTGGATATCTCCACCACCCAGTGGCAAGAAAATTCCTGCAGGTAAATGCCTAACAAAGTTGTTAGGTCAGATGAGAATATGTATTCACTGGAGTAGACCTATATTGCCACTTGAGAAAGGATGATCTTCACCACACTGGTACATGCCCACTGCCCACCCTGGTGTCTGTCCACCTTTCTACCTGCATCTTCTATCACCCTCATCCAAACCACAATGTCCTGGGCATCCTGGCATTATCTTCCTTTCTAGACACACCAAGCTCATTTTTATCTTAGGGATGTTTTGATGCCTTTTCCTGGAAAGTTCTTACCTGAAATCATCATATTATAGGTTCCCCCTTAACATGTAAGTCTGAGTTCAAATACCTTTTTCATAAAACTCCTGTCTTCTATATCCTCCAACTCCATCCTCACACACGAGCATCAGCTTTTATTCATCACATCCCCTTGTTTGAAAATTCTTCATATCACTTATCACTATCTGAATTTACCACATTTATTTTCTTATTTGTTCTCAGTGTATTTGTGTCTCCCCATTGTGAAAGATCTATGGGTCTATATTATTCACTGGTGTAGTTCCAGCACCTTCAGAGGTATCTGGCACACAGTATTTATGCAACAAATATTTGTTGAATGAATGAATGTGCCCTTTGAAGAGTATAATAGGCCAGATTAATGGAGGCAACTGGTCTGTTGGCAATGGTGGCAGGGGGTGGAAGAGAACTGTGTATTTTCCATGATGACTAGATTTTCTGAGACCCTGAAATGTCACAGATTTAAAAGCTGCAAAGAGCTTGAGGCTCAAAGAAAACAAGATCTTTCATGTCTTGTTTTTTTGTTTTTGTTTTTTTGTTTTGTTTTGTTTTGCTTTTGAGACGGAGTTTTGCTCTTGTTACCCAGGCTGGAGTGCAATGGCGCGATCTCGGCTCACCGCAACCTCCGCCTCCTGGGTTCAGGCAATTCTCCTGCCTCAGCCTCCTTAGTAGCTGGGATTACAGGCACGCACCACCATGCCCAGCTGATTTTTTTGTATTTTTAGTAGAGACGGGGTTTCACCATGTTGACCAGGATGGTCTCGATTACTTGACCTCGTGATCCACCCGCCTCGGCCTCCCAAAGTGCTGGGATTACAGGCTTGAGCCGCCGCGCCCGGCTTTCATCTCTTTATTAATAACTGGCAGAACAGAGAGAGATCCAAAGTCTTTCTCCTGTTTTCCTTCTCCCTACCAGCTCAGTGCTTGGGACTATAGAGTGTACTCTCCTCCTAACTTTAAATCAAGCCAGTTAAAAAACAATACAGTCACATGCCACATAATGACATTTCATCAACACCAGAGCAACAGGACAGACCATTTATATGAGGGTAGTCCCAAAAATTATAACACATTCTTTTGACTGTATTTTTCTGCTTAGATGCACAAATATTTACCATTGTGTTACAGTTGCCTGCAGTACAGTAACGTGTTAGGCTATATCATTTGGTTTCTGAAAGTGCATTCCATGATGTTTGCACAATGATGAAATCATCTAAGAATGCATCTCTCAGAACATATTCCTGTCATTATCAACATACAGAGAAGTTGATTAGTTTTCTACAGCTGCTCTAGTAAGTAACCACACATGTAATGGATTAAAACAACACAAAGTCATTTCATTACAATTGCACATTCGGAAGTCTGACACTGGTACTGCACAGGGCTATGTTCCTTCCTGAAGGAGAATTCATTTCTTCTTTTTTTTTTTTTTTTTTTTTTTTTTTTTTTTTTTTTTGAGACACGGAGTCTTACTCTGTTGCCCACACTGGAGTGCAATGGTGCAATCTCAGCTGACTGCAACCTCCACCTCCTGAGTTCAAGCAATTCTCCTACCTCAGCCTCCTGAGAAGCTGGGACTAGAGATGCACAGCACCACGACTGGCTCTTTTTTGTAATTTTAGCAGAGATGGGGTTTCACCATACTGATCAGGCTGGTCTTGAAACCTGACCTTGGGTGATCCACCCACCTCAGCCTCCCAACATGCTGGGATTACAGGCATTAGCCACTGTGCCCGGCCCCAGGGAATCCATTTCTTTGCCTCCTGCATCTCCTAGGACCTACCTACAATTCTTGGCTTATGACCTCATCTTCCATCTTCAAATGCTGCAAGGATGGTCAGGTCCTTCTCATATCACACTGCTCTGACCTTCTCTTCTGCTTTTCTCTTTGACACTTAAAGACCCCTGTGATTACATTAGATCTACCTGGATCATCCAGGATAACATTCTTATTTAAAAGTCAGTTAATTAACAATACTAATTCTCTCTGCAACTTTAATTCCCCTTTGCCACCTAAGGTAGCATATTCACAAAATCTGAGGATTAGGACGTGGATATCATCAGAGGCCTTTGTTCTGCCTACCACAAGAAGCATCGTGAAAATAATTGCTATGTTTCCTGCTTCCAAAATAACTATGGTTTACATTTTGGGGCCCATGGCACCATTTGAGTTGTAGGCAATTTTGGGAGTTAATAAATTCTGTTATAATAGTTGTCTGTATTAATAGTCAATTGTTTTGTTACAGTAGAATTTTCTGAAGATTAAAAACAGGACTTTTTTTGGAAATTTAAGATAAACACATGTTAAATGTTTCATTCACCTTATTATTAAAGGAATCATAATTCTAAGACTGGCTCAAAGGAACATATGAGGAACAGAGATGTAAATAATCCATCAATCAAACAATGTTGAAATAATTTTGCTGATAATAAGAAACAAAACTTTTTAATGTCCTACGTGACCGTAAAACAATAACCTTTGGAGTTATTCTTTTCTATCAGACAGAAATCTACTAGTTAGCATGTAACATAACAGTATCTGCACTTTGTACTCTTTTAGACAATTTTTTAATCCATAGAAGAACCTGTTAAAACAATTATGTTGAAAAGAACTGCATTCATTCCTTGGTTTCCAAGTTTTGAATTATTTTTCTTAGTATTTTAGAACAAATTCTAAAAGAAAAATTACCAGATTAAAAGTAAAACGTAAATTATAACCTTAAAATAATTTTCAATTATTGAAAATTATTTTAAGGTTATAATTTACTTTTGAAAACTATCACATTTGTAGATGATTATTTATTGTGTTTGTTTTCGTTGGATTTAAGATTGGGGATAAAACACTGGTTTCATGATACTATTTTACCATATTTAATTTATAATTATTTGTCTTAAAGGGCTTTCCTTTCTCCCAAGTATTAACATCATAATGTTTGTGAAATATTCTTTAAGCACTTTAAAAATAAATCACTTAGGACAATGTTACTAAAGAATTTTAACTTACTGTAAGGGTTTTTGATGTTACTCTAAGAATATTAGCTGTAGTTTTGTATCTTTTTAATGTCTGCAATTTTAAAAGATACAAAACTACAGGCAATACTACAAATTGTGTTACAAATTTGCAACACAAACCAGAAATTGTCAGAAATGAAATTAACCAATAGCCGTTATGTTCTCAGAATTTAAATTTTTCCACTATTTTCATTGTTTCTTCAGAATCATATTTGCCATGTATTGTGTGTTTCTGAATTATTCAGTTATTTTCACGGATTTGCATTAGCTTTTCTGAAATGCTTAGTAAATTACTGTGAAATTAGCTTATATAAGCAATTACTAGTGAATTCTTAGGCTTCTTTGCTCATGCAACAACAAAATTCCCCATTAAATATGTTAATAAGTACTTTACCTATTTAAAGGCACACTTTTTAGTGTTTTATTCTGAAATAATCCTTATACCTTTAAGAATGAATTCATACTCACAAGCATTTCAGGGGCCTTTTTTTTTTTTTTTTTTTTTTTTTTTTTTTTCCGGTTATCAATGATGGTAGGTAGCAAAACATTCAGTTACTTAGTTTTAGAAAGACTTCTGGGCTTTGTTTGTTTGTTTGTTTGTTTGTTTTTTAACAATGGCAATAACCAGTGTGCAGTTAAAATTCGCCATTTGATAGTATAAAAAGTTGAAAATAAAAGTGACTTTTAAAATAGCTAATCATAGCCTCTGAAGTAAAAGGAGTTCACAAACGGTCTGTAGGGTGAATTGGTGGTCATTAGGGACCCAGCATTCTATAATCTTACCCTGGGTTCCTTCTTCAAGACCATCTTATTGTCCAGGATGCTGGCTCTTAGAACATTCCACCAAAAACTTACACTTATCTGTTATTGTCTAAAATTTACCTGAAACAATGTAATTTTTTGGTTAGGTACATTCTTGCTATGCAGAAAAAAATCTGTAAAAGAAGGGAAAAAATGGATATTCAGTGGCAGTAAACAGTTTCTGTCACAATTAATTAATTATTAAATAATTAGAAACTGTCAGGGAATTGACAGGGAACTCAAACTAAAGTCAAAATTTCTTTATAGCAAGTTTATCTACTATTAACCAGGAGATCTTCTTGGTTGAGTTACCTAAACTCTGAGTTTCAGATCATCACCTCTGACTTAATTATTTCTTGGGTTTCATTCAGTTCAGAAATTCAATAATCTTATACTGCAATTTATATTTAGTCTAAGACACAAATGGTGTTTAGATTTAACTACTATCGTATAGGCCTCTGGTATGCTCAAGAGATAAATTGAGAACTTCTTGGAGAAATATTTGAGCACAGAGAGTGCCACTGCTGTCTCACTAACAAAAATGTGTCACTTTTAAAAGCCTGTGGGTAAGCCTCAGAGCAGAAATATCTATTTAAAATTATACCTCCTGCCTATTATTGAGCCAAGACACTGAATGCTTCCCTTCATCTGAAACTTTAGGGACTATTTGCATATTAAGAGCATAAATCTTAACTAATCCAGCAGGAGGGAAAGTATTTATTTTGTACTGAGAAAATTTTGTTTCAGGCGGAGAGAAGCTATTTGAGTGATGATTGTCATCTTTTATATGCCTTGTAACTGTGATAGATGGTCTTGAGCTTCAGTGATTCATAATGGCATTTGGAGGCATGCAAAAAAAGCAGCTAATTCGAATGAACGAGTCAGTAAAACATCACAGCAAATGTAGGTCGCGGAAAACTGTGGAAATCTAACAGAAGGGCAGTGTGTTGCCAATGAATATATTTGAGGACAGTAAGAGAAAACTATTTCTACACTTGTCACTGGCTCCAAATAAAATGGTGATTTTATCTTTTCTACTGCAGCCTCCCAGTGGGATAACCTTCCTGTCTCCATCCCTTTTACCTCCTAAACCTCCTCTCCCCACAGAGCCAAATGGCTTTACACTTGCTCCCTCTTAAATAGTCAGATCTTCTTAATATTCAGAGGAGGAAAATGTGACCCAGAGGAGATTCATGACAACCCAAGGGGTGACTTATTGGCAATACAGAGATTAGAAATCCAATTTTACTGGATTTCCAATCCACTTTCAATTGCATTACTGTGTTCCTTAATAATTCCTGTTAAATTGTGCCCTTTACAAATTTGAGTGTTGCATTAGTAGCTAACCTGAGGCCAGGATCTGGACTCCTCCCACTAACTCTTTACCACCACCCTCTGTACATCCTGTCCTCACAAATGGATTTTCATTGTAAGAGCAAAGTGGGCTTCACAGAACCTGTGAGAGAGACAAGTAGAGGGAGATAGGACTCCCAGAAAAGAACCCATGAAATTATAACATATGGTGACTTCTTGTCATGAGGATAAGCCAGCTCAGGCTTTATGGGTCAATTATTATTTCATTCTTTCTTTCAAATCACTTTTGAACACTCACTATGTACCATTAACTATGCAAGGTGCCGAATATTCAAGGGGAAGAAACTCAGTTCTTCCCATCTTTCAGTTGTATTGGTCTTCTGCAACTGAGTAGATAGAGGTGCCCGTTTTTGAAATAGAAAAGACTGTATGAGAAGCAAAAATATAGGACAAGAGCAAGTTTCTACCAGGGCGAGAGATACCCTAGACCAGGCATCCCCAAACTTTTTACACAGGGGGCCAGTTCACTGTCTCTCAGACCATTGGAGGGCCACCACATACTGTGCTCCTTTCACTGACCACCAATGAAAGAGGTGCCCCTTCCTGAAGTGCGGTGGGGGGCTGGATAAATGGCCTCAGGGGGCCGCATGCGGACCGCGGGCCATAGTTTGGGGACGCCTGCCCTAGACGGTTAACCAATAACTACCTCCTTTGGCATGTTCCTTTCTGTCTTTGCATTATTTAGAATGTGAAGTTTCAAACAAGATAGTTTAGGTGTCAGGTTGTAATGCTATGTCAGCTCATAAAGCCCTGGAATCAGGATGTGTCATGTGAAATTGATGACTGCCCCAGATCCCTTTCCATCTCAAAACACCTTTCCCATTGACCTGTCAGGTACCTGAGTCATCATTAGCGGTATTGCTTCTGCTATGTCATTGTCTACTGAAGGCCGTATTATAATAGACGTATGTAAGTTATTCAGAAATGACATTTTAACAAGCTAGTCTCTGTACTAGTTTCCTAGGGCTGCTGCAATACAGTACCACAAACTTAGCTGCTTAAAACAATGAAAATGTCACATATCATAGTTCTAGAAGCTAGAAATGTAAAAATAAAGTGTTGGCAGTTCTTCCAAAACCTCTAGATAAGGATCTTTCTTCCCTTTTCCAGTTTCTGGTAGTTGCAGGTGTTTTTCAGCTTGTGACAGCATGATTCCCATCTCTGCCTCTGGTGTCACATGGGGTTCTTCCCTTACGCAACAGTAAATCTTCTCTTTTTATAAGGACCACAGTCATGCTAAATTTATTGTCCATTCTAATCCAGTCTGATCTCATGTTAACTGATTGCATCTGTTTCCCTATTTCCAAATGAAAACATAATCTACGGTAATGGGATGTCCTAGTCAGCCAGCCTGCCCTACCAAAACACTATAGCCTGGGTGGCTCATAAACGACAGAAATTTATTTCTCACTGTTCTAGAGGTTCTAGAGACTGAAATTCCAACAGAGGGATGCCAACATGATCGGATTCTGGTGAGAGCCCTCTCTCAGTCTCTGTACTAGGTCTACAGAGGCTGACTTACTCTTTTGCAGAATACTGACTTATTGTATCCTCACACAGTAGAAAAATCCCCTGGGAGCTCTCCGGGGGATCCCTTTTATAAGAGCTCTAATCCCATTCACAAAGGCCTTAGTTTCATGACATAATGACCTCCCAAAAGCTCCACCTCCTAATATCATTACATTGGGGGCAAGGAGTTCAATGTATGAATTTTTAGGGGAGGGGTGGACGTGAAATTCAGTTCATAATGTGGGAGTTAGAACTTCAACTTATCTTTTGGAGGGAAACGATTTTCATGAAGTGAAGGGTCAAGGTGAGAGAGTAGGGAAGAAAAGTCAAGGCACATAGAATGAAGTCAAAATGTCAGGGTCAAGTAAGGTGTAATGACAGACAATACTTGGTCAAACAGGTGACAATATAAAGATATCAGCCATGGAGGGAAGCACCAAAAGAAAATGCCAGCAAAAGTAGTGAGAGGGGTGAAAAAGACAAACTTTACCTAATTTGTAAGTTTGCCTGGGCCAGAAAATAAATGAACTTTAGAAGTAGAGTTTTGCAATTTAAAGCAAATTAAGTCAATGAATAATTTCCTCAGAAAATTGTCTTTGGCCCACTCACAGCTCTTTTATGGCTTATACTAGCTTTTTCATGGGAAATATTAATGCTTTCGACAAGTTGAATCCATACCACTTAAGTTCCCTTTAAATAATCAAGCAAGGTTAAAATGAAAGTATTCACGGTAATAGAATCTGCCACCAGGGGATTATAGTTTACTAAGAAAACTATGACTAATACCACTCATTGACTACCCTTTACCGTCCCAAAAGTAATAAGGTAAAATTGCAGTAGGGAGGATTTAAGGCAGACAATAAAAATGTTCCCAGTACATTTTTTTTTTGCTTTTTCAGTATTGCTGCATCATCTTTTCAGTGAGGTTAAGGGAATTGGAAGGAAATTATAAGAAAGGGTTGAAGTAAAATAATGCCTTACTTCACTCAGTCATAAATATTTCTTGATTTACCCAATATCTTTCCCACCACAAATATTCTTATTCTTTGCTTCTCAGCACAAACAGATAGTTGCTTTTTCAATAAATAGCTCTTACAACCTTGAGGACCTCACCTCATAATCCTACTACAGTTAAGGTCCACGTAGCAGATCCCCTTCAAGACAAGGAATCCTCTTCTTTGGGACTCTCTTAAATGAGGGCTAAAGTGACCCTTTAAAATGAGACCCCTCTATGGAAAATTGCATCAGGACAACACAATTGAGGCCTTGCTTGCTGAGCCCAGTATCAGACGAGTAAGCTGTATTTACCAAGCTCTTTTCTTCATGAGCTTCATTGTAATTTTGCTTTCTTGGCTCTTGATAGTCTCCATGTTTCCCGCTCTGTTCAGGGATCCAGCTGACAGTAGCCCATTTTTCTATTGTTTGGGAGCATTTCATGAGTTTCCTAAAGTGGGAGGATTGCCTCCGGGCTGTTATTGCCATTTATTGAGATTGGGATGATGCTTTAGTTCTGACAGAACAGTCCTGGTTTGTGTTCAGCTGGTGATTCATTATGACCTAGATCAGTTTCTACCATATTTGTTCATATTCAATCTTCCCTCATTTTGAAATAAGAACAAAACATCCAAGTATGTTTCAGGCAGCTTGTCAAAATATCCAAAAAATGACTCCCTATTTTCTGAAATGCTGGCAAATGATGTCGATAGCACCAGCTAGTGCCGTAAGTGTGCACCATTTATCTGGGAGACCGCCCTGGAGTAGGAACTAGGAACCCGTGGAAGACACACCTAGAAGCTTCTCTGAAGCAGTAGAGGGGGAATGGCAAGGATTTTCAAGCTGCATAGACTGGGTTTGGATCCTGCTTCTTCCACTCTTAACTTAGGAAAGTTATGTAACTGTCCAGTCCCCAGTATCTTAATCTGGAAATTCTGGTTTATTAAACCTGCTCCCTTGAATTGCTGTTAGACAGTATTCCTCAAGGCAACATGGTCCTCTGGCCATCAGCGACGTAATCACAGTAGTTGCTTGCTAAGGCAGACTGCTAGACCAGTGCTGACAGTCTGATTGATAAATCTGGAATGAGGCCTAGAACTCTGACGTATTAGCATACATTACAGCTGATTACCTGTTAAGCTTAGAGAACCACAGCTGTGAGACTTAAGTGTCAACTACTTGGTACATAGTAGGAGTACAACAAATCAATCAGTTCCTTGAATACAGGCTGGTGTGTGTTCACTGTTGTGTTCCCAATAGTCCAGTGCCTTGGCACAAATCAGATGTTCCATAAACGTTCGTCGATGTGAATGGTTAGAAATCAGTAGTCAGAGCTGAAAGCAAAGACCAGGAGGATCAGGGAATGTTTGGTTCAAGTAGAATAGGAAACAGAGGCAAGAAAAAAAAAAACATCAGAAAATTGCTATCTGCAGTTCAGTTTTTCCAGATGTCAGCATTAGTACAGGAGAGCAACCAGCAGGTGTCAGACAGAGAGAAGCTGTGGGGAAGGCAGCCGAAAAAAATAAGTTAGAGAATATGATGAACACTGTAGTGGGAAGGGACCAGCCGGAGGCAAGGTAAGGCTCTGGCAATCGGGACCAAAGTGCCCACAAAGTCTAAACAGCAAGACAACACACACTGGAAAACACATATTTCTCCCTGAGAGTCCAAAGCAGAAAGTTTGGGCACCTGGATGGGTTTGGGACTGTGTGAGCAGACTCTACTGGGAAAATCAAGGTGGTTTCAAGGATGGCACTAGACAAAGTCAAAATTGAAAAGAAAACAAAGGAAAAGGGAAGAGTCACTAGCTCCATGATGAAATCAGACAAAACGAGTGGACCAACAAAATCAAACTTTTGGTTCTAAGTCAGTATGGAGATCTCCTACAGAAGTGAACCTACTGGGTCTATTCCACACACTGTGATATAGGCCTAGTGATATATAATTAATATTTTATAACTAGAGCTTACATGGTTGTTACTGTAACCATAAACAAACAGCGATTACATCCTTCTGTGCAACATTTCCTGACAAAGGTATTCTTTGGCGCACACACATACTTGAAGACAAATTTAGACCAAGATAACATTATTTCAAAAATAATCGTGAACTGAGCATGTGAAATTTACCTTCTGTATTTGAGAAATACACCTGATGTGTGCATATATAAAATTTTATTCCTCTTTTATTTTATATTGATTATCTTAGATATCATGCAGAACAGTGTGTAGATCCATTTTTCGAATCCTAGCATCGTATAGTTTTCTAGGGCATTACTTCCACGTGGTTATGCTTCCCTTGTACCTGAATTACAGCCTTATATCTTATTATGCGTATGAAATATGTAGACAGCAATTAGCCCAGCAATTCAGTGTATTAATTACTTACCTTTTAGAAAGGAACGTGTCTGCAATCTGCAGAGAGCCACAAAAGGAATTATATGGCAGTACAAGCATTTGTGTGTTTTTACAGATAATTCCATCACATAGAGTCATTCATGGAGAATAAATAGCAGGAAAAAATAGGATTTATCAGGGTAAAGCCCTAAGGGTTGAAGAAAACACAGGAAAATCCAATTAGAACTGCAGGGAGTTGGTTCAATCTCTTAATCGGCACTGCAGCAGAGCAGATTAATATTATTGCCTACTATTTAAACTTTATTACTCCATTTTTCTGTCTGTGGTCCTCTGTTTTGCCAGCCCACCTTGAAAAGATGGCAGGCAGAACCATATAATACTTTTTATGGCCTTGGCAATGGCACTGTTTGTGGCTTGAAAGATAAGTACCATTCTAGAAACGATGAGGTGAGGAAGCAGGCGACACTTTAACTTGTTTTATAAGCCAGAGTGTACGGCTGCTTGCCCTGCATTCTAATCACAAAGACCATCAGCACCAGCACTTCGCCAGCGTCTACTAACTGACAGCAAAATTTACAGGAGTAATTCTTCTGTAGAATTATCCTCATAAAGTTAGAGGCATCTGGAGACAGTGACTTCAACAAAGACTCCAATAGGTCTTGGTCTTGGGTTCCAATTACGACATTGACTTACCAGATGACCTTGAGCACTCAATTTTTGGCATCATGAATAAGTCTGTAAGTTTTTCAAAGGCCAGATTATTAGATAAATGGTGCTTACATAAACGTACATTTTTTTTTTCCTAAAAAGTGGGGCGTATGAGTTTCTTAGAGCTGCTGTAACAAATTGGGTGGCTTGAACCAGAGAAATGTATTCTCTCAAAGTTCTGAGGCTAAAGTCCAAACTAAAGTTGCCTGCAGCCCCATGCACCCTGTTAAGCTTCTAAGAAAGAATCCTTTCTTATTTCTTAATAGCTTTGAGTGACTTCCAGTAATCTTTGCTATTCCTTGACAGGTAGCTGCGTCATTCCAATTTCTTCCTCCATTGCCACACAAACTTCTTTGTGTCTGATCTGAATATTGTTCTTGTTTATTGTTTTGTTTTTCTTTTTTTGTTTTTTGCCATTGGATTTTTTATTTAGTAAAATTCTATTAATGTTCTAATTCTTTCATAAGCATTTTTAGACACTTATCTTTGAGCACTTATCTGGTTATTTCCTTAAAATAAATTTGAAACACAGAATTGCCTGGCATTTTCACGTATTTAGGGATTTGATACATAATCACCAAATTGCCCCTAAGGATTTTACCAGTTTACATTCATACAGCATGGTCTGAGGGTTTTCTCCATAAATTAACATGAGTTATTATCATTCCTTCAATTAAATGCTTTCTCCCTAATTTTTACTACCCTGATTGGTTAGCCACCTTAATCTCAAGTCTCACCTCTAAATGACATTTGGTAATTCCTTATCTAACAGACCACATCAGCTTTGGAATATAGATAGACTACATGTTTTTCTTTTTATAAAGACATCTGTCATTAGATTTTGGCCCCCTGCTAAATTCAGTATAATCTTATCTTAATTTTACTAATATCTGAGACTCTCCTATTTGCAAATATGTTTATATTCTGAGTTTCCTTGCAGATATAAATTTGGGAGGGAATCTATTCAACTAACTTCAGTGAGAAAATTAAATCACATAGTCCTAAATCTTTGAATATTTTGAGATAATTAGCTGTGAGCATTCAAATAACTTAAGTCATGAGTCTTTCTATTAATGAGTTATTGCATGAATATACTATACACTATCATGCAGTCTGTGATTTTATGGTATATTAATTTATTCCACAAGCATTAATTTTACCTGAAACCTCTTAGATAGTTATAGTAAAATCAGGTTGTATATTTATTTCCCTACATTTATTTTGCAAAGACTTCAACTAGCAAAATAATTTTAGAGTTAAAAGTTTATTTTTTACTTAATATAGATATTTGGTAAGCAAAAGTTAACCTTAGTTAGAAACTATACATTAGTTTTCTAAATGTTTATCCCCACCACAAATCAACACATACTTTATTTTATATAGTAAATGGGTGCTGTATATTTCTGGCAATCAAATAATCTCTTATTTCACAATCAACATGGTTCTCTGAGCTAATCATTTTTAGAATATAAGATTCCTAGGTTAGGTTTGGGTTTATTTTGCATTGGCACAAAAACTCATTAGATTAAGCTCAGTCAATATGTCTAGCAAAATAGGATTCCTGTTTGGGCAAGCAAAGTTTTCTTTTCTCTGAGTTTGCAATTCTCTTCCATTTTTCAGGTTCATAAGACACATGTAAATGTAATCTCCCTTCTGCACACCACTGGTTCATTTATTTTATTCGTTTCTTCCCAGGTGTTGATTAAACCATTCCAGTTGCTATTTGTATCTGTTTTACAGTATAGAGTTGTTCAACTGATATAAATGGAAGTGTTTATTTGAAAATATGACTTTTTTCTTTATATTTTTACTCTTCTGAGGTTGTACTTTACTTTTTAAAGTGTGCTACTAATATTTTTTTCACATTTTAAAAATGAATTATCACACTTCATCTATTTCCCTAGATGCTTACATGCTTTGTGCCACCAGAGAGGAGTGTATACAATCTTGACTCCTTCGGGGATTTTATCTATCTCTCCTCTAAATCACTGAGGATGCTTAACCTCTCCCACCAGAGTTCTCACAATGATCAGAAGAGAGCTGACAACTTCATTGTCTGATCCCTTGGAGCACCCCCCACTTCACCTCACGCACTTGCCTTCTTTACCTAAACATGTGGTTTATCTGGCTCACTCTCCCTCTGTGCCAAATCGGCGAGCCAATTCTGCTTTTTATGTTTATTCTTACTCTGATTTATGTCTTTTTGGTCCTTCATAAGCAATTCCTACAGGGAAAGCTCAAATCTTTGTAAGTTTTTTGGCATGAAAGCAAGCAAAGTATCAAACACAATTACGTTTCTGACAACCTTGTTCTTCTCCCCTGGATTACAATACACCTTTTTCATTGTGTTTTTCTACCTCTTTTACTCCGCTGCGTGATATCGGTATTCTCTAGCATTTCTTTCCTTCTCACCTTTCCTTATCCAATCTCCCCACTCACCTGCCTTCAACCAACACCTGCCCCCCTGGCAACTCAAATCAGTGTGTGCCCCTGCATGTCTTTCCCTGACTTCTAAATTTGTGTCCTAGATCCGGAACAACTACTTTGTTGACAGTCACACTTGAATATTTTACATGTACCTTTTTAATGTTTTTCAAACTTTATTGACTGCTGCTCACAGAAATAAATGCATATTTGCATCTCAAATCACCAAGTATACCCAAAGGCCCCAAATGACCACAGGACTTGGTGCCTGCAGTAGCATGACCGAAAATCATTACTTTCTAAATTGCTCCTCCTTCTGGATTTTCTTGTCAAGTTAATGGGACTCCAATGTAGAAATCCATAAGTTATTTTAGACTCATGTCTCTTGTATTTCTCATCAAGAGCCACAAAGTCCTAAACATTCTACTTCCTAAATGTCTCTCAAGTTTAGCCTACTTCCCATCCTGCTTCACAGACCATTTGCATGATAATCCTGAGAGTTGCTTATCTCTTTTTTATCTCATGAACATTTCATCTTCTGTACTGCTATATAAATTATTTTTCATCGCATTCTGTTTGCCTATCTTTCTCATTCCATAGAGCAACCACTTTCTCAGTTCTAGAAATGGCCAAAAAGGAATACTTCCTCTGAGTTACTTACAATCCAGTAGCGGAAACATAATTATAAACTAATTACTATACCATATAGAAAATGTTCTCATTTTTTTGAGCACAAGATACTCAAGTGCAGTTGTCAGATGTTCTCAAATTGTTGAAAAATTTCAACATCTCAAGAAGGAATGACATGGGAAATAAAAAAGAACCACATAACATGACTGACTTAAATTTTCTCACTTAAAAATGCAAATCTATGCATTTAAGTGCCATCACCACATATACCTTTCCTGGTAGGAGGTGCATAAAGCTAACTGAACATTTTTTACACGAGGCTTTCATCTTGAGATGGTCACGAAATACTTTTCCAGAACCCCCAGTTTTCAAAACAAGCTTGGCATAATGCTGATGTAGTCCAACACTCTCAGTTTAGAGGTAAGGAATGTAAGCCAAGAGGGATCAATTGATGGGTCCAAATTTAGAAGCTTGTTAGGGAATTAGTCAAAAGGAAAACTCAAACCTTCCGAGACACAGTTCATGGGTTTTTGTTTGTTTGTTTGTTTGTTTGTTTGTTTTGTTTTGTTGTTGCTATTGTTTTGAGATGGAGTTTTGCTCTTGTTGCTCAGGCTGGAGTCCAATGGTGCAATCTTGGCTCACTGCAACCTGCGCCTCCCGGGATCAAGCAATTCTCCTGTCTCAGCCTCCCAACTAGCTGGGATTACAGGTGTGCGCTACCACACCAGCTAATCTTTATGTTTTTAGTAGAAACGGGGTTTCATCATATTGGTCAGACTGTTCTCAAACTCCTGACCTCAAGTAATCCACCAGCCTCGGCTCCCCAAAGTGCTGGGATTACAGGCTTGAGCCACCGCACCAGGACACAGTTCATGTTTTTATCTTGGACTTCATGTGTACCTTTTCTTTTTCCTCCTACTCTTCCTTCCTGCCACTAGAATGGAAAAATGTAAGTATTTTAAATATCGCAGTAAGCTCTTACTTGGGCTGGGAAGGACTACCTGTGAAGCCTGAGAAATTAGTCACAGTATAATATTCTCAAGAACTCTCAATACTGAAGTTTTTAATCTTGTTTAAAGTATCATGAGACATATGACCAATTTCTTCAGACAAAGATATGCCTGAAATCTTAATGTTTCTCCAATCCCACTAAACACTTCCAGGGATCTTATGTAAAGCATTTCTGCCCTGAGGGCTAAATGGGCATTTACTTTGTGGGGTAGAGAAAAAGAAAAAAAAGAAAATTCAACAACCAACCTTTGGTCCAGCCAAATGGTAACATGAATATTCGAAGTGATATAACATGTCTTGTACTATTGCTTTATTCCCATACTATTAGATTTATTCTTGCAAGTCAGAAATGCTAAGGGGGAAGAAATATATGATTTATAATTAATTCCATGAAGCACCTTTACTACTTGGAGTATTTGGAGGTGGGGGGTTGTTTTGGTTTTGTATCTTTACAATTAAACTCTAGAGTAGCAAGGTTTATAAAACAAGTCAAGGAAAAACAAGTCAATGGTATTTCTAGAGCAGAAATACCCATATAGCATCTAGTAAAATAGCAGAAAAATCGTATTTTATTAGGAGTTGTGTGGTTGTGATCGTAGAGTTCCATTATTTTTCTCTTTTGTACTGAGGTGATGTTCTCTTCATGAACCAAAATTGAAACTCACTAATGGCCACCAAGACTCAGTTATGTCTTGGATCATCAAAATGAATTCAAAGAGATGATTAAGCAACATATGGCTGGAATTGCCTCATCTATGAAGAAAGTATGGAAGTTCTTTAAAATCACAGCTATGAAACAATCATGAATGCCAGAAAAGTACATGGTTTCTAACTGAAGGCATATTATAGTCCTAGGAGCAAGAGGCAGACCATTAGTGACTTCCCCCACCCCTTTACCCCCCACCCTTGGTTATCTAGATTTGCTTTGACCATCCGTTTCTTACGCAATGCCAAAGGCTGGATTAGCTCAGCATAAAGAGTGAACTAAACAGATCATAGGTCGGGAGGGGTTTTTCCAGTTGTTTGGGGGGTTGTTTCTTTGGTGGCATCATTGCATTTTTCTGGTACAGGTAGCATAACACAGAAGTAGTGATTTTAAGTTTTAGTCTGGATATGCCTTTCCATATTGCTGCAACATTGGGGAACTAGTAAAGTCTACATATTAAGATGCTTTTAGGCTAGTTTTTTTCGAGTTCAGCTTTTAAAAGGCTAGTGATGCGCTGAATTTTATTGTCATTTCCTCTACTTTTTAAGTATTTTGCAACATAAGAACCAGGTGCTATACCTCTGTTACTTAATGTAAAAGGGTTATATGCCATCCACTAAAATTTAAAACAACACTAATTTTTTTTTAAAAATGACTTGCTGAAATGTTCCTTTGTGAATACTCTCCCCATTTTTTGGGCTGCCTTATTATGGCCATTCAATCCAAATTGGCAATTCAGGAAATTATTCAGTTCTGAGGTTGGTGACTTTTCCATTTGCCCCAGCTACAAAGGAGTACATGTGTTTTAATTACATTATATCTAAAGACCTGGTTATTTATTACTGGTATATAAAAAATGAATCCAAGTAGGCATAAGATTGTTGACTTTTAGTGATTCTAATATTAAAAATAATTTTAGGCCTGGTCTAGTAAGATTTGTAATAATAGGTGAGTTTTTAAGAGTAGTGAGGACTAATTGCATAAGCTTTGCATGATTTTATAATGGAGAAGAGAAATCATTGTACTTACCTGCCAGGTTCACCTAGACGTCAGGTGTAGGACACAAAGCTATGTTTATCACCTGTACAATTAGCAAATTGAACACCTAAGGCAACTTTAAATACTATGAATTCATTATGTTAATACAAATTCCTGTGAAATGTAAGACTGAAGAAAAGCAATCCAAGGGGATATGCTACATAGTGGGGAAAAAATATTTAAAGTTTTACAACCTTTACCATTTTGTAGATGAGGGATCTGAAGCTCAGAAAGGTTAGAGAAAGCCACATAGGTTATAAAAGTTACAGCAGGATTCAAACACAATTCTCTTCAATTTATTAATATCATTTTTATTTCTCTGTAGTACCCAAATAGTCATGTAATTTAATATAACTGCTTTACTTTTACTACAAATTATTTCATGATTTATCAGGAAACTCACATTTTAGATGAATGTAGTTTTCATAACAGAAAAAGTTCCTCATAATATATCTAATTTGGACCTTTCATTTTACAGATAAGAAACCTTGACCAATAAGGCAAAGAAAATTTCCCAAAGATTCATAAATGTCTGGTGGCAAATGCATCACTTAGATTTCCAACAATCTTTCAAAAATGTTTATGAAATAGCATTATTTAATTAATTCAAGTAGATGTATATTTTGAGCATAAATAATGAAGAAAGAAGTTAATATTAGCATTATCTAATATTTATTTGACTTATGCAAATATGTGAAGTGTATTAAATATATAATTTGGCTAATTGCCTTTAAATTTGGCCACATGTGAGCATAAATAATAGAATCAAATCCGATATTATTTGTATATTATATATGCTTAAGTGAGTTTTAATATATATTTGTACATATACTCAGGAAAATTTGTATATTTGATACTGAGACGTATTGTTATTAGCTCAGGATTGTTGTGTTTTTCTCTCTATATGTTTTTTACATTGAAATTGTTTCTCAGTTGGTTCTTCCAAAGAGAATTCTTCAGTTAATTATGTAGGTTTTTATTAAGATAATTGATTCATGAAATTAAGATTACCTTTAGTTCATTTGATTTTGAAGGAACACTGCTGTAACAAATAAACAACCTCGTCATTTGCTACTTTTTTCCAGTGACTGCTCATGAAAGAAATTAAAATGATACATCATCAGTGGATCTTCCTGTAGAGTAGGAGGGAACAACTTTTGCAAATCAAATGGCATGCAACTTCACATAAAAGAAATTTGACTCAATTATGAGTTCAGTCATAGTTCTGTTAGCATAAATCATTTTTCTTCATCCCCAAAGGCACGTATTTGCAGAATACCTGCTAAGTGGTAGGGGCTACAGAAACAAAACTAGAGACATCAATGTATTTCTGTATTGTGCATGCAAGGGTAGAGGGTCATAAAATATCTTTCAGAAAATATGTTAGATATAGATGCTATTCAGCACTAGGTGACTATATAGTCACCACTTTAATTACATGTTAATATGCCCTTGCAAATAAAATTGCATTTGCTCTTTATCTAAATTGGGTGAAAAAAAAGTTCTGTTTCAAACTACAGCAAGAAGTGTGCCCTTCTTTTTCACAACTCTTCTTCAGAGTATTCCCGCCCCCAAACAAGTATTTGTATACAAATCTAGTGACAGGACAAAAACATGGTGCTTCTATTCTACCAGATTTCTGTGGGAACCAATAAATAGTACAAATATTGATCATGTAAGTAGACTATTATATTTCTTATAATATAGACATTTATTACTTCCTGGAGAGTGTTACCTTGCCGAAATTAGGCTACAGTATCATATTCCCACTGAAGACAATGTGATTCCATTTATTTCCAAAGCTTGTCAAGAGATGCTGTGTTTCAATGTACAGACTTAAGTCTCAAGTTGTCTGGGTTTAATTATCAGCTCTGCTACTTCCTGGCTGTGTAAACTTGGACAAATTCTCCACCTCTGAGTTTTTTAATTTAGTCACTGCAAAACAGTGGTAATTACAGTTTTCATTATATAGAATTATTAAGAGAACTAAATGCACTACTATTTCTAAAGGACTTATAACAAGATCAACTATGCCAAAACTGTAAAGGAAGAATATGAACTTTGGTGCCAGGCAGAAGTAGACTTGGTTTATGAGTCTGTCACTTACTAGTGGTGTGATCTTGTACACGTTTTCTAAAATATGCAATCTCAATTTCCTCAGATAAAAATGAGGACTGGTATACAACAATCCTCACTCATACAATACACATTCATCCATTTCTCTTTCCCCATCTCCATAAACTCTCAGTTTACAAACACTACTGCTTGTACCAACATCAAATCATGCCATCCCCAAATTAATAAAAGTGAAATGATAGATTTGTTTTCATTTACTTAATTCAAATTTACTTAATTAACTTAATTTCATTTACTTAATTTGAACATCATACACTTTTATGTCTTTGTCTTAGGCAAAATTTTCTTGCTAATGATTACTAAAAAGTTTTTAAAAAGTGGCAGATATAGGTATTTGCAGGATTTGCTCAATTTCTTTAAAATGCAATTGGTATTTTAATGAATTAATTTAAGGAAGTTTTAATTCAGAACAAAGCAAGAGCATATAACAAGTTTCCATTTTTCTGTTATTGTGATTATGTGATGTTGCTTTTGAAATAATTTCTTTTGGTGGGAAGGTAACTGCAATTTCTTAGCCTTGTTTTACATAAGCCTCTTGCATTGTATTGACTGTATGGAATCTATCCACTTCTGTGTAAATAGAATACACTTGAGACTTCAGTTCTTATGTGATGCTAAACTGACAAGAAATATATTCATCCCAAAATGGTTAATTAAACATTAGGGAAATTCTCACATTCCTTCTCAACAAAAGCTATTTTTTTCCTATTTTATTATAGTCTTGAGATGCATTTTTTTAAAGAGAAATTTTCTACAGGTGAAGGTCTCACAGGTCCATAAATGGCAGTCTGTTGAAGTGCAATAAGATGCTCACACTCATATACTGAGCACCCACTATATGCAGAGATAGGTGCCCTAGGAGACCCGACCTGGGAGACGAATTACAATATTGAAAAAGCACAACATGAAACTTTAAAAGGTGACTGAGAATTGAGATGAATATTTTCCTAGAAGACTTTTAATCAAGAACTCTCAAACTTATTTGTGAAAAACATGAGAACATTTGTAATTTTACTAAGAAATCAAAGATATACAAGTTAAAATGAGATGTCATTTTCCCCAATGAAACTATTAAAGATGAATGCAAAATGTATAATTCCCAGTGCCAAGAGTAGTACAGTGGTATAGATCTAACTCCCTATTGTTGCTGTGTAAAGTGATGTAAACTTTTTTAGAAAAAAAGTTGTAACATTTATCTATCTTTTGAATATATTTTCCTTGAGTGTTTTCATTATTAACAATCTAAAAACATGAGAATGGGAAAAAGAGTTATGTACAAAAGTATTCATGTTGGTACTATGTATTTAGTGAAGTATCAGCACTGGTCTAATGTACAAAAATAGAGAAATAGCCCTGCATGGTGACACAAGACTGTCGTTCTAGCTACTGAGGGGGTGCAGGGTGAGGCCAGCCTGAGCAACATAGCAAGATCCTCCTTTCTAAGTAGATAAATAAATATTTTTGTAATAAGTAAAATTTTCAATGCCACAGAAGAAGTAACACTTGAATATAAATTTCTTCAGCAAGGCAATTTACTTCCATAGAAGGGTGCGGCTCACAGATGGGACAATGGTGAGCACACACCTGGGCAAGGGAGGGGAAGGGGCACTTATACCTGATAGAGGTAGCCCCTACTGCTGTGTAGTTCCCCTGTTGGCTAGGGTTAGACCACACAATCGAATCTAATTCCAGTTTGCTATTTTAAAGGGAGCAGGCGTAGCTGCCAGAGTGGCAGAGTAGGGAGTTTGGTGGGAATGACAGTTATGGGCAGGTAAGATCAGGTAAGCAGGGGTCAGAGCAGGTGACCTGAACAGGTGACTGGGATGAGTCAGGATGGGGTAGGGGACTGGTGAAACAGATGTGAATACTTATTAGAACTCATGGAAAAGGTTATTTACTGAACTTACAAAGAAGTTAAGCTTTAAAATACAGAATTAAAGAATAAGAGAGCTGAACATACTGATACACTGATTCTTTGAAGAGAAACTATATCTAACATTTTTTAAAAGTAGAGAAACAAATTGCAGTACATTTATGAGATAAAATATTCTCTATTTTCATACTATATTGTATATTGTAAGTGATTTTAATGGTGTAGGAAATAGTTTTCTTGTTTTATTTTGTTTTGTTTTATGGAGACAAAATCTCCCTCTGTCGCCCAGGCTGGAGTACAGTGGTGCAATCTTGGCTCACTGCAACCTCCACCTCCCCATTTAAATGATTCTGGTGCCTCAGCTCCTGAGTAGCTGGGATTACAAGCGCCCGCCACCACGCCCTGCTAATTTTTGTATTTGGGAAGATTCTGAGTCTTGCAGCCTCCAGTTGCATGATTCCTAAACTATAATTTTGAATCTTGTGCCTAATTTGTTAGTCCTGCAAAGTCAATCTAGTTCCCAGGCAGGAAGTGAGTTTGTTTTGGGAAAGGGCTGTTACTGTCCTTGTTTCAAAGTTAAACTATAAACTAAGTTCCTCCTCAAAAGGGTGTTCTGCCTACACCCAGGAATGAACAAGGACAGCTTGGAGGTTAAAAGCAAGATGGAGTCAGTTAGGTCAGATCTCTTTCATTGTCATAATTTTCTGCGTTATAACTTTTGAAAAGGCAGTGATAAAAGAAAAACTTAAGCCGAATTAAATTTAAGAAGTTAAGTGAGCAATGAGCGAATCAGACAGCCCCCAGAATCACAGCAAATTAACAGGACTCCTGGGGTGCCTGGTGGTCAGAACAAATGTATAGACAAAAAAGGTAAGGTGACGTACAGGAATCGGAAGAGAGGTACAGAAAGTTACAGTTCAGCATTGGACTCAGCAGTCTACGCGTGGTTGAAGTATGGCCTGCTGGCATTGGCCAACACTCAGCTATTATTACAGGTCCATACTACTAAGCGAGGTTTTCAGTTCTGTCGGACTATTAAGCTAGGTTACAGTCCATCCCCAAGGACTCAAATATGGAAGTGCGGAGTCCTGCTCAGGCCATATTTAGTGTGCTTTTTTTTTTTTTTTTTTTTTTTTAATTTTATTTATTTTTTAATTGCATTTTAGGTTTTGGGGTACATGTGAAGAACATGCAAGATTGTTGCATAGGTACACACATGGCAGTGTGCTTTGCTGCCTTCCGTCCCCTCACCTGTATCTGTCATTTCTCCCCATGGTATCTCTTCCCACCTCCCCACCCCCCGCCCCTCCCCCATTTCCCCCCAACGGATCCCCGTGTGACACAAGAGCAGAAAATCAAACACCGTATATTCTCGCTCATAGGCGGGTGTTGAACAATGAGAACACATGGACACAGGGAGGGGAGCACTATTTAGTGTGCTTTAACAGCAGTTTCAAAGTGAATAGGATTTGGTAATTCCTAATTCTCTGCATAGCGGCCCTTGTTCAAATCCAAATGTCTCTGGGCTCATGATTCTGGATCTCCAGGGCTCTCATGCCTTTTCTCAGCCCAGAAACTTAGCTGGCATGTCGTTCCCAAGTCAAGCCAGCCTAGCTGGGGTTGACACGCTTTCACAATTGCCCCCCTTTTAATATCGGCTCCACTCTGCTAGATTCCTCTTCTGGGTGGTTCTTCAGAGGAATTATTTTGCCCTTCTATGTCTAGGTTTTCTCCTCTATGTAATGATGAAGTTACATGTCCCTTAACTTGTGGGATAGTGATTGCTAAGCATTTAAATAGGCATCTGTTCTGTGAAAGGACTATATTTGCAAAGCAGCCCCCAGATACCAAAGGAGCCAAGAAATTGTGGGGGCCTTAGGCTTTTGGACCCCTAAAGGTTTACTAAAAATCACTGACATGAAGCGGATTGATTAATAGGAGAAAATGCATACACATTTATTTAACATGTATACATGAGAGCCTTCAGAATGAAGATGCAACTTCCCAAAAAGTACAAAAATTATTATACCATCCTGAGGCCACAGTAAATAATGCAGACACAGAACATGGCCAGAAACAGGCAAAGCAAGTCTAATGGCAAGACAGGTTAAGAGAGAGGGAAAGGAAGATTCTGGCTAGCAAAAGAGGCCTTGTCATGTAGATGAAGCTTCCCTCAGGGAGAATAGATGGTAAATGTTTCCTTTCAGATTTTAAGTGGTGTCAAACTCTCAAAAGGGAAAGGAACAGGGTTGCAATGCAACCTTATTGAATTAATGGCGAATTCTAAAGATGCAAATTTCCCCAACTTAAGACAGCTTTGCAAGGCCCCTTCTGTCAGGATGGCCAATGGCAGCCGTTTCAAAATATGACAAAATATATATATATATGTATATGAGTAAAACGGTTTAATTTCCTTCAAACCCAAAGAACAAGGCAGACAAATTCAATTTCTCAGTAAAGGATATTTTATTGAGGGGACTTACAGACAATAGGGTGGTCCTGGGTGGCAGCAAGACAGGAAGCTCTTTGCACTGTCTCTTCCTACATTCTGGGCTTAATGTACCTTAAGGAAAGGGTGTACATGCTCCAGTAAAACAGTTAAAGGCAAACCTCTTGAACAGGCAAGAATGCTATATATGTCATATAATTTGTGTAATATATGACACATATAGCATAGAATAAGAATATTGACATATTCTTATGCTAGGGACTGTCAACAGAGTTGTATTCAGGAGGCATTCTGGGGACTGAGGCTAATCAGAAGTCAGGATAGTGGATTAGCATGCAAGATGGAGTCACCTTTGTCCAAGGTGGAGCATCTTTTTTGGGTCAAAGGATTGACTTAATGATGTGGAAACTTCAGCAGAACTAGTTCACTGAAAGTGGCATGTAATTTACCAGTAATATTAAATCCACAAATGTAGATATTGCCACAAAATATTACCAGCTTTGTCATTTAATTCTTTAGTAGTGATGAAAATACATGCTAATGTATTAGCTAATTAATTACATGCTAATTTTTAGCTTTTTTTTTTTTGTACCTATGACATGTTGTTGACATACAGTTTCTTTTCTTTATATTCTTTATATGGGCATTTAAGCTTAAGTTTTCTATAGCTCTTTTCATTAACCTACTTTAAGTTCCATGTGAATAAAAGTGTTCTAGCAGTGAATCCATATGAATCTGCAGCAACCTCCATTGAGTGAGAAACCGAGGCAAGTTTTAGAGTAGGTGAAAGTTTATTAAAAAGCTTTAGTGGAGGAATAAAAGGAAGTAGGGTGCACTTGGAAGAGGGCCAAGCAGGTGATTTGAGCTATCAAGTGCACTCTTTGAACTTCGACTTGGGGTTTTGCATGTTGGCATGCTTTTAGAGTCTTACATCCCTTCTCCCCTCCTTGGGTTGGGCTGTCTGCATCCTCAGCATCCTGCTAGCACTTGGGAGGGGAGTATGCGTAGTGTGTTTACTGGAGTTGTATGCATGCTCACTAGAGGCGTTATTTCCTTACCATCCAGATGTTTCAAGAAAGTCATGTACCAGTTAAACTCCACAATTTTGCCTCTTATGCACATGCTTGAGCCCACTTGCCTAACTCCTGAGATCTTGCCATGAAATTGATAAGCACCAGTTTCAGGTTTTTTCTGTCTATTGGGAGACTGCCTTTCCTTTTTCCTTTTTTTTTTTTTTTTTTTTTCTTTTTTTGAGACAGAATCTCACTCTGTCACCCAGACTGGAGTGCAATGGCATGGTCTCAGCTCACTGCAGCCTCTGCCTCTGGAGTTCAAGTGATTCTCCTGCCTCAGCGCACCCGCCACCACACCCAGCTAATTTTTGCATTTTTAGCAGGAACAGGTTTTCACTATGTTGACCAGCCTGGTCTCGAACTCCTGATCCACCTGCTTTGGCCTCCCAAAGTACTGGGATTACAGGCATGAGACACAGTGCCCACCCTTCCCAAGAAAAGGAAGACTGCCTTTTCTTGGTGCTGGCTGCAACCAATTATTATTTTAGAGAAACAGCCTAGCAACTGCCTAACCATCACCTGATAGGTTGCCTGACATTCCTGGTGGGAGTGGGGAGTCCTCTCCTGCTCTGAGTAGCTACTTACTGAAACAGAAGCATATGAAATTTAGTCATTCCACCCTAAATAATTCAATTAGGCTTTTAGCACCAAATTAATATAAAACAAAATTATATAGTTTATAACCTCAATTTTTTTGTAATTTTACTTTCTATTCCCTTTGATGCATTATATATATATATAAAAGTACATATGTATGTATATAATTCTTCCAGGCTTTGTAAAGTAAGGAAATCATTGCTCTCACCATTCTAGTGACAGCCAGTTGTTGTTTTTTTTTAATATTAGCACAGCATCAAACCAACATACGGAGCATCTGACCTGCATTCTCTCAACTTTGTTGCTGTTTTGAGCTGAGAAATCAGATTTTACATATCCAGAAGTTTGAAGTTGTCTCTTGCAAATTTATTTAGAAAGCTACTCTTGATAATGTTTAACCCAATTACATGGGAGGTTAAACAAGAATTGCCTACCTCCTTACCCCTCCTTCATATATACCAAGTATGTAACTCCTGCTCTTACCATCTCTCTTCTCCTGAACTTCTCCTCTTGGCTAAGACCTCAATCCTAGGGAATAATAATTAATTTCAGCAAGTATGGTGTGAGGAAAAAGGAACAACAGAAAGTACATAATTCTTAATACAGTTACTTGTTCACACTCCAGTTCTACTCTGTATCTGTGTGAGATAATGTGATTCTAGCTTAGTGATTTAGCAAACCATTTTTAGTACATGTCATCCAATGATTTCCTTATAATACCCTGGGCAGATGCATTATAAGTTCAAATTCCTAAGACATAGAAAAAGGAAAACCAAGGATCTGTTTTAATAGAACACCCTTCTCAACCAGCTTGATATTATTTTTATCTATTCATGTTCTTTGTGCTTACAAATAGGACATATAGTTGCTGCTTTCCTTTTAAAAATGTGGATTGTTAACATATTTTCTGTATTATAGATACGTTATTTGAAATCTTAAAAGGCTTAAATCTAAATAGACTAGTGTTTTCTAAAAGAGTAGAACTAAGAAGAGATCAAATTCCCAGTAACTTTGAGGAATGTGACCTAAAAAAGGCAAGAAATAGAGTTGAACTCTTTAAAACACCGCAACTCCAATTCCCCTTACCCTTCTTTGTTATCTCTATAGCACAGTCTACTATCTGATATAAAATATATTTACTGGCTTATTAATTTACTCCTTTCTTCCTCCACCTAAAATATAAATTCCAAGTAGGCAGGGAGTTGGACTCTTATTCTTTGCTTTTTCTCTTAGATTCTGCTAGCACAGAGTGGGTACTCAATAAATACCAAGTCGTGATCAAATGAATGTTACTAGCATGCTTTTTTGGAATCTATAAAGATTTGAGACCTACCATATAATCAGTTTTGATAAATATGCATCAGGCACTTGAAAAGAACTTCTATAGGATACATGTGGTTCAATACCAGTGTATTACTTCAAGCCTATTATCCAAACAACATGTAATTCAAATCACAAAATTCAAATCTCTATGCCTATATATATATATTTTCCTACCTAATCTGTAAAATGTTCAAAGCATTACATGAAATTCCCATAAAATAATTGTTTTTACAGATGTTTCCCTTTTATTAATATTTAAAATTATTATATTTCCAAGAGTTTTATGTTACATGTTTTAGTGTAACATCAGAGACATGTAAAGATTGGTGACAACTGTTTCCATTGTAGATTGTAACTCTGATCCAAAAAAAAAAAAATCTCTCTTTACAAAAAGATTAAGTTGTTTTATATTGTCTTTCTTGAATTTTACTTTGTCTAGGTTTAATGCTGTTCTTGGTGCTTGCTTTGAGTCTGTGTTTACTTGTGAAGTTTTGTCCATCAATTGATATTTACATGTTTTTAATATGTTACTTTCAATCAACATGTATTTGGATTTTGTTTCTTAACCAGTCACAAATTCTTCACCATTTGAAAATAGAATTTATACCAGTTACATTTATTATAACTGCACTCTGTTTAGTCTTATTTTAACTTTCATTATCTTATTCTTTATTCTTGCTTGCAGTTAACTTTATTTTCTTAGTTTTTATTATATAAATTTTATGGGCTTATTTTTAGTTTCCCAGTTAGTACAACAATTTTCAAATCTGTAAAAGTAAATACATGTACATATATATAAACTCTGCTTTTAAGTCTAAAGTCAAGTTTATCAATTTATTAATCTACTATTTACCAAGCACCAAGTATAAACTAGAAAATATTCCAGGCAGTTGAGATATATCAGTGAACAAAACAAACAACGCATGGAACTTGTGTTCTAGTGAGTTGCTTTAAATAAATTAGAAATAATCTTATAATTAATTCATTGATAAAGTAGAAAATTAAATGAAGTCTTTTTTGCTTTTCTAATTTAGTGTAAGGAATTTTGAATGCTCTTGCCTTTATTCCCTGCCATCCTAATTTAAAGTAGTTGTCAATAGAACCTATGTGTTTAGACCTGAAAGCTTACATTAATATTTATTTATAGCTTATACAGATTCCATTCAATACTACATTTTATGTTTTATTCATTTGTCTATCCAAAACTACAATTATTTATACGGTTAATTATGTTTAAAAATTTTATACCACACCATTCCTTTAATGACACAATTTTCCTATTTTAAAATTCTTGGTTTTGATTCATCATTCAGTCAGATGGAATTCACCTCCACATAATATTTGCAAAATGAATGTAACTTTCTGAGCCAAGTGTATCTGAAGTTAGCATTCTATTGTTTTTTATATGTAAATAGATATTTGGTTAGGATAATTTTTTTGTTGTTGTTCTTGAGACAGAGTCTTACTCTGTCGCCCAGCTGGAGTGCAGTGGTAAGATCTCGGCTCACTGCAACCTCTGCTTCCAGGGTTCAGATGATTCTTCTGCCTCTACCTCCTGAGTATCTAGAATTACAGGCACCCACCACAATGCCAGGCTAATTTTTGTACTTTTAGTAGAGACGGGGATTCACCATGTTGGCCAGGCTGGTCTCGAATCCCTGACCTCAAGTGATCCACCTGCCTCAGCTTCCCCAAGTGTTGGGATTACAGGTGTGAGCCACCGCACCTGGCCAGGATAAAATGTTTAAGTTATAAGTTGGTACCCTCCCCTGAAAACTCTGTAGCACCTTTTCTATTGTCTTCAGATATTCCATGTTACAAAGAAGTCAGTTGGTAGTAAGACTTTTAATTCCTTCATGGACAACATTTTTACCTGTATAGCTGACAGTAGGATGTGCTAAATATCCTCATGATTCAAATATTTTGTTCTAGTAGGTATCTATGTAGATTTGTTTCTTTTCATACTAGGCCACTGGATTAAAAACAGTTATTTTAACCTCTATGCTCATTTGTTTTGTTTTGTCTTCAAACTCAAGTAAGTGTCATCCATGTGCTTTCTTTTATTCCTTGCTAATTTGTACTTGCTTATTGCCTCCTTTGCAACTGCCCTATCTTCCCCTGGAATATGTATCTAAACTCTTGAGATTAAATAGACATTTCTTCAATCTCTACTTTCTTTTTATTCTTTTTTATATTTTTTATCATTTCTTCTCTATTATGAAGTGCTTCTTAGGTTTTTTGCTCCCTCTTACAGTTTCTATTTTCAGTTCAGGCTTTAATTTATTCTTACGACTTTGCAGCCAATTTCATAGACAGAGGATGCAAGATAGTATGTCTAAATTTGTTTTCCAATCCTTGTAGTAAATCAGTTTTAAAGATAAGCACTCACTCTCATTTGTACAGATAATAAGATAGTATCAACTGTCTGTCTCTCTTTTTAATTTTCTTTACTTATTTTCAAATAAAAGGTCATCTACACTGATATGTTTGCTACTCAATAGGGTTGATGTAATGTCTTGGCTTTCGTCACTGACTACCTGGGAGCTTGTCAGACATCCATTTCTTACCTATACCTAAAATGCAGAATGATACATTGCCTAATTCTAAGAACTTAAATGTATGCATCTAGCATGCTTGCACTGTATCTCTCTTGGCCCCTTTCATCTAGAATTTATGCAAGAGAAGACCCTGAGAGTAGGGGTTAAACATTTGGATTCAGCTATTCCTGATTGCACTTTAGTTATTTATCACGTAACCCAATACATTCATTTTGTTGCTGTTACTCTTCTTTGCTTGATTCATTTTTAATATTTCCTTTTATATTAATTTTTAAATCCTGGATAATACAATAGTTATTATTTCTTTATGTGCTTTAGCCTGGCAGAAAGAGTGGTAGTCAGTATAATTGTAAATGCTAAAAGCTGAGTCAGGAAGAGTATACATTGACCAGCCATCCAGGCTTAGATCTAAGAAGAGTGTTTGGCCAGTTGACAAGTTGACTGAGTAGGACTAAGAACAAGCCAAACTCACATTTTGACAAACTGCAGGGATGGATACCATGCTCAAAGAAAATAAATAAAAGAAAACCTTAAAAAATAAAATAATATTTTTTCTTTTAAAAATATTATCAAGCAAGAAAAAAGGATTATCATAGTAAAAGAAAAAAAAAAGATCTCTGAAAATGATACAGGAACCCCAGAATATATATTTTTTTTAGAAATTGACATTCTTTATGGAATACACACTACATTAACTCTAAAACACAGGCATAAATAAGAGAAAAGAGATTTAAACGAAAAGACATGAAGCTGGTATTTAACAATGGATGTGCATGATAAGGAAGGATACCAAGAGAATTAAATAGTAATGACAGATTTCAAGTCCACAAAAATTGATGCCAATAAAGCATGGAATTAATACAATAGCACATTGATTCATTGGATGCAGATCACACTAAAAAGTTTACCTGTAATACAACAACAACAACAAAAAAGAAAACAAAGTTGAAGTGAAGAGAAAGAAGATGATACATATGATATTAAACATATGGAGATCTAACTTTAGTACAGTTTTCTAAAGAAAGATATAAAAATTGGAATACAAGTATAATGAAATGTATTATGGAAGAATTTTCTTGAGTTGAAAAATTGGCTCAAGTATCTAAATTGAAAGAGCTCTCCTTATACTAAGCAAAGATTAAAAAGAGATACCTACATTTAGATAAATCCTGAAATTTTTTTAAATTGCCAAGAACGCTGTCATTATTCAGGCCAGAGAGAAAAGCAAGTCCATTAAGAAAAAACAAAACCAACAATAGAATACCTAGAAAGTAACAAAAAATTCACACAACCAGTGTCTCTGCAACTGTATTCCAGACTATGATAGAGCAGCATCCATGGAGTTTTAGGAGAAAACATCATGACCCAAGGACATGACACTTAAGGACATTCCTATTCTGGAATATTCAAGGGCTCAGACTACATACCACCTCTGCATTCATTTTGAAAGCCAAGTAGGGGTTCAAGCACAGGTTATATGTAAGAGAATTTGAGTCTTTTCATTCTTTGTTTGATTCCAGCTCAGGAATCCAGGTGGACTATTTCCTTTCAGGGGAATTTTGCAACCCAGGGGATATATGTGTCTCCACCATATTCCTCTGCTGTCCCTTTTCTGCTTCCACATTTCCACCAGTTTCCAAAACCTGTTCCTTGTGCCACATCTTCTACTTTATCATTGAGCTGGCCTCTTGCAACTTACTTAATGACTACTTAAAATAACAGGTAACATCCTCATCCAACCCTTGCTAACAATGACAAAACACAGTTTCAAGAGTTTTAAATAGCTTTGAATCCTACAGTTTTATTTATTTCCTTCCTAGAAAAACAGCAGAGATAAAGTCCCTTTATAATCATTTTAACTGCTAGGAAATTTGATTCTAACTTCCTATACCTTTTAAAAATTCTTATTCATAACCAGTGTCATTGTTTTTTGCTAATATAAAACAAGTAGTTTATTTTTGCCTGGTGTTTTTTTTTTTTTTTCTTTTTCAGGTTTTAAGTTTTATTGAGTGTACTGCTTTTATAATAAAAATATATTTGATTAAAATTTTTAAAAATAGCTTTCCCACAGTAGAGATATGGATGCCCAACTAAGTGTGTTGACCTTGGACTTTTGTGCCAAGATTCTTAGAAGCGAAGTTTGCTAGTCATCCTTTAGACCTACGCTTATCCACCAATTGAAAAAAAAAATTGAACACCTTCCTGGTACTTAGTATATATAAAAAAACAAAATGAACATAGTCTTTATTCTTGTTTGGGGACACAGGTAGTAAATCAATAAATCCCTACCCCTCGCCATATTGATCAGTGTGGATGTGCTCCAAGAGAGCACAGCAACTCTGCTTCATCAAGCAGTGCTTAATCTACTTTCTCACAGCAACAGAGAATAACGGTTTTGAGCATGGACCCTGGAGTCAGAGAATCTGGGTTCAAATTTAGACTCTACCATTTGCAGCAGTGTGATTTCAATGTGGTGATAACATACTGGACTACTAGAGTGCATTGGTGATAGAATGAGTCAACAGTTATAAATTGCTTAGACTGCTTGGTACACCCTAAATCAGTGGTCCCCATCCCCCAGGCTATGGAAAGCTGAATAGATCACCAGCAGACTCAAGCTACTGGTGTATTTCAGTGTTCACATACAGACATTCCTAATATCCAAAAAGCTGAATGCCCTTTGCCTATTGCTTTGATAACCCTTTTCTCCAAGGAAGGAGATCATATTTAAATTCTTCCTTTCAAATATGTCTATCTTCCCAGATCCAGGGCTCACAAAATGACTTAATGTGGCTTGTTAGGCTTGTGGGTGGGCAGGCTGGAAACTTAGTCACTATGGCAATGACAGGTTTAAATAAACAGTGTTAGCAATATAAATAAGCTGCTGCCACAAAGCAACACTTTTAAACCAAACACAGAACCACATTTTAATGACTGTAAGGTTAGAAATTTTTAGCTAATATTAAATTAACTGGGTCGCTATGCTTGGGCTTTTTCTTTCTTAAAAAAAAAAAAATCTTTAAAATTCTCCTATGTAATTCCTTTTCTATTTTAGTTTCTTTATGCACATTTCTAATATTTTTTTCTGAAAGTCCCACGAGGTTGGTTATATTGCAGTTTCTCATACATTACAGAATACATGATTCCTTACTCTTAAGAAAAGGGCCACAGAATACTTGCTACAGAGAGATAAAACATTTTAATAGTTCTTCTGACAGTCTATTTGAATAGTAAGTACCCTACAAAAACAACAGCTATCCTGAATATGCACAATCAACACATGTTAACACATTTAGTCTTTACAGCTTATTGAGATGTTGCCTCATTCTACAGGGAACACTGTTCCACAGACGTCGAAGAGCTCACCCCAAATTCACAGCACTTTTGGGTGACAGAACTCTCATGGGACTCAGATCTTCTGACTTTTTTACGTCTAGGGCCTCTGACACTTCCGTCATTATAGGCAGGAAAAAGAAAGCTAAATTTGCTTTACTTCTGTTTCATTTTTGTGTTTCATCTGTTAAGAATACTTAACTCATAACTGAAAGTAGACTCTTTTCTTTCTTATTAAAATAACTGTGGGGTTTTTTATGTTTCAGTGTGCCTTTTAATTCATCCAATGGCTAAAAAAGGGAAAAGAAGTAATTGTTCCAATAAAGCTATTTTTATTTATTTTTTAAAAGTGTATGATTTTTAGTCATGTGTTCTAGATTCTGAAAGAAGAAAGTACTGATTTAAGAACAGGTAACCAAGTGATAATCTTCCTGTTTAATTTGTGGGAAGTTTATAAAACTCAAATCTGATGCACAAAATTTTCTACATGATGCTTGTCATGTACTAAGATGAAATTTTAATTTGGGAAAACAATAATTAAGAATCTTTTCTCAGGGGGCCGGGCACAGTGGCTCACGCCTATAATCCCAGCACTTTGAGAGGCCAAGGTGAGTGGATCACGAGGTCAAGAGATCAAGACCCCTGGTCAACATGGTGAAACCCCGTCTCTACTAAAAATACAAAAATTAGCTGGGCATGGTGGCACACACCTGTAGTCCCAGCTACTGGGCATGGTGGCATGTGCTTGTAATCCCAGCTACTCGGGAGACTGAGGCAGGAGAATTGCTTGAACCCAGGAGGCGGAGGTTGCGGTGAGCCGAGATCTCACCATTGCACTCCAGCCTGGGTAACAAGAGTGAAACTTTGTCTCAAAAAAAAAAAAAAAAAAAAAAAAAAAGAGTCTTTTCTCTCTGTACTACAAACACTGCATTTTCTTGTTGTTAAGAGCTATATATGCTCACTGAGGTGGAAATACCATACAAAACAATTTTATTCAAATAAATGTCTTTTAATTACTTTATTAAAGAAAATCCCCATAAGTACACATGAAGAATTGAAATAAAAGGAAACAATGTAAGTAAAATTATCTTTAAAAGGAGATGATTAAACTTGACCATTACTACAAAACAGTTGTGGTTAGGGGAATTTTAAAAGGGCAAGTCATGGATGTGTAAAATAGGTATATTGAGTCTTTTAAAAGGCAAATTTAAAGCGTTGCTAGTTTCTGATCAGATATTAGGACAAGAGGTGACACGGAGACCCCCATTAAAATGCTTGGTGAGCACTCCGGAGGCCGCCTTTGAGTTAATCGGTAATTTTTCACAGACGACATCTAATCTATGAGTATAAATTACTTTGCACTCTTATTATTCCTTAATTGAAGTGCACCAATGTGAAATTGCCATAGATGTCACAGGAATGATTCTAGCCTCAATTAACTGGGCTGGAATTGAAGCCCTTTTTTCCCTGAACTGGGATTATTGTCTGACATCTTGTATTTATTTAAATTGTTGCTAGAAATTAGAGGGAGACTGCGTGTGACTAGGTGTTTTATAAGGATGTTCTGGAGCCAAAAGAGCATCTGTGCAATCTATTTCTATTTTAATCTATACCCATTTCATGCTGCTGTTTTGTGAAATAGATGTCCAGCTAGCAGTAGCTTCATCTCCCTAGATTCCATTTGGGAAGTGGAGATTAATAGCCCTCATATATTTTTTTAAAGTGGCATTTACAGTCTTTGTAATTTTTAATTCAAAAGGCAATCACCCTATTATTTTTTTAAACTAAGTCTCCTACCTAGCTATGTGTGTTTAATACATAAAACGTGATTTAGGCTTTCTTTCTAGTTTGTGGGGAAGGGCAACATGAGTGAACTCTACTATGCATCCTACTTTTTTTTTTTTTTTTTGAGAAAGAGTCTCGCTATGTCTCCAGGTGCCAGGCTGGAGTGCAGTGGCACAAACTCGGCTCACTGCAACCTCCTCCACCCAGGTTCAAGCGATTCTCCTGCCTCAGCCTCCCGAGTAGCTGGGACTACAGCCGCACACCACCACGCCCAGCTAATTTTTGTATTTTTTAGTAGAGACGGGGTTTCAGCATGGTCTCTATCTCTTGACCTCATGATCCGCCCACCTCTGCCTCCCAAAGTGCTGGAATTACAGCCAACAGCCACCGTGCCCGGCCTCCATATCCTACTTTACCTATCCTAAAAACTATTTGAAAAATATATTAATAAGTAACTGAATTAAAATATCTTCTTCTGTTTTTTCCTAATGAGTATTGTTTGGGAAAGTATTCTCAGTTTGTTAGTTTTCACTTGGAATTAAAAACCATGAAGGAAATCAGCCTGGTGTCTAATTACACAGTAACTGAATAGATATATGTGAAATTATGTCTACAAAGACTATGAAGTGCTGATAAAATTGCTTCCCATTTCTCAACATTACTAAGTATTATTGATATCAAAGATTATATATAACTAGAGATGTATTCTAAAAGTAAGTGTTAGGAGGTCTCTATAATAAATTAATCAATTTCATTCAAATATTCTGCCCATTTACTTTACGCATTCTCAAGACCTGTAACCAGCCTTGAACACTGTCTCTGAAAGTCTCCAATTGGATAGAAATGTTACCTGATATGGTGACCTAATAACATACTGTGGAAGCCCATTGGCATTACTTTGAGACTGGCATCAAAGGTGATTTTCTCTAGCTTTGACAGAATTGTGCCCATTGTCAATTTGATTAAATGTACATTTATTGAGTTTCTATTATGTGACAAGCCCTAGGGAGACACATTACATGGCCCTTATTCATTCGATAGTAATTTAGCATGAGTTCATTTAACAGATTATTTAGCTAGTCTCAAAACAAATATTCTAGGAATGAGAATTGGCAGTGGTGTTTCTAGGCATCACTGGATACTTGCTGAGGCTAGAAGAAAGCAGAAGGGCTTAAAAGAAATTTAGAAATGGCGAGATTCCTGCTACATTTTTACTTTCCTATTTTGAGTAAGTCGAGTTCAATGAAAATGAAATCATTAATCTTTCAGTATATTGGTTGTTTCGTATATTATTTTATCTGTAAAGCCATTTTATCATTGCAAAAACAGCTTTCTATACATAGGTAAGCCTTTTGAGAAGAATAGGCAAGGCTATTCTTCTTCAGGAAAAACTTATCAGAATGATCCTAGTTTCACTTTTTAGGAAATAGAGGGTCTCACTCTGTCACTCAGTCTGGAATGCAGTGGCCTTATCACACCTCATTGCAAACTCAAACTGTTGGGCTTAAATGATCCTCTGGCTTCAGCCTTCCAAGGAGTTAGAACTACAGGTGTATGCCACAATACCTGATTAATTTTTCAATTATAGTAATGAGGTCTCACCATGTTGCCCAGGCTAGTCTCAAACTCTTGGCATCAAGTGATCCCCCTGCCTCAGCCTCCCAAAGGGTTATGATTACAGGTGTGAGCCACTGTTTTTAACTCCTAATTTTTAAATAAAGCTACTGTTCAGACTTTAGTGTAAGTACACTTATGAATGAATGAATGGTTAAATGGTTTGCACTGGGGAAAAACTGATCTTGATAATCTACTGATGGCCACATTGATGGGTTGGATCAGCAGGAACCAAAGAAAGCATAGCTGGTCCACTCTAGGAATGTGACAAGTAAATTAAACTAATCCAACACCCATTGATCTCATTGATTCTTAGCTTCATTATGCTATGGTGCATGTAGACATATAGAGCAGAATAATTCCTAAGAACTAATAGCATAGAGCCTATATAATTGGGATATTTCCAGATCTTAAGGTTGATACATCTTAAGCATTCTGCAAATTACTGTGACTCAATTCTACCTATCTTAGAAAAGATGAGGGCTTATTGTTTTTTGATGTTACCTGGAGATCAAGATCAAAGATCGTTTCCCGGTTTTGTCAGAACTGTGTCCGTTTTCAGCTGAAGTCAGTGTACATTCATTGAATGACTATTATGTGTCTAGTCCTGAGGATACACATCATCTGGAAGCTGTAAAACTAGTCTCTGAGCTCAACAGGCTCACCCTTCAGTGAGCTTCCACTTGACACAGTCTCTTCATTATTATCTGGCAGAAGGTAGTGTGGATGGCTGTGAAAGATAAACCCACCTACGTTTTTCTGTTAAGAGTCTGTCTCTCAAAACTCTTACGAAGAGCCTTATGACAGGTCTTTCTTGCTCCTGCTGTCTCTCACTCTACCTCTTACTCAGACTTCTCATCTAAATGATTTTATCAGTTTAGCCAGAAGTCTCTCCAACCCTTTAAATTTACTTACAGTTATCTATAACCCCTTGGTAGTTGACAACTGTCAGCTAGACCAGCTTGCATTCATTGCTCACTCATCAAGCGATCCAGACTGGAGATGAGATAAAGAGCCCAAGCCAACGGTCCGTTAAAGTTATCTTGGGAAGCCAATAACAGCCATCTCAGTGGGAAACCACACTGGCTGTGAAAGACCAGACACTTTCAGGCACCACAATGATGATGACCGCTCTGCTTTGCTCCGATGTCTAACCACATCTGAGCAAGAACTGAACGAGTCTGTAAATCTGCCTGAACGTTTGCAGACGGGTAATGTATATTAATTAGATTCTTGAAAAAGATAGTAATCCGCAAAACATGTTTTTAGCCTGTGTCTGTACTCAAAAAATAAGCAGACCAGGCATGACTAATTCATTCATATTGGCTATCTTGGCAATTGACATGGATCACTGCACAATCAGCTTAGCTTTGCCACTGATAGGAACCAGATTTCTAGCCCCAACTTCAGATTTGCAAGTGGAACTGAGCTAGGTCATCAGCAAGTAAGGGGACATGTAGAGAGGATTACAATGCTAAGACCCCATTTTCACTTGGGAGAAATGATAGCCAGATTCATTTGCATATTTTTTATTCTATAAAAATTTGTACATACAGCGTACTGTGTGCTAGAGATTGGCGGGGGATAAAGCATGATTTCTTTTCTTTCCCCTCAGTATCCTCTAATGTTTATAGTCTCATAGGGAGCAGAGTCAGGCAAACAGATAGGGTCTTGTTTTTGTTTTCTTTTTCTTTTTTTCTTTTTTTTTTTTTTTTTTTTTTTTTTTTGAGACAGAGTTTCGCTCTTGTTACCCAGGCTGGAGTGCAATGGCGCAATCTCAGCTCACTGCAACCTCCACCTCCTGGGTTCAAGCAATTCTCCTGCCTCGGCCTCCTGAATAGCTGGGATTACAGGCACGCGCCACCATGCCCAGCTAATTTTTGCATTTTTAGTAGAGATGGGGTTTCACCATGTTGACCAGGATGGTCTCGATCTCTTGACCTCGTGATCCATCCACCTCGGCCTCCCAAAGTGCTGGGATTATAGGTGTGAGCCACCGCGCCCGGCCACAGATAGTTTTTTATAAAGAGTATCCACCATTAGTAGGCAGATTCACCAATTCAGCATTTATTGAGCACATAGTATGTGTAGAAAGTGTGCTAGAGACATATTGTATAATAAAATATGCTAAGTAAATACTGTATAGGCTGAGCGTGGTGGCTTACGCCTGTAATCCAGCACTTTGGGAGGCCAAGGGAAGCAGACCACCTGAGGAGTTTGAGACCAGCCTGGCCAACAAAGGGAAACCCTGTCTTCACTAAAAATATAAAACATTAGCTGGGTGTGGTGGCACATGCCTGTAGTCTTAGCTACTCTGGAGGCTGAGGCAATGAGAATCACTTGCACCCCGGAAATGGAGGTTGCAGCAGGCTGAGACCACACCACTGCACTCCAGCCTGGGCAACAGAGTGAGGCTCTGTCTCAAAATAAATAAATAAATACAAATAAAAGACTGTAATTTGGAACTTCAGCTCTACAATAAAGAACTCCAGATAAAGACCATCTAGTGTGGAGATCAGAACAAAAGTGGGCACTATAATCCGATACAGAATCTTCATATGAGAGTTTTTCACACTATTCCCATCCTCTCATCCTCCCTGCTCCTGCTCCTCTTCTTCCTGCTCTGTGCCTTCTTCACATCCAGGAAATTTGTGATGGTGCCATATTTAATTAAAAGTTTCAAATGAGATTTGTTAGGAATTATAGAGGGGATATAACAATTACATTAGTGTCCACATATTTGTTTCTTAATGGTGCAACCTTAGACTCTGAATAAAATGATGCACATCTCAAGTCCTACTTTGGGTTCTGCCCTTCCCCTGTCTTTTCTATTATGTCCCTGCTTCATTTATGTATAGCCATAGCTGAGAACTGTATTTATTCCTTTATTTTTATTCTGATGTGATTGCCCTAATTCACAAGTTACTTATTTCCCATGCCTCTCTATACCTGGTGCCTTGTGTGGTACCTGACACATGCTGCTGATAAATTTTCTTTTGAACTGAACTATAAGATATGTTCTGAATGCAATCAAGAGAGTTTTTTTTTTTTTTTTCTCTCTCCCTTAGAACCATATAGAACTAAACAGGAGATGTGAAGGATGGAGCTCTCAGGGCAAAGATCCAATGTCAGTCTCTTTACATTGCATGACCAGTGAATATGGTCCTTTCTTGAAATAAGGCTTAGACACTTCTGTCCCCTGGAGCTCTGACAGAACGCTTTCTTTGAGATGAGTGCTCATATCAACTGAAGCTAGCTCACATTCTCTTTAAAATTAATGTAAAATTGAATGAGTACTTTATCCACTTACCTACTTTGTAAAAAGTGAGTTCTATTCTACTTAAATGAAAGCTAAAGAAACCACAAGTCGTTAGCCTGGAAATACTTTTGATGAAAGACCAATTTCTATTGAGTTATGTTTAAAACCAGGGGAGTTTTCTCTCACTTTCCTTTTTTGCTTAGTTATTTTTCTCTTCTTTGATTGTGCCTTTGTATTAGAAGAAGGAGGCTGCTGTGTTTCATTGTCACAAGTGGGTCATGCATTTGTTCCAATGTGTGACCTCTGGAAAGGAGAAGATTATATTATCAAGGAATAGAAGATTGTAGCCTGGATGATTTGTTAAGGAAGAAAAAGTTAAGTGTTCAGCAGAGAGATACTGAGAAGAGTAGGAAATCTTTTAGGTTGTTACAGCAGAGGAATATTTTGTTCAAAAAAAAAAAAAGATCATAGATAGGGCCACACTTCATTATTAAAATATTGTGTGCACAGTGTTTTTATTCAGGACAAAGCTCTTAAGTCTTAGTCTGTTATTAACTGACTATGGAACCTAAACTCTTGTCTTCTAATCAGGGCCATTATATCAATGAAATGAAACATGGTATGAAAGTGCTTAGCCAAGTGCCTAGCACAAAGTAATGTTCTCAATAAATTCTAGTTATACTACCTAGAATTAGTCACCATTGTTATTAATTGTTATATGATAGAATGGGCATTACTAAAATGTTCATATTCTGGAAAGATCAGACAAATATATGTATTCGTATGTGTTTTTTATTTAAATTTCATTTATTTGATTTCAGTTAAGGGGTCTATTTGTTTTGGGGGAAAAGCATTGAGCAAGACAAAATTATTGATTCAAGAGTGAAGATCTGTTGCAGAGGAACTTTAAGATGGCAAAGAAAACACAGCTAGAAGGACGCTGGCATAACCGAAAGCCTAGAGGAAGATTCTGAGGTCTGGAAAGGGGAGAAACAGAATTCTGCCTGGCCTGAGTCAAAGAGGCTGAGGAATAAAGAAGGGAGAAGGAGGTCATATTAGTGAAACAGTGTTGATGCTGGGCCTTGAAGCCGAGTTTGAGAAAACCTTCTTTACTTCTGATCATAAATAATTTAAAAACTACAGCCCAGCTCGGGAGAAAGAAGCAGCTATGACCCAGGATATATAGATAATCAAATATTGATCACCCTTTCTACCTTTAGAGCCTTCCTTGTTCCTCTGAGTGAGGTTTCTCTGGGCAGAATCTGACATGCCGTTTTTAATAAGAAAAAGGCTTTTTTGTTGTTGTTGTTTTACTGTTGAGCACAATGTGACTATACCAGCTTAGTCTAGCAGGGAATCAAGGTTTCCTCTGATTGTCAAACTTGCACCTGTAACTGGTGCCGATCAATTTGTATAACTCTAAAATATTCACAGAAATGGATCATGTGACATGAACATTTTTCAAATAATGTTTATTTAATAATGGATTTTCAGTTCACAATAAAATGAGAAATTTTCCTTGTAAGAAATGGTTGGACGGCCTTCCTTAATATTTAGGGGAAAAGTCTCAGCTTGTTTACAATCAAATCTAAAGTTGAACACTTGACCAAAACTTGTTGTAGTCCTTCTGGTGAGCTGCCACTAATTCATAAAGTGACTTTGTGCAAATTAGAAAAAGATACCTGCTAGAGGCAGACTGTCTTGTGGCATGACAATCCCCTCGACCATGAGGTGGCCCTGTTACGTGGTTTACCTTATGGCACCTGGGCAAAGCTGGTGCAATTGGAATATACCAGCAGACCATTCCTCTTAGATAAGCTTAAAAAAAAGTTAGCTTTTTGCATGATGATATTTCTTTTGGCAAGGGTAACAGGTGAAAACCCTAAAGAGCATATTATTTTCTATACAATTTATAACATTGATTTTGTTATAATTAACTTTATTTAAATAAATTGCAAATTAAACTACTCTAATTTGGCTCTGATCAACAAATATCTATCTACCTCATGCATTTATACACTTATATAACAGTTGGAGTATAGTTCCATACAACACTGGCGAAAAAGAATTAGATTACTTTGCCTGAAGAGTAAAGGAAGTATTTTCTTTGAATATCTGCCAGAGGAACCTGCCAGATGTTTTCCATCTTTTCTGAGTGCAGAAAAAAAAAGAAAACCAGCTTAAGCTACATAGATAGTTCAGCTCTGGAAAAAGTTTCCTGGCAAAGAGAATAATAAAATTAGTTTATAACAGAACTTTTTTTTTCTCAAGGTAGATAGAATTTTAAAAGCAAGAATAAGGATTTTATTGGCCCACATTTTAAAATCCAGTTTTTCCTTTAGAAATATAAGGATAATTTATAGATAAAAATCAGCATTTCTAACTGCAAGAAAAATTAATAAAGATGTATACAACAGGCCTCACATATTCATTTGTTGTCATAGGGAAACTGACTTTTGCATGGAAAAATACCCCTACTTCGCTAGAATACTTAAATGTGGATAAAATGTAGTCTGGTGCACGCTTCAAGAGCACATATACTAAAATTGGAACACTACATAGAAGATTAGCATGGCCTCTGTGAAAGAATGACACTCAAATTCCTGAAGCACTCCATATTTTTTTTTAAATGTAGTCTGGAGGAAAGGTCAACAGAGTAGATAGTTTCAGTTACTAGGTTTTTGCCATAATGTTCTTATAACAAAAACACCATTACATAGAAAATGGTAGATTAGAAAATCAAAAATGAAAGGAAATGTATAAAATTCCTATTATTATAAAATATTGTTATGTAGAAATAGTTTCCTAGTAAAGCAAAAAAGAGAGGGAACATACACAGTACTGTGAGTTGTTTGAGTAAAGAAATCCACAAACTATATATTTTTTTCCTTGATGAGCACTGGACTAGAAGATAGAAAAATTAGGGTCCTAACCCGCTGTGTGAAATCAGGCAATTTACATTGCCTTTCTGATCCTCAGTTTTCTCATTTGAAAAATTATATGGTCGCACTAATTACTAAAGGCTCTTCCAACCCTAATATTTTTGTCAAAATTTTTTATGTTCTTTAAGACATCAGAGTTCTCAAATTTTAGGATACATCAGAATTTGATAACAAAGCAGATTCTACCCTAGAGATTCTAGGTCTCTCTCCAGAAACTCTGATTCAGTACATAGGCTCCAAAGCATCTTTTTTCCACATAGTGTCTCTATGGTGAGATTGCAGGAAGGCCAAAAGAAAGAATAGGAGATGTGTTTTATTAAAACCACAAACTGATTAACTAGGAGAGTGTCTGGCAAAGAAAAGATGCCCAGCAAATGTTGATTTAATGAACTATTTTTTATTAAAAGATTTTTTTCATGTTCATAGTATTAATTGATTTTCATCACTGTCTGATTCTCTAGGAGAAAGGAGGGATATTTCTAACAGACAGAAAATAGGCTAGGTTGCTCAGTAGCTACAAATCGATGTAGAAGTGCTTTGTAAAATGACCAAGTGTTTTAAAAAAATTATTTCTTTTTTTCAACATAGCTCCCCTCCAATCTTCAATGTAAAATAAAAAAAAGTATGAATTCTGTACTTGTATACTTTTTGGTAAGTGGCATAATAACAATATGCTCTTTTTATTCTGCAAAAGGACTCACTCTTTACAGTAAAGTGCCGGAGAATCAAGCCGTCACTTCAATCCACAGCAGCTGTCTCTTGTACCATCTCTGCCAAATGTCACCCTTCCTCTCGGGTTTGATTCTTACTGTATCTGGGGGAGTATGCCTGGCTGCACAGCTTGTAACATCAGTCTCTGTGTCTTCCAGTCTCAGATTCCTTCTCATTTCACCTCATGTATATTAATACAGAGATTAGTTTCACTTTTTTTCTTGAATAGCTAATCACTTGGCAGCCAACGTCTAACTGTGGCATTACAGGTCAAATCAGCTGAAAAGGACAGTGACTTCAAGCAGGAAAATATAATGCTTAGTGAAAACTGCACCCAGAACAGGACCTCAGACTT